>NC_081398.1:12568584-12942751 GCF_030684315.1 Stegostoma tigrinum
CCAGAGTTGAAATATCTAACACTAGGGGGCGTGTGTTTAAGGTGAGAGAGGGAAAGCTCAAAGGAGATTTGAAAGGTACTTTTTTTTTATACAATAAGTGGTAGGAGTCTGGAACATGCTGCGAAGGATGGTGGTGGAATCAGATACAATAAGGAATGGAAGAATGCGGACCATGGGCAGGCAGAAGGGATTAGGTTAAATTGGCACCACGCTTTGCAGCATGTTGTGGGTCAAAGGACCTGTTCCTGTACTGTTCTAAATTCTATGGACAAATAATCAGGTTAGGTGGATTTGCCATGCTGAAATTATAATGTTCAGGGATATGTAGGCCAGTTGGATTATTCTGGGTAGATACATGTTCAAGGGATATGGGGGAGGTGCGGAGCTTGATCTGGATGGGATAGAATGTTGATGTGGGCTTGATGAGCCAAATGGCCTCCTTCTGCACTGTAGCAATTCTATGATTCGCTAACCAATACATCTATAGCTGCAAGAGCAGCCTAGCCTTTACATATGCTGTCCCTCTTTCTAAGGCCTATGAGATGATGGACATTTTTCAGTTCATGGTTAAGAAACTTGCTGTCCATGAATGTTAGAGAAATGAAGGAAATAGAAATATAGTGAGGCCATATATTTAACACAACCCCCGTAACTACCTTTGCAAACAGCTTGGTGTTAACCATGACTGGAAAGGATGCTTTAGAAAGCAAATTGTGGTCTACAGTACCGAGAAAGGCTCTTGAGCCCATCGACTCTGGTCAGAAACAAACACTTAGCAATTTACTCCCATTTTCCTTGGCATCTCAAGTCCACATCTAAATACTTCTTACATGTTATCAGGGTTTGTCTCGATGAGCCTTACTATCACTGAGTTCCAGATTCCCACCACATTCTGGGCAAAAATGGGATTCCTCACATCTCCTCTAAACCTTAAAGCCTCTTACTTTAAAGCTATGCACTCTATCCATTGATTCCTCCATCAAGAGGAAAAGTTTCTTCCTGTCAACTCTGTCTATGCCCTCGTAATTTCATATATGTCAATCAATTGTCTGCTCCAAGGAAAACAACCCCAATCTGTCCAATCTCTCTTCATTACTGAAACTCTAAAGTTTTTGCGAAGATTTGTAGCTTGTGGGTGAGGTTGGTGACTTGCTCGCTGAGCTGGCTTGTGTTCATTCAGACATTTTGTCACCATACTAGGTAACATCATTAGTGAGGCCTCTGATGAAGCAATGTTATTCTACTCCGCTTGGAGTTTATACTGTCCTGTCCGTTATGGTGAGTTGTGCCATTTCTGTTTTGATCTGTATGGGTTTGTATATGGGGTCCAATTCTATGTGTTTGTTGATTGCATTATGGGTTGAGAACCATGCCTCTAGGAATTCCCATGTGTGTCAATCTTCAGTCAATGAGTAAAAACAAGGCAAGGCAAGTGTATCATATGCCTTATGAACATCAGCCCTGATACCTTAAAGGTCTGGTAAATTATAAATATTTAATTAATGATCCTTACTTTTGAATCATTAGCATCAATTTTTAGAACCTATGACCATGTACACTGCTACGGACCAGAGCAGATCTCCTCAAAATATTTTAAGAAAGTAGCCTAGACCCTAACTCTTTCTTACTTTAAAAACAAATGGGAAGTGTCCGTTCCTGATGCATTACGACTGGTCAAATTACTTACGCCAAGCAAAACACAATTTATTTAAACACTGTGGTTAAAGTACAACCAAAGAAAAATGAATTGAGAATAACAATTATTGGAAAACTTAACAGAGTCATCAATACTGTAACTATCACTAATAAACTGTTCCAATATAGTAACATCTCATAAACACACCCCTTGACAAAATAAAAGGAAAATTCAGACACATTTTCACATGCAGTTCTCCAATTCACGAGGAAAAGAAAAATTAAGAGAAAATTCAGAGAGAGTATCAGCCAGGAGACACTCACTGAAGTTTCTAACTTCTTGAGACCATAGTAGCTTCTGATGCGACTCAGAAATCAGCTGGCTACACCCAGTTAAGCTGTTTAAAAAAAAACCCAAGCTGTTTACTCAAGTGGTTTCAGTAGCCAGCTCTATACCTCTGCTTTACAACCTGTCTTCAAAGCAAAAGGTCCAGGACAATATAACCTCAAAGTGACAGCACTGTCTGAAATCATGTACTTACTGTAACCAACAGTATCGTAAACTCCTGTAAATCAAAAATATTTGTGTTAGTGTGTCAGGAGACAATAGTTTGAGTTTTACATACAATCGTGTCCATTGATTTGCTTATTTTAAGCTCCACAAATTAGTCCTTGTTCAAAGGGGAATGCATTCATAATAGTTTAATCTGTCAGAAAAGTGTAAATCCTCATTTTAATTATCGTAGCTCTACCCAGTGGCAGAGGAAGACTTGATTCATGTCCAATGTGCAATATTCCTAGCTTGCAGCATTGTCAGTGATCAGAAAGCCTCAAATGTCTTCATACAAAACCAGGGAACTGGTCAGCAGCAGCACTCCTGCTGTTGAGAATAACTTTGTGAATAATTAGTGGCCCATTCAAATGACTCCAACCTCTTGAAGATTTAAAATGTGGAATACAGGTGCAGATTTGAGACATTCACTATCTCATCATTTAGATCCTGGCTGTAGGAAGTGCACAGAGGGAATAGAACTGGGCAGACAGAGGTTGCTTCCCTGGGAGCAGAGGAGACTGAAGTGACACATGATTGAAATATTAAGCCTTGTGAGCTCTTAGTTTTGAACTCAAGCAGAATTTACCAAATCTGAGTGTTTCAGTCTGATAAAGACTTTAGAACAAAAATTGGGCAGCACAATGGCTCAGTAGTTAGCACTTCTGCCTCACAGAGCCAGGGACCCGGGTTTGATTCCACCCTTGGGTGCCTGTCCGTGTGCAGTTTGCACATTCTCTCTGTGTCTGTGTGGGTTTCCTCTGGGTACTCTGATTTCCTCCCATGGTCCAAAGATGTGCTGGCTAGGTGGATTGGCCATGCTAAATTGCCTGTAGTGTTCAGGATGTATAGATTAAGTGGGTTATAGGGGGCTAGGTCTGGGTAGGATGCTGTGAGGGTAAAATTATTAATGACTTGGATGTGGGGATTGAAGAATGGGTCAGTAAGTTTGCAGACGACACGAAGGTTGGAGGTGTCGTTGACTGTTGTAGGCTGCAGCGGGACATTGACAGGATGCAGAGATGGGCTGAGAGGTGGCAGATGGAGTTCAACCTGGATAAATGCGAGGTGATGCATTTTGGAAGGTTGAATTTGAAAGCTGAGTACAGGCTTAAGCTTAGGATTCTTGGCAGTGTGGAGGAACAGAGGGATCTTGGTGTGCAGATACATAGATCCCTTAAAATGGCCACCCAAGTGGACAGGGTTGTTAAGAAAGCATATGGTGTTTTGGCTTTCAATAGCAGGGGGATTGAGTTTAACAGTTGTGAGATCTTGTTGCAGCTCTATAAAACTTTGGTTAGACTGCACTTGGAGTACTGCGTCCAGTTCTGGGCGCCCTATTATAGGAAAGATGTGGATGCTTTGGAGAGGGTTCAGAGGAGGTTTACCAGGATGCTGCCTGGACTGGAGGACTTATCTTATGAAGAGAGGTTGACTCAGCTCGGACTTTTTTCATTGGAGAAAAGGAGGAGGAGAGGGGACCTAATTGAGATGTACAAGATAATGAGAGGCATAGATAGAGTTGATAGCCAGAGACTATTTCCGAGGGCAGAAATGGCTAACACGAGGGGTCATAGTTTTAAGCTGGTTGGAGGAAAGTATAGAGGGGATTTCAGAGGCGGGTTCTTTACACAGAGTTGTGAGAGCATGGAATGCATTGCCAGCAGCAGTTGTGGAAGCAAGGTCATTGGGGTCATTTAAGAGACTGCTGGACATGCATATGGTCACAGAAATTTGAGGGTGCATTCATGAGGATCAATGGTCGGCACAACATCGTGGGCTGAAGGGCCTGTTCTGTGCTGTACTGTTCTATGTTCTATGTTCTAAAATGCACTGAGGCTTCATTATCCTGACACTTTTTAGCCAGACCAGCTCTGTGGTATACACTGACCCTCTGTAAATCAGGTACAAATGGGTTGGCATGTGAGGGAGAATCTGCAATCTAAATTTCTGCTCTTGTAAATTAGTTTAACATTGTCCCAGAGCTTGGCTCTGGCGGGGGGGAAATATTTAAAGGGGGCCTAAGGGGCAACATTTTTACACGGAGGGCGGTGTGTGTATGGAATGAGCTGCCAGAGGAAGTGGTGGAGGCTGGTACAATTACAACATTTAAAAGGCATCTGGATGGTTACATGAATAGGAAGGGTCTAGAGGGATATGGGCCAAATGCTGGTAAATGGTACGAGATAAATTTAGGATATCTGGTCAGCATGGACGAGTTGGACCGAAGAGTCTGTTTCCATGCTGTACATCTCTATGACACTAAATGGATTTGAACCCAATGGTTTAAACAAGTCACATTTGTTTTAAATCCTCTGTTTTGTTGCAACTGTTTGGGGCAGTAATTTTGAATTCACTTTTTTCACATCACAGATTCATAAATCGGAACATTGTTTAACATTCCGAAAGCCACAGTGTTTGCCAAAGTGCTATGACATGTAGCTATTTGTCTGCTATTCTCATGACATCAGAGTGAGACTATCCTTCTTAGCTATTTTGAACAGTATGAGCAGTTTTGGCCCTCTTATTTAAGCAAACTTATTGTTTCATTGGAGACTGTTCAGAGAAGGTTCATGTGGATGATCCCTGGTATGAAGAGATTGTCTTCTGAGCAAAGATTAAACAGGTTGGGACTCTACTCATTGGAGTTTAGAAGAATGATCTCATTGAAACATATTGGATTTTTAAAGGGCTTGACATGATAAATGCTGAGAGGATGTTTCCCCTCAAGCGAGAGCCAGGGACCAGAGGGTACAGTCTCAATCTCACAATAAAAGGGCACCATTTGAAAACTGATACATGGAGAAGTTTCTTCTCTCTTAGATAGCAAGTTGTGGAGCTGGATGAACACAGCAGGCCGGGCATCATCAGAGAAGCAGGAAGGATGACGTTTTGGGTCTGGACCCTTTCTAACGTTTTTGGAACTCCTTGCCATATTGAGCTTATTTACAAATAAATAACATTATTTATGTTGGCGTGGGGATGGAGACAGGTGGAGGTGGAGCTCAGAAAGAAACACAGATATAAGCAAGGAGTTAATAGATAGCGGACAAGAACAGAAGAAGATCTAGTGTGTCTGAAGGCAATGGTTCCACGTACAATATATAATATTCCTAACTTGCAGTGTTGTCGATGATCAGAAAAGCTCTGGGGTCTCTATGTAAAGGCTGTGAGCTGATCAGCAACAGCTGGTATCTTCAGATTGGAGGCTGAGTTTTTCTTTAATGTTCTGGGGGAGATACTGAATGGTCTACACAGTGTTCTATTGTCTTTGTTCTGTTAAGAACATATTCCACTGCATGATAGCAACATCGAAAATTGTTTACCCTCACTGTGTTATTTCAACATAGACAATTTACATTGCCCTTCAGAAACAAGCAAATATGGCCAAATGTTGAAAAAGTGAACAGGTAACCTTCACCCTTATGGCCAAACATATCACCCATTCCTCCATTGCCATCAAGCCAGGGAATCAAAGCCAGCTCAATGAAGAGGCAGGAGGAAGTGCCAGGAGCAGCGAAAGGCTTACTTAAAATTGAGACATCAATCTTGTGAAGCCACCAAACAGGACTACTTACATGCTAAAGAGCATAAGGAGCAAATGATAGATAGAACTAAGTGATCCTACAGCCAACAGGTCAGATGTAAGCTCTGCAATCCTGCCACATCCAATTGTGAATAGTGGTGGACATTAAACAACTCACTGGAGGAGGACACTCCAAAAAAACCCCATACTCAATGATGGAAGAGCTCAGCATTATCAGGGCAAAAGGTAATGCTGCAGCATTTGCAGCAATCTTCAGCCAGAAGTGCTGAGTGCATGATCCATTTCAGCCCCCCCAGCAGTCCCCAGAGTTACAGATACTCAGTCTGCAGCCAATTTGATTCAATCCACGTTAAATCAAGAAATGGCTGGAAGACACTGGACACTGCAAAGGCTATGGGTCCTCATAACATTCAGGCAACAAACTTCTGCTCCAGAACTTGAAGTTCCCGTAGCCAAGCTGTTCCAGTACAGTTACAATATTGGCACCTACCCGGCAATATGGAAAATTGCCCAGGTATGCCCTGTACACAAAAAGCAGGACAAATCCATTTCAGCCAATCATCGCCCCGTAAGCCTCTTCTCGACATCAGTAAAGTGATGGAAGGTGTCAGTAACAGCGCTATCAAGCAGCACCTGCTCAGCAATAACCTGCTCAGTGACGCCCAGTTTGGGTTCCGCCAGGGCCACTCAGCTCCTGACCTCATTACAGCCTCGGTTCAAACATGGGCAAAAGAGCTGAATTCCAGAGAGGGACAACCTTTGTTATCACAGCTCCATTTGACTGAGTGTGGCATCAAGGAGCAAATAACTCACCTGCTGACTCCACAAAGCCTGCCACCACTGACAAAGTACAAGTCAGGGGTGTGATGGAATACTCCCCATTTGCCTGGATGGATACAGCTCCAATAACACTCATGAAGGTCAACAAAATTCAGGACAAAGCAGTCCGCATGATTGGCACCACATCCACATACACCCACTCCCTCTACCATTGACGCTCAGTAGCAGCAGTGTGCACCATCTACAAGACGCACTGCGCCAACTCACCAAGGCTCCTGAGACATACCTGTTACTATTACTATCTAGGAAGGAAGGACAGCAGATACATGGGAATACCACTGCATGCAAGTTCCCTTCGAAGCCACTCACCATCCTGTCTTGGAATTATAGCATCATTCCTTCAGCGTTGCTAATTCAATATCCTTACACTCCTTCCCTCAGAGCATTAGGGGTTAACCCACAGCAGGTCACTTGCAGCAGATAAAGTTGGCTGATCAGTGACCAGGACAAACCTTGATCTAACTCTCTATATTTTATTCCAGCTTCTCAATTGGATTGAACACCTTCAGACATGGCCAATTCAACTCGAGCTCATGTGTACGATGTTCAAAGACTTTGATTCTTCCCGATATGTGACTGTTCCAGTTGAAGTCATGAGTTCACTGCTGGTCAGGAGGAAGCTCAGGGCAGACATGTATGATTCTCTGAAGGTGGCCAGGCAAGTTGAATCAGTCATTAAGAAGGCTTTTCGATTCCTTTGGTTTATAAGTAAAGGCATAGAGTAGAGAAGTAAGGAAATGATGTTACACCTCTACAAATCATTGGTCAGACCAGATTTGCAGTATTGTGTTCAGTTCTGAGCACTTTAACATAGTCCTGAATAGGATTCAAAGGAAATTTATGAGAATAATACTAGGAATGAGGGATTTTAGATACAAGGAAAGATTAGAAAAAATAAGGTTATTTTCATTGGAGCAGAGAAGATTAAGAGGTGTCCTTACTGAGGTGTTTAAAATTATTGCCAATTTTGACAGGGTAAAGAAGGAAAGTCTGTTTCTATAAGTTAGTGTGTCTGTAGCTAGGAGTCACACAGTTTCTCAGCAAGAGTCATAAAACTGTATAGCATGGATACAGATGCTTGAGTCCATCTCATCCATGCCGACCAGATATCCTAAATAAATCTAGTCCCATTTGCCAGCATTTGGCACATATCCCTCTCACTCCTTCCTATTCATACATCTATCCAAATGCCTTTTAAATATTGTAATTGTACCAGCCTCCACCACTTCCTCATTCCATGCATGTACAAATCTCTGTGTGAAAAAGTTGCCCCTTAGGTCCCTTATAAATGTTTCCCTGCTCACCTTAAGCCTCTGATGAACGGCCTGGTCCCGGAACGTCAGCTTTTGAGCTCCTGAGATGCTACTTGGCCTGCTGTGTTCATCCAGCTTCACACTTTGGAGGCATAGGCTTAAGATAACAGTTTTGGAGTCCGCTACCCTGGGGAAAAGGCCTTGGCAGTTCACCCTATCCATGCCCCTCATGATTTTATAAACCTCTGTAAGGCCTCCCTTCAGTTGAGAACACTCCAGGGAAAATAGCCCCAGACTATTCAAGCCTCTCCTTCTAGCTTCAACCCTCCAACCCTGGCAACATCCTTGTAAATCTTTTCTGAACCCTTTCAAGTTTCACGGCATCCTCCCTATAGCAGGGAGACCAGAACTAGATGCAATATTCTAAAAGTGGCCTAAACAATGTATTTTTCTTTGAACCAACTCCAATGTTTAGAGAATCAAAAGAATCTGTGGATGCTGTAAATCAGGAACAAAAACAAAGTTGCTGGAAACACTCAGCAGGTCTGGCAGTATCTGTGGAGGAGAAAACAGAGTGAATGTTTCAGGTCTGGTTCTGAGGAATGTTCTGAAATGTTAACTCTGTTTTCTCTTCCACAGGTGCTGCCAAAACTGCTGAGCTTTTCCAGCAACTTTGTTTTCATTTCCAATGCCCAGAGATACTTGTAACTAAACAGCAGAGTCTGTACAGCTTTGCTGCTGAGTCAGACAGCTGTATGGATTACTGCTGGGTCATACAGCTGTGTGGATTCACTACTGGATCAGACAGCTGTATGGATTACTGCTGGGTCATACAGCTGTACAGATTCACTGCTGAGTCAGACAGCCGTATGGATTCATTGCTGGGTCACACAGACATATGGATTCATCGCTGTGTCACACAGCCGTATGGATTCACTGCTGGGTCACGCAGCCGTATGGACTCACTGCTGGGTCACACAGCCGTATGGATTCATCGCTGCGTCACACAGCCGTATGGATTCACTGCTGTGTCACACAGCCGTATGGATTCACTGCTGGGTCACGCAGCCGTATGGATTCACTGCTGGGTCACACTGTCGTATGGATTCATCGCTGGGTCACACAGCCGTATGGATTCACTGCTGGGTCACGCAGCCGTATGGATTCACTGCTGGGTCACGCAGCTGTGCAGGTTTAATGCTGATTTATTTGACCTGCTATGTGGTATTAGCTTTCTCTCACTTCCTCCTTTTTTCAAGTGCCATTGTATTGATCTTCTTTTACCAAAGTTCCAATACAATGCTGCAGTTTATTAAACAGTAATTACTGCTCCAAACATTCGAGGAAATCAGCTCTAAGGAAGAAAATACCTCAAAAAGAGGAGCAGCTCTTACAGCCATAGCTTTTTCCCATCCTCCATCTGGATTTACCCAGAATCCTTCTCAGAGAGCTGGGAGTGGGATAGAGAGACACATCTTTATGCAAATAGTGTTGTTAGGATTTGGAATGTGCTGCCTGCAAAATTGGTGAAGACAGAATTTATATTCCAAGAGAGATCTGGATATATTTTTGAGAGAGATGAAGTGAGAAGGCAATGGAGATGGGGCTAGAGCTTGGGACCAGCTTCATATCTCTTTCAGGAGCTAGTACAGACATGATGTGTCCAATGGCATCCTTTGTACTATAAAACTCTATGATCCTACGGTTAAAGATACATGCCTCTGAGATCATCTTAGCTCTTACATTTGCTGTCTCACTTTCTAAAGCCAATGAAACAATAGACATTTTGGCATCATGCTTAAACAACTTGCTTTCCACTGTGTTACAGAAATGAATGACAAGAAATTCACTGGAATCATATATTTATCGTAACCACCTTTCCCTGTGGAGCAAACAGATTGGTGTTAATCTTAACTGGGTAAGGATTCTTTAAAACACAACATTATAAATGGCTGTTACAGAAACATTGCGTTACAGAGATCAGGTGTACCCAAGAAATTTGTGGGAAACTGGGCCCTTTGTTGAGAAATTTGTATCATTAATAGCCACAGGTGAGGTGCCAGAAGACCTGCCTAGGGTAGGGTAGTGGAATCGAACACTAGAGTATAAGTTTAAGGTGAGAGGGCAGAGAAGGGTCCTAAAAGGCAACTTTTTTACATAGAGGGTGGTGCGTGTATGGAATGAGCTGCCAGAGGAGGTGGTGGAGGCTGGTACAGTTCCAAGATTTAAAAGGCATCTGGATGGCTACATGAGTAGGAAGGGTTTGGATGGACATGGGCCAAATGCTGGCAAATGGGACTAGACTTAGGCTATCTACTTGGCATGGACGAGTTGGACCAATTGGCCTGTTTCCATGCTACACATCTCTATAACTCTATGACTCTGTCTACAGCTCAGAAAAAGGCTGTGATACTGTGCTGATCAAGAACATGTAGCAAACTATTCTAATACCATTTTCCAGCAGTTGGCTCATAGCCAAATATACCTTTTCATTGCAACATCTAAATACGTCTTAAATGTTAATGTTTCTGGTCTACCACTGTTATGTATCGTGATTTATAGATTTCCATCACCCTCTGAATGAAAACTGAAAGAACTGCGGATGCTGTAAATCAGGAACAGAAACAAAGTTTCTGGAGAAGCCCAAGATAATAAAATGTGAAGCTGGATGAACACAGCAGGCCAAGCAGCATCTCAGGAGCTCCTGAGATGCTGCTTGGCCTGCTGTGTTCATCCAGCCTCACATTTTATTATCTTGGAATTCTCCAGCATCTGCAGTTCCCATTATTTCTGGAGAAGCCCAGCAGGTCTGGCAGCATCTGTGAAGGAAAAAGCAGAGTTTCGGGTCCAATGACCCCTTTCTCAGAGCTAACGGATTAATGATCAGCATTTTGAACTGAATCATGTGCATTGATTTGCTTTTTTGAGCTTTGCAGATTAGTTGTTGTCTTGGTCTTTATGTCAAATGTCTCACAATTACTCTCCGCAAATGAACTTTGTTTGCTCCATGTTTTGTTTAGTTCACCTGTTCCAAGACATAAATACATTGTGAAGGTGTTACTCATTGGATGATCTTATTTTGACAATATGGACCAAGTAATTTCCCATCGCTGTTCCATCAGATCATCTCCTGATTCTGGCTGTGACTTGATGTCTTCGTGGATTGATGAGCTTGATTGAATTTAACTGATTTATTTCCATATTTGTGGAGGTGGGATGTTTACACATGCCATTAACTCTGCCAAAGAGCTAATATTTCTTCTCCAAAGGGCAGAATGTTAAAGAATGTGAACTGTCAGGAATGTTATAATTCTCATTTCCTTAGCCTGTTTCTCTCCAGTGGAAGAATCCAGGCCACAAACAGAAGTCCAGAGGCAATGTGAGGATCATTGCCCTGGCTTAATTAATGAGTGTGACCAAGGAGCCCTGTTAGAATCAAGCTCTGGGGGAATTAGGGAGAAAGGTCTCTGTTCGACTAGTAATTCTGCATGAGTACCTTACTACCTGATTCCCCAAAACCACTCCACAATCTACATGTTGCAAGGCAGCAATGTGATGGACTAGTCCTCACTCCCTGCCTGTATGAGTACAGTGAACATAGGTTCACATTCAGCCTGTTCAAAGACATTATTTCACACCACTAGACCAGGTGGGCATTGAACATAGGTCTCCTGGTGCAGAGGTAGGGACATAGCACTGCACCACCAGAACTCTCGCACAGAAGTTATGTCCTATGCAACGTACTGAAGCAATTAAAGCAATCAGTATTTTAATGTCATTCACTAGCGCAAACAATGACCTGACCCTTCCTGTTTTGTTCCAGTTTCTGCACCGAACTGGAAACTCTCTGGCTTAGCAAACTTCGCTCAAGCTCACACATAAAATGTTCAAAAGTTTTTGATCTTCCCAACATGTGACTGCTCCAATCAGAGAGATTACCTCAGTGCTGCTCTAATAACTGATGTGTTCGTGTCGCTGAGATCATCCTAGCTTTTACACTCGCCTGATAACTTTCTCAAGACTTTAGGATGATGAATATTTTGTTTTCACAGTTTAACAACTTCATGAATGTCTTTAAGAAATGAAGGACATGAAATTCACTGGAATCATATATTTCCCACAATCCCCATAACCAGTTTTCCCTGTGGAGCAAACAGATTGGCGTTAACCTTGATCAGTAAGGATTCTGTGATTAGATTAGATTCCCTACAGTGTGGAAACAGTCCCTTTGGCCCAATAAGTCCACACCACCCTTTGGAGCATCCCACCCAGACCCATCCCCATATAACCCACACACCATTGAACACTAGGGGCTACTTAGCATGGCCAATCCACCTAACCTGCACATCTTTGGATTGCAGGAGGAAACTAGACCACCCGGAGGAAACCCACGTAGACACAGGGAGAATGTGCAAACTCTGTTCAGACAGTTGACGAGGCTGGAATCGAGCCCGGGTCCCTGGAGCTGTGAGGCTGCAGTGCTAACCACTGAACACTGTGCCTCCAACAAAACCTACATTTTATACGCTTGATGTTTGCCAACTGTAAGATAGTGTCTTAGAGTAATAGATCTGTACAGCATAGAAACACACACTTTGGTTCAACCTGTCCATGCCAACCAGATATGCTAAATAAATCTAGTCATGTTTTCCAGCATTTGGCCTGTATCCCTACCAACCATTCCTATTCAGAGAGGCAATCAGATATCTTTGAAATGCTGTAATTGTACCAGCCCCCACCACTTTCTCTGGCAGCTCGTTCCATGCACGCACCACAATTAGTGTGAAAAGAGTTGCCCCTCAGGTCTGTTTTAAATCTTTCCCCATCGTCTTAAACCTGTGCCATCTAGTTTTGGACTCGCTCATGGCCAGCCTGGGGAAAAGACCTTGTCTTTTACTCTCTCTTTATATCGCACAATTTTATAAACTGTATGAGGTCACTTCACAGCCTTCCACAGTTCAGAGAAAACAGACCCAATTTATTTAGTCTCGCCCTTTAACTCAAACCCTCCAACCGTGGCAACATGCTCATAAATCTTTTCTGAAGCGTTTCAACTTTCACAATATCCGTCGAAAAGCAAAAGTCCAGGATTGCATACAGAATTCCAAAAGTGGCCTGACCAATGTCCTGTACAGCTACAACTTGATCTCCCAACTCCTATACTCAATGCACTGACCAATAAAGGCAAGCATATCAAACACCTTCTTCATTATCCTGTTCACCTGGGACTGCACTTTTAAGGAACTGTGAGCGTACAGATCCAGGTCACTTTGTTCAACAACACTTGCCAGGACCTGACCATTAAGTGTATATGCCCAACAACTCACGTTTATCCAAATTAAAGTCCATCTGCCATTCCTTGATCCATTGACCTATCTGATCAAGATCCTTTGGCCCGTATCCCACTCAACCCTTCCTATTCGTGCACCCCTTAAGACATCTTTTAAATGTTGTAATTGTACCAGCCTCCACCACTTTCTCTGGCAGCTCGTTTCATGCACACACCACAATTAGCATGAAAAGAGTTGCTGCTCAGGTATATTTAAAATCTTAACACCATGCCCTCTAGTTTTGGACTCGCCCATGATCTGATAAATTGAAATTTCCACTCTTGTAAATTAGCTTAACGTTGTCCCAAAAACACGGCCCTAATGTCTTACAAATGTGTTTGAACCCAATGGTTTGAACAAGTCAGTTTTTGTGTAGAAATAACATAGCGTGGAGCTGGAGGAAAGCAGCAGGTCAGGCAGCATCAGAAGAGTAGGAAAGCTAACATTTCAGATCAGGGTAACAAAGTATGAAGCTGGATGAAGACAGCAGGCCAAGCAGCAGTCAGGATCACAAAAGCTGACGTTTCGGGCCTAGACCCTTCATCAGAGAGGGGGATGGGGAGAGGGTTCTGGAATAAATAGGGAGAGAGGGGGAGGCAGACCGAAGATGGATAGAGGAGAAGATAAGTGGAGAGGAGAATATAGGTGGGGAGGTGGGGAGGGGATAGTTCAGTCCGGGGAAGGAGGACAGGTCAAGGAGGTGAGATGAGGTTAGTAGGTGGGAAATGGAGTTACAGCTTGAGGTGGGAGGAGGGGATAGGTGAGAGGAAGAACAGGTTTGGGAGGCGGGGACGAGCTGGGCTAGTTTTGGGATGCAGTGGGGGGAGGGGACGAGCTGGGCTGGTTTTGGCATGCAGTGGGGGAAGGCGAGATTTTGAAGCTTGTGAAGTCCACATTGATACCATTGGGCTGCAGGGTTCCCAAGCGGAATAAGTGTTGCTGTTCCTGCAACCTTCGGGTGGCATCATTGTGGCACTGCAGGAGGCCCAGGATGGATGAGGAATGGGAGGGGGAGTTAAAATGGTTCGTGACCGGGAGGTGCAGTTGTTTATTGCGAACCGAGCAGAGGTGTTCTGCAAAGCGGTCCCCAAGCCTCCGCTTGGTTTCCCCAATGTAGAGGAAGCCACAACGGGTATACTGGATACAGTATACCACATTAGCAGATGTGCAGGTGAACATCTGCTTAATATGGAAAGTCATCTTGGGGCCTGGGTTGGGGGTGAGGGATGAGGTGTGGGGGCAAGTGTAGCACTTCCTGCGGTTGCAGGGGAAGGTGCTAGGTGTGGTGGGGTTGGAGGGGAGTATGGAGTTGACAAGGGAGTCCCGGAGAGAGTGGTCACTCCGGAAGGTACACAAAGGTTGGGATGGAAAAATGTCTTGGGCGGTGGGGTCGGATTGTGGATGGCGGAAGAGTCGGAGGATGATGCGTTGTATCCGCAGATTGGTGAGGTGGTATGTGAGGACAACGGGGATTCTCTTAGGGCGGTTATTGCGGGGACGGGTTGTGAGGGATGTGTTGTGGGAAACGCAGGAGACACAGTCAAGGGCGTTCTCGACCCCTGCTCGGGGGGAACAGATGCGGCGGAGGTGAAGGAATTGGGAATAGGGGATGGAATTTTTGCAGGGGGCTGGGTGGGATGAGGTGTATTCTAGGTAGCTGTGGGAGTCGGTCGGCTTGAAATGGACATCAGTTTCTAGCTGGTTGCCTGAGATGGAGACAGGAGGTCCAGGCTCGTCCCCGCCCCCCATTGCATCTAAAAACCAGCCCAGCTCGTCCCCGCCTCCCGAACCTGTTCTTCCTCTCACCTCCCACACCTCCCACCTCAAGCCGCACCTCCATTTCCCACCTACTAACCTCATCCCACCTCCTTGACCTGTCCGCCCTCCCTGGACTGCCCTATCTCCTCCCCACCTCCCCACCTATACTCTCCTCTCCGCTTATCTTCTCCTCAATCCAGCTTCGGTCAGCCTCCCCCTCTCTCCCTATTTATTTCAGAACCGCTAATGAAGAGGAGACCGCATTGTCAGCAGCAAATATTTCGGTTACAATCCTTGCCTTTGAAAGCTCAACATCAATTTCTAAAGCCTATGACCATGCACACATCTCGCAAAAAACACTTCTCCAACTTGTCCTGTATGTTATCAGTGTTTGTTCACAGCAAACCATAACAAGGTAATTGAAGTGATATATTTACCGTAGTAGACATAATCATGAGGTCCTGTGGGAGTAACAGGTTTGTGTTAGTGAGTCTGGTGGCAACGTACAACATACAATATTCCTAACTTGCAGCACTGTCAATGATCAGAAAAGCTCTGGGGTCTCCATGTGAAGCATGTGGGCTGATCAGCAACAGCTGTCATCTTCAGGTAGGAGTGTGAGTTTTTCTTTAATGTTCTGGGGGAGATACTGAACGGTCAACAGGATGTGGAGGAGAGGATTGGCAAAACAATTCTGGGCAGGAGTGAAAGGAACAGTGTGGTCATTATGGGAGACTTTAACTTCACTAACATTGACTGGAATTGCTGTAACTCTAGTACGTCAGATGGATCAGTTTTTGTCCAATGTGTGCAGGAGGGTTTCCTGACACAATATGTCGAACGGCCGACAGGAGGGGAGGCCACACTGGATCTGGTACTTAGTAATGAACCAGGCCAGGTGTTTGATTTAGTGGTAGGTGAGCACTTTGCAGGGAGTGACCATAATTCAGTTGCGTTTAATTTAGCGATGGAGAGGGATAGGAATATGCCACAGGGCAAGAGTTATGGATGGGGAAGGGTGATTATAATGCGATTAGGCAAGACTTAAGAGTCATAGAATGGGGTAGCAAAATGCAGGGGATGGGGACAATCGAAATGGGGAGCTGGTTTAAGGAACAGATATTGCGTGTCCTTGATAGGTACGTCCCCGTCAGGCAGGGGTCAGTGATAAGGTAGGGGAACCGTGGTTTGCTGAAGAAATTGTATCTCTTGTTAAGCGGAAGAGGGAGGCTTATGTGACGTGGAGACAAGGTGGTTCAGATGAGGCGATGGACAGTTACAGATTAGCTTGGAAGGATTTAAAGTGTAAGTTAAGAAGAGCAAGGAGGGGACATGAGCAGACATTAGCAGGTCAAATAAAGGAGAACCCTAAAGCTTTCTATAGGTATGTGAGGAATAAGAGGATGACTGGGGTAGGAATAGGGCTAGTCAAAGACAGAAGTGGGAATTGTTTCTGGACCCTGTGGAGATCGGAGAGGTCCTAAATGAATATTTCTCATCTGTTTTCACTCAGGAAAAGGAGAATATTGTAGAGGAGAAGACTGGATTACGGGCTATTAGAATTAAAAGGATGAGGTTAGCAAGGAGGAGGCGTTATCAATTCTAGAAGGTGTGAAGGTAGATAAATATCCCTGGGCCAGATGGGATTTTTCCGAGGATTGTCTGGGAAGCTGTTGAGGAGATGGCAGAGCCTTTGGCCTTGATCTTTCAGTCCTCATTGTCTACAGGTTTAGTGCCAGAGGACTGGAGAATGCAAATGTTGTGACGTTGTTCAAGAAGGGCAGTAGGGATGACCCAGGTAATTATAGACCTGTGAGCCTTACGTCTGTTGTAGGAAACGTTTTGGAAAGGATTACAAGAGATAGAATTTATAATCATCTAGAAAGCAACTTTTTGATTAGAGATAGTCAATATGGATTCGTCATAGGCAGGTCGTGTCTCACAAACCTCATTGAGTTTTTTGAGAAGGTGACCAAGCATGTGGATGAGGGTAGGGCAGTTGACGTGGTGTACATGGACTTCAGTAAAGCCTTTGATAAGGTTCCACATGGTAGGCTATTGGAGAAAATACGGAGGCATGGGATTGAGGGAGATTTAGCAGTTGGATTAGAAACTGGCTTTCTGTAAGAAGGCAACAAGTGGTGGTTGATGGAAAATATTCAGCCTGGAGTCCGGTTACTAGTGGTGAGCCTCAAGGATCTGTTTTGTCATTTTCATAAGTGACTTGGATGCAGGCATAGTTGGATGGGTTAGTAAGTTTGCAGATGACACTAAAGTCGGTGGAGTGGGTGACAAGTGTGAAAGAATGTTGCAGGTTGCAGGGAGACCTGGATAAACTGAAGAATTGGGCTGAAAGGTGGCAAATGGAGTTCAATGCAGATAAATGTGAGGTGATTCACTTTGGGAAGAATAATAGGAAGGCAGAATACTGGGTCAATGGAAAGATTCTTGGTAGTGCAGATATGCAGAGGGATCTTGGTGTCCATGTACATAGATCCCTGAATGTTCCCACCCAGGTTGATAGTGCTGTTAAGAAGGCTTACAGTGTGTTAGGTTTTATTGGTAGAGGGATTGAGTTCTGGAGCCGTGATGTCATGCTGCAACTGTACAAAACGCTAGTGCGGCCTCACTTGGAATATTGCGTGCAGTTCTGGTCGCCCCATTACAGGAAGAATGTGAAAACATTGGAAAAGGTGCAGAGGAGATTTACCAGGATGTTGCCTGGTCTGGAGCGAAGGCGTTATGAAGAAAGGCTGAGGGACTTGTGTCTGTTCTCATTGGAGAGAAGAAGGCTAAGAGGGGATTTAATAGAGACCTACAAGATGATCAGAGGATTAATTAGGGTGGACAGTGAGAGTCTTTTTCTAAGGATGATGACGTCAGCTTATACAAGGGGGCATAGCTACAAATTGAGGGGTGATGGATTTAAGACAGATGTCAGAGGCAGGTTCTTTACTCAGAGAGTGGTAAGGGCGTGGAACACCCTGCCCGCCAATATAGTTAATCCAGCCACATTAGGGGCATTTAAGCAGTCCTTGGATAAGCAGATGGATAATGATGGGATAGTGTAGGTGGATTGGTTTAGATTATTTCACAGGTCGGCGCAACATCGAGTGCCGAAGGGCCTGTTCTGCACTGTATTATTCTATGTTCGATGTTCAAGACATTGTTCTATTGTTTTCTATTTCTTCTGTTAACAACGTATCCTGTTCCATGATTGCAACATCAAAAATTAGCACACAGACTGCTTTAACTCCCAATTGCTACTCTTATCTCATCCAAATTCTGGTGAAAAACCAACATGTACACATCCAAAATGAGAAGTGATTTTCCTTGTGGCAAATAATGATTCACAAAGAAATCCAGAAATATCCTTTCATTATCTGTGTACTAACGATATCGAATAATAGTGAAAGTATCACACCTGCTCTTGGATTGCATGTTTAAGTTCCTACGCTGATATTTTAAAATGTTAAACTATTCAATTGGTGCAATCATTTTAATGGTGTTCACTCGTACAAACAATGGTCTGTCTCTTTCTGTTTTGTTCCAGTTTCTCCGCCGAACTGGAAACCCTCCGACTTGGCTAATTTCGCTCAAACTCACACGTACTACATTCAAAACCTTTTGATCTTCCCAACGTGTGACTGCTCCAATCGGAGACATTACCTCAGTGCTGCCCTAATAACTGATGTGTCTGTGTCTCTGAGATCGTCCTAGCTTTTACACTCGCCTGATAACTTTCTCAAGACTTTGGGATGATGGACATTTTGTTTTCAAAGTTAAACAAATTCTTGAATGTATTTGAGAAATGAAGGACACAAAATTCACTGGAATCATATATTTTCCATAATCCCAATAAGCGGTTTTCTCTGTGGAACAAACAGCCAGGCGTTAACCTTGATCAGCAAGGAATCTTTGGAAAGCTATATTTCACATGTTTGATGACTGTCAACTGTAAGATAGTGTCTTCGAGTGGTATAGCTGTGCAGCATGGAAACACACCCTTCAGCCCAACTTGTCCATGCCAACCCGATACGCTAAGTAAATCTATTCCCGTTTGCCAGCATTTGTCCCATATCCTTACTAACCCTTTCTATTCATGTACCCCTCCAGATAGCTTTGAAATGCTGTAATTGTACCAGCCCCCACCACTTTCTCTGGCAGCTCGTTTCGTGCACGCACCACATTTAGCGTGAAAAGAGTTGCCCCTCAGGTCTGTTTAAAATCTTTCCCCATCGTCTTAAACCTGTGCCGTCTAGTTTGGGACTCGCCCATGGCCAGCCTGGGGAAAAGAACATGTCTTTTACTGTCTCTTTGCCCCTCATGATTTTATAAATTCTATGAGGTCACCTCACAGCCTTCCACAGTCCAGGGAAAACAATCCCAGTTTTTTTTCACCTCTCCCTGTATCCCAAACCCTCCAACCCTGGCAGCATCCTTACAAATATTTTCTGAAGCAATTCAAGATTTACAATATCCTTCCGAAAGCAGGGAGACCAGGGTTGCATACACAATCCTGTACAGCTACAACTTGATCTCCCAACTCCTATACTCAATGCACTGACCAATAAAGGCAAGCATACCAAACACCTTCTTCATTATCCTGTTCACCTGGGACTCCACTTTCAAGGAACTGTGAACCTGCACTCCAAGGTCACTTTGTTCAGCAACACTTGCCAGCACCTTACCATTAAGTGTACAAGTCCTGCCCTGATTTGCCTTTCCACAATTCAACAACTCACATTTATCGAAATTAAACTCCATCTGCCATTTCTTGATCCATTGACCCGTCTGATCAAGATCCCTTTGTACTCTGAGGGAACCTTTTTTCGCTGTGCACTATAAAGCCAATTTTGTTGTTATCTGCAAAATCTTTAAACGTGCCAGCTATATTCCCCTCTAAATCATTTACATACATGATGAAAAGTAGTCAACCCAGCACCCATACTTGTGGTACACAGTGGTAACAGGCCTCCAGTCTGAAAAGCAACCCTCCACCATCAGCCTCTGTCTTCTACCTTCGCGCTAGCTCTGTATCCAAATGGCTAGCTCACCCTGTATTGCGTGTGGTCTAATCAATCTAACAGGAGGAGCCTTGTTGAACGCCTTACTGAAGTCCATAGAGACCCAGCCCACCATTCTGCCCTCATTAATCCTCTTTGTTACTTCTTCAATAAACACAATGAAGTTCATGAGACCATGACTTCCCACACACAAGGACATGTTGACAACCCCTAATCAGTCCTTGATTTTCCAAATGTTTGCAATTCCTGCCTTTCACATTTCTTAATTGTTAATCATAGATTTTTTAAAAAGCCACATTTCAACACATGCATATGGGTAGTCTTTCTTTTGACAATATGGCCTAACACAGTGACATCAAAGGATGGGAAGGTAACATGCACTGTGCCTTCATTATCCTGACATTTTATAGCCAGACCAGCTCTGTGGTATATATTGAGCCTCTGTAAATCAGGTACAAATGTTGTAGTTGGCAGCTTGGGGTGAATCGTGAATGTGTTTGAGAGATGAAGGGCCCGAAATTTACTGGAATCTTATATTTACCATAATCTCCATAACCGGTTTTCCCTGTGGAGCAAACAGATTGGCATTAACCTTGTTCAGTAAGGATTCCTTGGAAAGCTACATTTTACATGCTTGATGTTTGTCAACTGTAAGATAGTGTCTTTGAGTTATTTAGCTGCACAGCATGGAAGCACACCCTTCGGCCCAACTTGTCCATGCCAATCAGATATGCTAAATAAATCTAGTCCCGTTTGACAGCATTTGGCCCATATCCCTCTCCACCCTTCCTATTCAAAGAGACATCCAGCTATGTTTTGAATGTTGTAATTGTACCAGCTCCCACCACTTTCTCTGACAGATCATTCCATGCACACACCACAATTAGCGTGAAGAGAGTTGCCCCTCGGTCGGTTTTAAACTTTCCCCCGTCATCTTAAACCTGTGCCCTCGAGTTTGGACTCACCCGTGATCTGATAAATCTAATATTCTGCTCTGGTAAATTACTTTAACGTTGTCCCAAAAAAAATGGCCCAAATCTCTAACAAATGTATTTTAACCGAATGGTGTAACCAAGTCAGTTGTTGTTTGGAGAATACACAGTGTGGAGCTGGAGGAAATCGTTACTTGGAACATTGTATAACATTTCCAAAAACTGCACAGTGTTAGCAAAAGTGTTGGATCATGAGAAGCTTTTATCTGCCATTCTCAAGACATCAGAGTAAGATTTTTCTTCTTTGTTAATGAAGAGGAGACCACATTGTGAACAGCAATTATTTCTGTTACAATCCTTGCCTTTGAAAACTCAACATCAATTGCTAAAGCCTATGACCATGCACACATCTCGCAAAAACACTTCTACAACTTGTCCGATAGGTTATCAGTGTTTGTTCACAGCAAACCATAACAAGGTAATTGAAGTGATATATTTACCGTGGTAGCCATAATCATGAGGTCCTGTGGGAGTAACAGGTTTGTGTTAGTGAGTCTGGAGGCAATGTACAACATACAATATTCCTAACTTGCAGCACTGTCAATGATCAGAAAAGCTCTGGAGTCTCCATGTGAAGCATGTGAGCTGATCAGCAACAGCTGTCATCTTCAGGTAGGAGCGTGAGTTTTTCTTTAATGCTCTGGGTGAGATACTGAACGGTCGGCACAGTCTTCTATTGTCTTCTATTTGTTCTGGTAAGAATGTATTCTGCTTCATGATTGCAACATCAAAATGATCATATAGACTGCTTTAACTGCCAAATGCCATTCTTATCTCATCCAAATTCTGGCAAAAGACCTAATATGTACACATCCAAAAGGTGAAGTGAGTTTGTTTTTGATGGCAAATAGTGATCCAAAAAGAATTCCGGAAATACCCTTTCATTATCTTTGTACTAACTATACCAAATAATGGCGAAAGTATCACACCTGCTGTTGAATTGCATGTTTAAGTTCTTCCGCTGATATTTTTAAATGTTCCAAATGCGCTATCCTGTGCAAAATCCTGATCCTACTCAATTGGTGCAATCATCATTTTAATGCCCTTCACTGATACAAACAATGATTTGTCTCTTTCTATTTTGTTCCAGTTTCTCCGCCGAACTGGAAACCCTCCGACTTGGCAAATTTCTCTCAAGCTCACACGTACAACATTCAAAATCTTTGATCTTCCCAATGTGTGGCTGCTGCAATCGGACATATTACCCCAGTGCTTCTCTAATACCTGGTGAGTCCATGTCTCTGAGATCATCCTAGCTTTTACACTCGCCTGGTAACTTTCGGAAGACTTTAGGATGAGGGACATTTTGTTTTCAAAGTTAAACAATTTCTTGAATGTATTTGAGAAATGAGGGACGCGAAATTCACTAGAATCATATCTTTACCATAATCTCCATAACCGCCTTTCCCTGTGGAGCAAACAGATTGGTGTTAACCTTGATCAGTAAGGATTCTTTGGAAAGCTACATTTTACATGCTTGATGTTTGTCAACAGTAAGACAGTGTCTTCGAGTCATAGAGCTGTGCAGCATGGAAACACACCCTTCGGCCCAACTTGTCCATGCCAACCAGATACGCGAAATAAATCTGATCACATTTGCCAGCATTTCACCCATATCCCGACTAACCCTTCCTATTCATGTATCCCTCCAGATATCTTTTAAATGTTGTAATTGTACCAGCCCCCACCACTTTCTCTGGCAGCTCGTTCCATGCACGCACCACAATTAGCGTGAAAAGAGTTGCCCCTCAGGTCTGTTTAAAATCTTTCCCCATCATCTTAAACCTGTGCCCTCGAGTTTTGGACTCGCCCATGGCCAGCCTGGGGAAAAGACCTTGTCTTTACTCTATCTTTGCCCCTCATGAGTTTATAAACCCTATGAGGTCACCTCACAGCCTTCCACATTCCAGGGAAAAGAGCCCCAGTTCATTTAGCCACTCCCTATAGCCCAAACCCTCCAACCCTGGCAACATCCTGTTAAATCTTTTCTGAAGCATTTCAAGTTTCACAATATCCTTCCGAAAGCAGGGAGACCAGGGTTGCATACACAATCCTGTACAGCTACAACTTGATCTCCCAACTCCTATACTCAATGCACTGACCAATAAAGGCAAGCATATCAAACACCTTCTTCATTATCCTGTTCACCTGGGACTCCACTTTCAAGGAACTGTGAACCTGCACTCCAAGGTCATTTTGTTCAGCAACACTTGCCAGGACCTTACCATGAAGTGTATAAGTCCTGCCCTGATTTGTTTTTCCACAATTCAACAACTCACATTTATCTAAATTAAACTCCACCTGCCATTCCTTGATCCATTGGCTGATCTGATCATGATCCCTTTGTACTCTGAGGAAACCTTTTTTTTCATTATGCACTACGAAGCCAATTTTGTTGTAATCTGCAAAATTATTAAGCTTACCAGCTATATTGCCTCCTAAATCTATTACATAAATGACAAAAAGTACTGGATCCAGCACCCATCCTTGTGGCACACACTGGTCACACGCCTCTGGTCTAAAAGCAAACCCTCCACCATCAGCCTCTGCCTTCTCCCTTCGTGCGAGCTCTGTATCCAAATGGCTAGCTCGCCCTGTATTGTGTATGATCTAACCAATCTAACAGGAGGAGCCTTGTCAAACGACTTACTGAAGTCCATAAGAGACCCAGCCCACCGTTCTGCCCTCATCAATGCTCTTTGTTACTTCATGAAGAAATACAATGAATTTCATGAGACCATGACTTCTCACACACAAGGACATGTTGACGATCCCTAATCAGTCCTTGTCTTTCCAAATGTTTGCAATTCCTGCCTTTTTCATATCCTCATTATTGAGCGTAGCTTTTTAAAAAAAGTTTCATTTCAACTCATGCATATGGGTATTCGTTTTTTTGACAATATGGCCAAATGCACTGACATCAAACGATGAGAAGGTAACATGCACTGAGGCTTCATTATCCTGACATTTTATAGCCAGACCAGCTCTGTGGTATATATTGCGACTCTGTAAATCAGGTACAAATGTTGGCAGATTGTGGAGAATCTTGAATGTATTTGAGAAATGAAGGGCATGGAATTCATTGGAATCTTATATTTACCATAATCCCATAAAAGCAGGAGGAAAGCAGCAGGTCAGGCAGCATCAGAGGAGCAGGCAAGCTGTCATTAAAGGTCTGGGCCGTTCTTTATGTGTTTTACATCTTCAATTTTATTAAAATTGTGTGGGAGAGTAGATTTTTATTGACATTATGTCATCATTAATTTCAACATTGTATATATTCCAAAAACTGCACAGTGTTAGTGAAAGTACTGTATCGTGAGAAGCTTTTATCTGCCATTCTCAAGGCATCAGTGTAAGATTTTTCTTCTTTGTTAATTAAGAGGAGACCACATTGTGAACAGCAATTATTTCTGTTACAATCCTTGCCTTTGAAAACTCAACATCAATTGCTAAGGCTTATGACCATGCACACATCTCGCAAGAACACTTCTACAACTTGTCCGATAGGTTATCAGTGTTTGTTCACGGCAAACCATAACAAGGTAATTGAAGTGATATATTTACCTTGGTAGCCATAAAAATAAGGTCCTGTGGGAGTAACAGGTTTGTGTTAGTGAGTCTGGAGGCAACGTACAACATACAATATTACTAACTTGCAGCACTGTCAATGATCAGAAAAGCTCTGGGGTCTCCGTGTGAAGCATGTGAGCTGATCAGCAACAGCTGTCATCTTCAGGTAGGAGTGTGAGTTTTTCTTTAATGTTCTGGGTGAAATACTGAACGGTCGGCACAGTGTTCTATTGTCTTCTATTTGTTCTGGTCAGAACGTATTCTGCTTCATGTTTGCAACATCAAAATGATCATATAGACTGCTTTAACTGCCAATTGCTACTCGTATCTCATCCAAATTCTGGTGAATAACCTAATGTGTACACATCCAAAAGGTGAAGTTATTGTTTTTTCGTTGGCAAATAGTGATTCAAAAAGAATTCCGGAAATATCCTTTCATTATCTTTGTACTAACTGCACCAAACAATGTTGAAAGTATCACACCTGCTGTTGGATTACATGTTTTAGTTCTTCCGCTGTGAGGTGATGCATTTTGGAAGGTCGAATTTGAAAGCTGAGTACAGGCTTAAGCTTAGGATTCTTGGCAGTGTGGAGGAACAGAGGGATCTTGGTTTGCAGATACATAGATCCCTTAAAATGGCCACCCAAGTGGACAGGGTTATTAAGAAAGCATATGGAGTTTTGGCTTTCATTAACAGGGGGATTGAGTTTAAGAGTCGTGAGATCTTGTTGCAGCTCTATAAAAGTTTGGTTAGACCGCACTTGGAATACTGCGTCCAGTTCTGGTCGCCCTATTATAGGAAAGATGTGGATGCTTTGGAGAGGGTTCAGAGGAGGTTTACCAGGATGCTGCCTGGACTTGAGTACTTATCTTATGAAGAGAGGTTGACTGAGCTCGGCCTTTTTCATTGGAGAAAAGGAGGAGGAGAGGGGACCTAATTGAGGTATACAAGATAATGAGAGGCATAGATAGAGTTGATAGCCAGAGACTATTTCCGAGGGCAGAAATGGCTAACACGAGGGGTCATAGTTTTAAGCTGGTTGGAGGAAAGTATAGAGGGGATGTCAGAGGCGGGTTCTTTACACAGAGAGTTGTGAGAGCATGGAATGCGTTGCCAGCAGCAGTTGTGGAAGCAAGGTCATTGGGGTCATTTAAGAGACTGCTGGGCATGCATATGGTCACAGAAATGTGAGGGTGCATACATGAGGATCAATGGTCGGCACAACATCGTGGGCTGAAGGGCCTGTTCTGTGCTGTACTGTTCTATGTTCTATGTACAAGGACAATTTGATGATCCCAAATCAGTCCTTGCCTTTCCAAACGTGTGCAAATCCTGCCTTTCTCATTTCCTAAGTCGTAATCAAAGTTTTTGAAACCAGCCACTTTTCAACCCATGCATATGGGTATTCGTTCTTTTGAGCATACGGCCTATTGGACTGACATCAAAGGATGGGAAGGTAACATGCACTGAGGCTTCATTATCCTGGAATTTTATAGCCAGCCCAGCTCTGTGGTATATATAGAGGCTCCGTAAATCAGGTGTAAATGTTGTAGTTGGCAGCTTTGGGAAAATCTTGAATGTATTTGTAAAATAAAGGACATAAAATTCACTGGAATCATATCTTTACCATAATCTCCATAACCGCCTTTCCCTGTGGAGCAAACAGATTGGCGTTAACCTTGATCAGTAAGGATTCCTTGGAAAGCTACATTTTACATGCTTGATGTTTGTCAACAGTAAGATAGTGTCTTCGAGTCATAGAGCTGTGCAGCATGGAAACACACCCTTCAGCCAAACTTGCCCATGCCAACCAGATACGTTAAATAAATCTAGTCCCATTTGCCAGCATTTGGCCCGTATCCGTCTCAATCCTTCCTATTCATGTACCCATCCAGACACCTTTTAAATGTTGTAATTATACCAGCCTCCACCACTTCCTCTGGCAGTTCATTCCGTGCACGCACCACATTTAGCGTGAACAGAGTTGCCCCTCAGGCCTGTTTAAAATCTTTCCCCATCATCTTAAACCTGTGCCCTCTAGTTTTGGACACGCCCATGATCTGGTAATCTGATAGTTCGCTCTGGTAAATTAATTTAACCTTGTCCCAAAAACATGACCCTAATCTCTAACAAATGTATTTGACCCCAAGGGTTTGAACAAGTCCCTTGTTGTGTGGAGAGAACACAGTGTGGAGCTGGAGGAAAGCAGCAGGTCAGGCAGCATCAGAGAAGCAGGGAAGCTGTCATTAAAGGTCTGGGCCGTTCTTTATGTGTTTTACATCTTCAATTTTATTAAAATTGTGTGGGAGAGTAGATTTTTATTGACATTATGTCATAATTAATTTCAACATTGTATATATTCCAAAAACTGCACAGTGTTAGTGAAAGTACTGTATCGTGAGAAGCTTTTATCTGCCATTCTCAAGGCATCAGTGTAAGATTTTTCTTCTTTGTTAATGAAGAGGAGACCACATTGTGAACAGCAAATATTTCTGTTACAATCCTTGCCTTTGAAAACTCAACATCAATTGCTAAAGCCTATGACCATGCACACATCTCGCAAGAACACTTCTACAACTTGTCCGATAGGTTATCAGTGTTTGTTCACAGCAAACCATAACAAGGTAATTGAAGTGATATATTTACCTTGGTAGCCATAATCATGAGGTCCTGTGGGAGTAACAGGTTTGTGTCAGTGAGTTTGGAGGCAACGTACAACATACAATAATCCTAACTTGCAGCACTGTCAATGATCAGAAAAGCTCTGGGGTCTCCGTGTGAAGCATGTGAGCTGATCAGCAACAGTTGTCATCTTCAGGTAGGAGCGTGAGATTTTATTTAATGTTCTGGGAGAGATACTGAATGGTCGGCACAGTGTTCTATTGTCTTCTATTTGTTCTGGTCAGAACGTATTCTGCTTCATGTTGCAACATCAAAATGATCATATAGACTGCTTTAACTGCCAATTGCTACTCGTATCTCATCCAAATTCTGGTGAATAACCTAATGTGTACACATCCAAAAGGTGAAGCTATTGTTTTTTCGTTGGCAAATAGTGATTCAAAAAGAATTCTGGAAATATCCTTTCATTATCTTTGTACTAACTGCACCAAACAATGGTGAAAGTATCACACCTGCTGTTGGATTACAATGTTTTAGTTCTTCCGCTGATATTTTTAAATGTTCCAAATGTTCTATCCTGTGCAAAATCCTGATACTACTGGAGACCGGCAAATGGAATTCCTCTCTTCAAGAAAGGAAATAGGGAATTCCCCGGCAATTACAGACCAGTAAGTCTCACATCTGTCGTCTGCAAGGTGTTAGAAAGGATTCTGAGGGATAGGATTTATGACCATCTGGAAGAGCATGGCTTGATCAAATGCAGTCAACACGGCTTTGTGATGGGCAGGTCATGCCACACAAACCTTATCGAGTTCTTTGAGGATGTGACTAGAAAAGTTGATGAGGGTCGAGCTGTGGATGTGGTGTATGTGGACTTCAGCAAGGCATTTGATACGGTTCCCCATGGTAGGCTCATTCAGAAGGTCAGGAGGAATGCGACACAGGGGAACTTAGCTGTCTGGATACAGAATTGTCTTTCCAACAGAAGGCAACGAGTGGTAGTAGAAGGAAAATATTCTGCCTGGAAGTCAGTGGTGAGTGGTGTTCCACAGGGCTCTGTTCTTGGGCCTCTACTGTTTGGAATTTTTATTAATGACTTGGATGAGGGGATTGAAGGATGGGTCAGCGAGTTTGCAGACGACACAAAGGTTGGAGGTGTTGTTGACAGTATAGAGGGCTGTTGTAGGCTGCAGCGGGACATTGACAGGATGCAGAGATGGGCTGAGAGGTGGCAGATGGAGTTCACCCTGGATAAATGTGAGGTGATGCATTTTGGAAGTTTGAATTTGAAAGCTGAGTACAGGCTTAAGCTTAGGATTCTTGGCAGTGTGGAGGAACAGAGGGATCTTGGTGTGCAGATACATAGATCCCTTAAAATGGCTACCCAAGTGGACAGGGTTATTAAGAAAGCATATGGTGTTTTGGCTTTCATTAACAGGGGGATTGAGTTTAAGAGTCGTGAGATCTTGTTGCAGCTCTATAAAAGTTTGGTTAGACCGCACTTGGAATACTGTGTCCAGTTCTGGTCGCCCTATTATAGGAAAGATGTGGATGCTTTGGAGAGGGTTCAGAGGAGGTTTACCAGGATGCTGCCTGGACTTGAGGACTTATCTTATGAAGAGAGGTTGACTGAGCTCGGCCTTTTTCATTGGAGAAAAGGAGGAGGAGAGGGGACCTAATTGAGGTATACAAGATAATGAGAGGCATAGATAGAGTTGATAGCCAGAGACTATTTCCGAGGGCAGAAATGGCTAACACGAGGGGTCATAGTTTTAAGCTGTTTGGAGGAAAGTATAGAGGGGATTTCAGAGGTGGGTTCTTTACACAGAGAGTTGTGAGAGCATGGAATGCGTTGCCAGCAGCAGTTGTGGAAGCAAGGTCATTGGGGTCATTTAAGAGACTGCTGGGCATGCATATGGTCACAGAAATGTGAGGGTGCATACATGAGGATCAATGGTCGGCACAACATCGTGGGCTGAAGGGCCTGTTCTGTGCTGTACTGTTCTATGTTCTATGTACAAGGACAATTTGACGATCCCAAATCAGTCCTTGCCTTTCCAAAAGTGTGCAAATCCTGCCTTTCTCATTTCCTAAGTCGTAATCAAAGTTTTTGAAACCAGCCACTTTTCAACCCATGCATACGGGTATTCGTTCTTTTGAGCATACGGCCAATTGGACTGACATCAAAGGATGGGAAGGTAACATGCACTGAGGCTTCATTATCCTGGAATTTTATAGCCAGCCCAGCTCTGTGGTATATATAGAGGCTCCGTAAATCAGGTGTAAATGTTGTAGTTGGCAGCTTTGGGAAAATCTTGAATGTATTTGTAAAATAAAGGACATAAAATTCACTGGAATCATATCTTTACCATAATCTCCATAACCGCCTTTCCCTGTGGAGCAAACAGATTGGTGTTAACCTTGATCAGTAAGGATTCCTTGGAAAGCTACATTTTACATGCTTGATGTTTGTCTACAGTAAGATAGTGTCTTCGAGTCATAGAGCTGTGCAGCATGGAAACACACCCTTCAGCCCAACTTGCCCATGCCAACCAGATACGTTAAATAAATCTAGTCCCATTTGCCAGCATTTGGCCCGTATCCGTCTCAATCCTTCCTATTCATGTACACATCCAGACACCTTTTAAATGTTGTAATTATACCAGCCTCCACCACTTTCTCTGGCAGTTCATTCCGTGCACGCACCACATTTAGCGTGAAAAGAGTTGCCCCTCAGGTCTGTTTAAAATCTTTCCCCATCATCTTAAACCTGTGCCCTCTAGTTTTGGACATTCCCATGATCTGGTAATCTGATAGTTCGCTCTGGTAAATTAATTTAACCTTGTCCCAAAAACATGACCCTAATCTCTAACAAATGTATTTGACCCCAAGGGTTTGAACAAGTCCCTTGTTGTGTGGAGATAACACAGTGTGGAGCTGGAGGAAAGCAGCAGGTCAGGCAGCATCAGAGAAGCAGGGAAGCTGTCATTAAAGGTCTGGGCCGTTCTTTATGTGTTTTACATCTTCAATTTTATTAAAATTGTGTGGGAGAGTAGATTTTTATTGACATTATGTCATCATTAATTTCAACATTGTATATATTCCAAAAACTGCACAGTGTTAGTGAAAGTACTGTATCGTGAGAAGCTTTTATCTGCCATTCTCAAGGCATCAGTGTAAGATTTTTCTTCTTTGTTAATGAAGAGGAGACCACATTGTGAACAGAAATTATTTCTGTTACAATCCTTGCCTTTGAAAACTCAACATCAATTGCTAAGGCTTATGACCATGCACACATCTCGCAAGAACACTTCTACAACTTGTCCGATAGGTTATCAGTGTTTGTTCACGGCAAACCATAACAAGGTAATTGAAGTGATATATTTACCTTGGTAGCCATAAAAATGAGGTCCTGTGGGAGTAACAGGTTTGTGTTAGTGAGTCTGGAGGCAACGTACAACATACAATAATCCTAACTTGCAGCACTGTCAATGATCAGAAAAGCTCTGGGGTCTCCGTGTGAAGCATGTGAGCTGATCAGCAACAGCTGTCATCTTCAGGTAGGAGCGTGAGTTTTTCTTTAATGTTCTGGGAGAGATACTGAACGGTCGACACAGTGTTCTATTGTCTTGTATTTTTTCTGGTCAGAACGTATTCTGCTTCATGTTGCAACATCAAAATGACCATAGAGACTGCTTTAACTGCCAATTGCTACTCGTATCTCATCCAAATTCTGGTGAATAACCTAATGTGTACACATCCAAAAGGTGAAGTTATTGTTTTTTCGTTGGCAAATAGTGATTCAAAAAGAATTCCGGAAATATCCTTTCATTATCTTTGTACTAACTGCACCAAACAATGGTGAAAGTATCACACCTGCTGTTGGATTACATATTTTAGTTCTTCCGCTGATATTTTTAAATGTTCCAAATGTTCTATCCTGTGCAAAGTCCTGATACTACTGGAGAGAGGCAAATGGAATTCCTCTCTTCAAGAAAGGAAATAGGGAAATCCCCGGCAATTACAGACCAGTAAGTCTCACGTCTGTCGTCTGCAAGGTGTTAGAAAGGATTCTGAGCGATAGGATTTATGACCATCTGGAAGAGCATGGCTTGATCAAATGCAGTCAACACGACTTTGTGAAGGTCAGGTCATGCCACACAAACCTTATCGAGTTCTTTGAGGATGTGACTAGAAAATTTGATGAGGGTCGAGCTGTGGATGTGGTGTATGTGGAATTCAGCAAGGCACTTGATAAGGTTCCCCATGGTAGGCTCATTCGGAAGGTCAGGAGGAATGCGATACAGGGGAACTTAGCTGTCTGGATACAGAATTGGCTCTCGAACAGAAGGCAACGAGTGGTAGTAGAAGGAAAATATTCTGCCTGGAAGTCAGTGGTGAGTGGTGTTCCACAGGGCTCCGTCCTTGGGCCTCTACTGTTTGGAATTTTTATTAATGACTTGGATGAGGGGATGGAAGGATGGGTCAGCAAGTTTGCAGACGACACAAAGGTTGGAGGTGTCATTGACAGTATAGAGGGCTGTTGTAGGCTGCAGCGGGACATTGACAGGATGCAGAGATGGGCTGAGAGGTGGCAGATGGAGTTCAACCTGGATAAATGCGAGGTGATGCATTTTGGAAGGTCGAATTTGAAAGCTGAGTACAAGCTTATGCTTAGGATTCTTGGCAGTGTGGAGGAACAGAAGGATCTTGGTGTGCAGATACATAGATCCCTTAAAATGGCCACCCAAGTGGACAGGGTTATTAAGAAAGCATATGGAGTTTTGGCTTTCATTAACAGGGGGATTGAGTTTAAGAGTCGTGAGATCTTGTTGCAGCTCTATAAAAGTTTGGTTAGACCGCACTTGGAATACTGCATCCAGTTCTGGTCGCCCTATTATAGGAAAGATGTGGATGCTTTGGAGAGGGTTCAGAGGAGGTTTACCAGGATGCTGCCTAGACTTGAGTACTTATCTTATGAAGAGAGGTTGACTGAGCTCGGCCTTTTTCATTGGAGAAAAGGAGGAGGAGAGGGGACCTAATTGAGGTATACAAGATAATGAGAGGCATAGATAGAGTTGATAGCCAGAGACTATTTCCGAGGGCAGAAATGGCTAACACGAGGGGTCATAGTTTTAAGCTGGTTGGAGGAAAGTATAGAGGGGATGTCAGAGGCGGGTTCTTTACACAGAGAGTTGTGAGAGCATGGAATGCGTTGCCAGCAGCAGTTGTGGAAGCAAGGTCATTGGGGTCATTTAAGAGACTGCTGGGCATGCATATGGTCACAGAAATGTGAGGGTGCATACATGAGGATCAATGGTCGGCACAACATCGTGGGCTGAAGGGCCTGTTCTGTGCTGTACTGTTCTATGTTCTATGTACAAGGACAATTTGACGATCCCAAATCAGTCCTTGCCTTTCCAAAAGTGTGCAAATCCTGCCTTTCTCATTTCCTAAGTCGTAATCAAAGTTTTTGAAACCAGCCACTTTTCAACCCATGCATACGGGTATTCGTTCTTTTGAGCATACGGCCTATTGGACTGACATCAAAGGATGGGAAGGTAACATGCACTGAGGCTTCATTATCCTGGAATTTTATAGCCAGCCCAGCTCCGTGGTATATATAGAGGCTCCGTAAATCAGGTGTAAATGTTGTAGTTGGCAGCTTTGGGAAAATCTTGAATGTATTTGTAAAATAAAGGACATAAAATTCACTGGAATCATATCTTTACCATAATCTCCATAACCGCCTTTCCCTGTGGAGCAAACAGATTGGCGTTAACCTTGATCAGTAAGGATTCCTTGGAAAGCTACATTTTACATGCTTGATGTTTGTCAACAGTAAGATAGTGTCTTCGAGTCATAGAGCTGTGCAGCATGGAAACACACCCTTCAGCCCAACTTGTCCATGCCAACCAGATACGTTAAATAAATCTAGTTCCGTTTGCCAGCATTTGGCCCGTATCCGTCTCAATCCTTCCTATTCATGTACCCCTTAAGACATCTTTCAAATGCTGTAATTGCACCAGCACCCACCACTTTCGCTGGCAGTTCATTCCGTGCACGCACTGCATTTAGCGTGAACAGAGTTGCCCCTCAGGTCTGTTTAAAATCTTTCCCCATCATCTTAAACCTCTGCCGTCTAGTTTTGGACACGCCCATGATCTGGTAATCTGATAGTTCGCTCTGGTCAATTAATTTAACCTTGCCCCAAAAACATGACCCTAATCTCTAACAAATGTATTTGACCCCAAGGGTTTGAACAAGTCCCTTGTGTGGAGATAACACAGTGTGGAGCTGGAGGAAAGCAGCAGGTCAGGCAGCATCAGAGGAGCAGGAAAGCTGACATTACAGATCAGGACACTTATTTATGTATGTTACATCCTCCATTTTGTTAGACTTGTGTGTGAGAGTAAATTTTTATTGACACTATGTAATCATTAATTTGAACATTGTATAATGTTCCAAAAACTGCACAGTGTTAGCGAAAGTACTGTTGCATGAGAAGCTTTTCCCTGCCATTCTCGAGACATCAGTGTTAGATTTTTCTTCTTTGTTAATGAGGAAGAGACCACATTGTGAACAGCAAATATTTCTGTTACAATCCTTGCCTTTGAAAACTCGACATCAATTGCTGAAGCCTATGACCATGCACACATCTCGCAAGAACACTTCTACAACTTGTCTGATAGGTTATCAGTGTTTGTTCACAGCAAACCATAACAAGGTAATTGAAGTGATATATTTACCTTGGTAGCCGTAATCATGAGGTCCTGTGGGAGTAACAGGTTTGTGTTAGTGAGTCTGGAGGCAACGTACAACATACAATATTCCTAACTTGCAGCACTGTCAATGATCAGAAAAGCTCTGGGGTCTCCGTGTGAAGCATGTGAGCTGATCAGCAACAGCTGTCATCTTCAGGTAGGAGTGTGAGTTTTTCTTTAATGCTCTGGGTGAGATACTGAATGGTCAGCACAGTGTTCTATTGTCTTCTAGTTGTTCGGTCAGAACGTATTCTGCTTCATGACTGCAACATCAAAATGATCATATAGACTGCTTTAACTGCCAATTGCTACTCGTATCTCATCCAAATTCTGGTGAATAACCTAATGTGTACACATCCAAAAGGTGAAGTTATTGCTTTGTCGTTGGCAAATAGTGATTCAAAAAGAATTCCGGAAATATCCTTTCATTATCTTTGTACTAACTGCACCAAACAATGGTGAAAGTATCACACCTGCTGTTGGATTACATGTTTTAGTTCTTCCACTGATATTTTAAATGTTCCAAATGCGCTATACTGTGCGAAATCCTGAATCTACTCAATTGGTGCAATCATCATTTTAATGCCATTCACTGATACAAACAATGATTTGTCTCTTTCTATTTTGTTCCAGTTTCTCCGCCAAACTGGAAACCCTCCGACTTAGCAAATTTCGCTCAAGCTCACACGTACAACATTCAAAATCTTTGATCTTCCCAATGTATGACTGCTGCAATCAGAGATATTACCCCAGTGCTTCTCTGATAACTGGTGATGCCATGTCTCTGAGATCATCCTAGCTTTCACCCTCGCCTGGTAACTTTCTCAAGACTTTCGGATGAGGGACATTTTGTTTTCAAAGTTAAACAACTTCTTGAATGTATTTGAGAAATGAAGGGCATGGAATTTATTGGAATCTTATATTTACCATAACCTCCATAACCGCCTTTCCCTGTGGAACAAACAGATTGGCGTTAACCTTGATCAGTAAGGATTCCTTGGAAAGCTGCATTTTACATGCTTGATGTTTCTCAACAGTCAGACAGTGTCTGCGAGTCATGGAGCGGTGCAGCATGGAAACACACCCTTCGGCCCAACTTGTCGATGCCAACCAGATACGTTAAATAAATCTAGTCCCGTTTGCCAGCATTTGGCCCATATCTCTACCAACCCTTCCTATTCATGTACCCATCCAGATATCTTTGAAATGTTGTAATTGCACCAGCCCACACCACTTTCTCTGGCAGCTCGTTCTATGCATACACCGCAATTAGCTTGAAAAGATTTTCCCCTCAGGTCTGTTTAAAATCTTTCCCCATCATCTTAAACCTGTGCCCTCTAGTTTTGGACTCGCCCATTCCAGCCTGGGGAAAAGACCTTGTCTTTTACTCTATCCTTGCCCCTCATGAGTTCATAAACTCTATGAGATCACCTCACAGCCTTCCACATTCCGGGGAAAAGAGCCCCAGTTCATTTAGCCTCTCCCTATAGCCCAAACCCTCCAACCCTGGCAACATCCTGTTAAATCTTTTCAGAAGCATTTCAAGTTTCACAATATCCTTCCGAATGCAGGGAGACCAGGGTTGCATACACAATCCTGTACAGCTACAACTTGATCTCCCAACTCCTATACTCAATGCACTGACCAATAAAGGCAAGCATATCAAACACCTTCTTCATTATCCTGTTTAGCTGGGACTGCACTTTTAAGGAACTATGTGCGTAGAGGTCCAGGTCACTTTGTTCAGTAACACTTGCCAGGACCTTACCGTTCAATGTTTAAGTCCTGCCCTGATTTGTTTTTCCATAATTCAAAAACTCACATTTATCTAAATTAAACTCCATCTGCCATTCCTTGGCCCATTGACCCATCTGATCAAGTTCCCTTTGTGCTCTGAGGGAAGCTTTTTTAAGCTGTCCACTATGCATCTAATTTTCTTGTTACCTGTTGAATTATTAAGCATACCAGCTATATTCCCTTCTTAATTATTTACATAAATAATGAAAAGTAGTGGATGCAGGAGCCATCCTTGTGGCACACACTGCTCACAGGCCTCCAGTCTGTAAAGCAACTCTCCACCACCACCTTCTGTCTTCTACCTTCGCGCTAGCTCTGTATCCACATGGCTAGCTCATGCTGTATTGCGTGTGATCGAACCAATCTAACAGGAGGAGACTTGTTGAACGCCTTACTGAAGTCCACAGAGACCAAGCCCACCATTCTGCCCACATCATTCCTCTTTGTTACTTCATCAAGAAATACAATGAATTTCATGAGACCATGACTTCCCACATGCAAGGACATGTTGACTATCCCTAATCAGCCCTTGCCTTTCCAAATGTTGCAATTCCTGCCTTTCTCGTTTCCTAATTATTAATCATACATTTATGAAAAAGCTACATTTCAACTCATGCATATGGGTAGTATTTCTTTTGAGCATATGGCCTAACACACTGACATCAAAGGATGAGAAGGTAACATGCACTGTGGCTTCATTATCCTGACATTTTATAGCCAGACCAGCTCTGTGGTATATTTAGGCCTCTATAAATCAGGTACGAATTTCCTCATTTGCACCTTGGGGAAAATCTGACTTCCGATCAATCAAAATTTCCGCTCTTCAAAATTGGTTTAATGTGGTCCCAAAAGAATGGCCCTAATCTCTAACAAATGGACTTGACCCCAATGGTTTGAACAAGTCAGCTGTTGCGTAGTGATAACACAGCGTGGAGCTGGAGGAAAGCAGCAGGCCAGGCAGCATCAGAGGAGCAGGAAAGCTGTCATTTTAGATCAGGGCCCTTCTTTATGCGTTTTAATTCCTCCATTTCATTACAATTGTCTGGGAGATTATGTTTTATTGATATTATATATTCATTAATTGGAACGTTGTGAAATATGCAGGAAACTGCAGTGTTAGCAACTTACCGTATCATGAGAAGCTTTTATCTGCAATTCTCAAAACATCAGAGGAAGATTTTTCTTCTTTGTTAATGAAGAGGAGACCACATTGTGAACAGCAAATATTTCTGTTACAATCCTTGCCTTTGAAAACTCAACATCAATTGCTAAAGCTTATGACCATGCACACATCTCGCAAAAACACTTCTACAACTTGTCCGATAGGTTATCAGTGTTTGTTCACAGCAAACCATAACAAGGTAATTGAAGTGATATATTTACCTTGGTAGACATAATCATGAGGTCCTGTGGGAGTAACAGGTTTGTGTTAGTGAGTCTGGAGGCAATGTACAACATACAATATTCCTAACTTGCAGCACTGTCAATGATCAGAAAAGCTCTGGGGTCTCCGTGTGAAGCATGTGAGCTGATCAGCAACAGCTGTCATCTTCAGGTAGGAGTGTGAGTTTTTCTTTAATGTTCTGGGAGAGATACTGAACGGTCAGCACAGTGTTCTATTCTCTTCTATTTGTTCTGATAAGAATGTATTCTGCATCATGATTGCAACATCAAAAATGATCATATAGACTGCTTTAACTGCCAATTGCTACTCTTATCTCGTCCAAATTCTGGTGAAAAACCTATCATGTACACATCCAAAAGGTGAAGTTATTGTTTTTTTTTGAGCAAATAATCATTCAAAAAGAAATCCAGAAATATACTTTCGTTGTGTGTGTACTAACTATACCAAATAATGGTGAAAGCGTCACATCTGCTTTTGGATTGCATGTTTAAGTTCTTCTGCTTACAATATATTTTATGGTGCGACATTGTTAAAAGCTGTTCTCACATGACAGCAAGGCATTCTGTGTAAATGAAGAGAAACATTTTGTACTGTACTCATATGTCCTGAGTTTGAACTTGCAGATATTGTGAATCACCCTAACCAGAGGCATGTGAATTCAGGTCATCTTGCTTTGAGATAGTGACACTACCACAGGGTCACATGATCCCATCATAATAACAGGGTCACATGATGCAAATATTTTCTAAATCGAAATTGTACAGGCAGGACACCTCACACTTCTGGACCATGTGGAACTGGAACCTGGGCTTGTTGGTTCAGAGGTAGGGACACTACTTCACACAACATTGGAAAAGGTGCAGAGGAGATTTACCAGGATGTTGCCTGGTCTGGAGCGCAGGCCCTATGAAGAAACGCTGACGTACTTGGGTCTGTTCTCATTGGACAGAAGGAGGCTAAGAGGGGATTTAATAGAGACATACAAGATGATCAGAGGATTAGATAGGGTGGACAGTGAGAGTCTTTTTCCGAGGATGATGACTTCAGCTTGTACAAGGGGGCATAGCTACATATTGAGGGGTGATAGATTTAAGACAGATGTCAGAGGGAGGTTCTTTATTCAGAGAGTGGTACGGGCATGGAATGCCCTGCCCGTCAATGTAGTTAACTCAGCCACATTAGGGGCATTTAAAAAGTCCTTGGATAAGCATATGGATAATGAACGGATAGTGTAGGGGGAGGGGCTTAGATTAGTTCACGGGTTGGTGCAACATTGAGGGCTGAAGGGCCTGTTCTGCGCTGTATTGTTCTCTGTTCTATGTTCTAAACCTGTAGCGTGATACTAGACAAGTTGCCAATTGCTCAAACAATCGCAATTTGGTGCCACACTTGGAAATGAGCAATCTCTACAGCAGCATGGTCCTCCTTTGGAAATCAACACTCCCTTTGAAGGACTCAATCAGTTTGTTCTTTTGCCTGTGCTCCAATATTTAACACAGTAGACGCTCCCTCTCACAGCTTGTTCCAATTGGGGTGCGTGTAACATCGCTGTCACACGTGCTTCCATCAAGCTTCAGCTGTTGTCTTATTATGAACAGGGAACCAATCTATCAGAATGCCGCATTATCTCTTTGGGCCAAGGGTGGCTCAGTGGTTAGCATTGGTGCCTTACAGCATGATTCACCCAGGTTCAATTCCAGCCTTGTGGACGACTGTCTGTGTTGAGTTTGCATGTTCTCCCCATGTATGAGTCCTCTAGTTTCCTCTCACAGTCCAAGGATGGGCAGGTTAGATAGCTTGGCCATGCTAAATTATCCATAGAGCCTAGGGATGAGCAGGTTACATTGGTTCTCCACGGGAAATGAAGGTTTACACAGATATGGGGAACGGGGCTGCGTGATGCTCTTCGGAGAGCTCATGTCGATTCAATGGGCTGAATGGCTTGCATCCACACTGTAGCGATTCTATGATTCTTCACAAATATCTTTCATAACTCACCACAAATACTCTTTTGTATGAAAAGTATTGAAATAACTCTGGAAAAATAATTTTTTGAGATCAATGACCAGGACAAACCTTGATCGAACTCTAACATATGGATACGCTGCTGGGTCACACAGCTGTATGGATTCATTGCTGGGTCACACAGCATATGGGTTCACTGCTAGGTCACACAGCCTTATGGATTAGAGCTGGGTCACACTACCGTATGGGTTTATTGTTGCGCCACACAGTCATATGGATTCATTGCTGGGTGACACAGCTGTATGGGTTCATTGCCGGGTCACACAGTCATATGGATTCATTGCTGGGTGACACAGCTGTATGGGTTCATTGCCGGGTCACACTGTCATATGGATTCATTGCTGGGTGACACAGCTGTATGGGTTCATTGCCGGGTCACACTGTCATATGGATTCATCGCTTGGGTCACACAGCTGTATGGGTTCATTGCCGGGTCACACTGTCATATGGATTCATTGATGGGTCACGCAGCTGTGCAGGTTAAGTTCTCATTCATTTGACCTGCTATGTGGTATTTGCATTCTGTCCCTTTCTCCTTTTAAAAGTGCCGTTGTTTTGATCTTTTTTTCCAAAACAATGCAACGGTTCATAAAACAGTAATTACTGCTCCAAACATTCGAGGAAATCAGCTCTAAGGAAGAAAATACCTCAAGAAAAGGAGCAGCTTTTACAGCCATAGCTTTTTCCCATCCTCCATCTGGATTTACCCAGAATCCTTCTCAGAGAGCTGGGAGTGGGATAGAGAGACACATCTTTATGCAAATAGTGTTGTTAGGATTTGGAATGTGCTGCCTGCAAAATTGGTGAAGACAGAATTTATATTCCAAGAGAGATCTGGATATATTTTTGAGAGAGATGAAGTTAGAAGGCAATGGAGATGGGGCTGGAGCTTGGGACCAGCTTCATATCTCTTTCAGGAGCTAGTACAGACATGATGTGTCCAATGGCATCCTTTGTACTATAAAACTCTATGATCCTACGGTTAAAGATACATGCCTCTGAGATCATCTTAGCTCTTACATTTGCTGTCTCACTTTCTAAAGCCAATGAAACAATAGACATTTTGGCATCATGCTTAAACAACTTGTTACAGAAATGAATGACAAGAAATTCACTGGAATCATATATTTACCGTAACCACCTTTCCCTGTGGAGCAAACAGATTGGTGTTAATCTTAACTGGGTAAGGATTCTTTAAAACACAACATTATAAATGGCTGTTACAGAAACATTGCATTACAGAGATCAGGTGTACCCAAGAAATTTGTGGGAAACTGGGCCCTTTGTTGAGAAATTTGTATCATTAATAGCCACAGGTGAGGTGCCAGAAGACCTGCCTAAGGTAGGGTAGTGGAATCGAACACTAGAGTATAAGTTTAAGGTGAGAGGGCAGAGAAGGGTCCTAAAAGGCAACTTTTTCACTCAGATGGTGGTGTGTGTATGGAATGAGCTGCCAGAGGAGGTGGTGGAGGCTGGTACAGTTCCAAGATTTAAAAGGCCTCTGGATGGCTACATGAGTAGGAAGGGTTTGGATGGACATGGGCCAAATGCTGGCAAATGGAGCTAGATTAATTTAGGATACCTTGCCCACACGGATAGGTCGGATTGTAGGTTCGTTTCCATGTTTTAACATCTCTATGAGTCTATGGCTCTAATCCCCACTTTTCTGACATTTAGTTGATATTCTGGCCTACTTCTACAAAATTATGAGTGTTTCTGCCTCCACCATATCTACACTTAGTGCGTTCACGGTTCTCATCAACCTCTGGGTGGAAACAAAATCTTGATTCCACGTTTCTTCTTCTGAGCAACTTGGAAACTGCTCGTTTTGCTAATTCTCTGTGAATTCATCAATGCAGTAAATAAAGTATGTGCTTCAAACTGAAGCGAAGCTATCAGAAACATTTACTTTCCACGGCTTATCTCTTCGCCACTCTCTTAAAGTTCAGTTGTTTGGCAGCACCAGACTTGAGTCTTGGTGAGGACAGTGGGGTGGTGTCACTGAAAGATTCTGGAAGATTATCTTGGATTTTCACCTCGCCACTCAGCAGGAAAGTTTCTCAAGTAAATACCAACACAAAGAGAAAACAGTCCTTTCATACCATGCATGAAAAAAATGCCGATTAGTTGCCAAGTGATTGATGTGGCAGTTAGAAAATCCACGCCCTTGATTAATGAGCACAGAGGTGCCCAAAGGAGACAGAATAGTTACTTATCTACAGAGTTTCCTTTGAAATTTTAGCATAAATGTTTCAATATAAGTAAATTCTCAGGATTGAAATTCATACCTGGCCCGTAGTAATAGTAGTCATGTTTCGTAACAGGTGCTAAGGATGAAAGAGTATTCTGTTAGCATGGCCATTTTGAAGGGCTCTTGTGGCACAGAGGTAGTGACACCTCTGTCTGAGCCAGGAAGGTCCAGGTTCAAGTACCCCACCTGCTCCAGAGGTGCGTCATCACATTCTGCACAGGTTGAATCGAAAATATCTTAGAATAGTGTTTGATAGGTCACATAGGAGCCAAATCACTTCTAAATGCACCGATGGCTTCTGGCATTGCTCCATCTGATGGAGGGATTTGAAAACGACAGGCTGATCACAAAGTGTCATTTCCACCGACAGGAAAGCAGAGCATCAATTTATATCAATATCAACCACTGATTTTCTGATGTAGTCATTTCGTGGAATTAAGCCAAGTTTACTTATCTCCGTTCTCATTGGAGCCTGTTTGATGTGTAATGGCACACCTGAGTAGTCATTATTTCCTAAGATGGGATTTGTTACCCAGATCTTTTAGGCCATAGATAAGGGACACGTGCCACAATATTTCAAGGCACACAACTATTTGAGCTTTCATTGACATCAAACTCATTCCTGAGGAGTCAGTCAGTCTTCTTCTGAATATTGATTCCCAGGCTTTGAAGAGCAACATTTGAGGAAATCAGGTCAACACAAGGCTCTTCAGTTGGGAGCTGGGGGAACACAGCAGCCCAGGCAGCATCAGAGGAGAGGAAAATTGATGTTTCAGGTCAGGACCCAATCTTTCTAAGGAAGGTTCCACCGTGTAATTTCCTGCCTTGCCTCCCACTGCAGCCTGGGATGGAATGCATCCGGATTAGGGGATTGGTCTGTTTTTAAGCCTGACAGAGCCTCCAATAACTCCTCACTTCCCACATCACACTGTGCAAGTTCCTTACAGTCCCTTTTCCTGAATCCTGTACCTACGTTCACCTTTTCCCGCGTGAACATCAAAGAGATTTATTCATTCAACACCATTCTAATATCCTGCACCTTCACACACAGGTTACCCTTGTGGCAATAATATGGCCTCAAGAGGTGTATTTTGTGCTTTTTTTTGAAGACAGGTTTTAAGGCAGAGCTGCTGAGTAGTCCACGCAGAGCCATGAAAGTAAGCGGCCTGTGAGGCCTCGGAGATCGATTTAAAAGTTGAAAAAATAGAAGCAGCCTGAATGGGTGGAAGCAAACTCCTAAAGAGCTTGGGTTTTTAGTTATAGCCTCTTAAGAGCAGCTGCTGGGGTCTTGAAGCTGTTTTCTTCTCGCTGTTACAGCTAAAAGTTGGAGGTCCTCTTACTGCTACTGGAGAATTACATGTGAGACAATTTTACTGAATTTGCCTTTGTCAAGGGCGTGTTTATGGGATGTTACTATCTTGAACATTTAGTGTGTAGTATTTAATTATCTATTATTCTGTTAAGTTTTCCAATTGAGTTAAGTTAGTCCAATTTCTTCTTTCTTTGGTTGTCTTTTAACTACAGTGTATGAATAACATGTTTTGCTTTAGGTTGAGTAGTTTAACCAATCAAATTGCATCTGGAACTCAACGCCTTACACTTACCTTTAAAATAAGAAAAAGTTAGGGTCTGGAATATATTCTGAAAATACTTTGAGGGGGTTTGATCTGGTCCATACACCACCTTGGTACCTAATGGACCCTACACTTTTCTTGGTTAAACACTTCCATTTAATGTAGTTGTAAAATATCTTGGGATTGTCCCTAATCTTGTTCACAAGTCTTTTTCGCAAGCCGCTTTTTTGTGCTTATAATTGATTAAGTTCCATTCCACATCTCCTGTATTCCTCTCGGGCTACAGCTGAATTGTTCCCTTTGGACTTGCTAAAAATCCTCCTCTTGTTTCTCATCCAGCCCTGAATTTCCCGAGGCATGTAGCGTTCTCAGAATGAATTGCTCCTACGCTTCCCTCTAAAGGGCACATGTTGGATCTTTACTCCCCCCAGCTACTTTTTGAATGAACCCCGCACCCCCACCCCCTCATTGCTCTACTATAGACTTACCCACAAGGAACTGTTCCCAATTTACGTTGCTAGATCCTGCTTTATTTTGATAAAATCTGCCTTGTCCCAATACAAAGCCATCCTTTCCCTTGTCCAGAACCAATTCGAACTGTACCACCTTGTGGATGCTGTGGCCAAAAAACGCTATGGAAGGTACATCCTGTGTTGTGTAGGGGACCAAAACTGCACTCAATCCTCCAGGAGTAATCTCAGCAAGGCCCTGCATGACTGCAGTAAGACATCCCTACTTACAAACTCAAATCTTCTGGTATATTAAGTTGCATACCTTGAGGCTGTCAAAAAATGCCATGCAAAGGCAACTCCATTCTGTTTAACCGCCTATATCATCCTGCAACAGACTTCAATGCAGGAAATGATTCATTACATTGCCAAGCAACTTTGTAGGGCAATATGTTGGTTAGCTCAGCTGGTTGTGTAGTTGGTTTGCAATGCTAACAGCATGTAGTTCAATACCCATATCGGCTGAGGTTACTATACAGGTGCCACCTTCTCAGACTCACCCCATGCCTGAAGTGCGGTGCCTATCAGATTCGACTCACCACCAGTTGTGTCTCTCTGGTGAGAGGGGAGCCTGCTAGGACCTTTTTTGCAGGCTCCCGGAGCTGACTTTAAGTGGCAGGCAGCACATTTTTATAGTTCTGTACAGTCTGTTCGGTGTTGCTGCAAGTTTGGAAAACTGGCATTGACTTCTGAGGGCCAGCCGCTCACCAGAATGGGATCTAAATTTACCTTAATCCAGCAATCAGAAAACAGGCTTTGTCAGGTCGACAGCTTGTTTTTCACCATGCTAATGAGTCCCAATTTTACACAGAGCCCCTCTGTCTGTGTCTGACTTTGATCAAATAAAAAATCAAACAGGACCCCATGGTGCCACTCAGTTCCCATTTGCTTGGGCATGTCGCAATGCTCCCTCCCCCAGTAACAAAGCATGCTTTGCATATTATAGAATCTTGACAGTTTAGCAGCAGCCTATCACGTCCATGCTGGCCCTCTGAAGAGCATTCCACCCCCCGCATAATCATCATCAAACACTGTAGCATGGCCAATCCACCCTAACCTGCACACCTTTGGACTGTGGGAGGAAACCAGTGCACCCAGAGGAAACCCACACAGAATGTGTAAACACCACATAGACAGACACCCCAGGGCAGGATTGAACCTGGGTCCCTGGTGTTGTGAGACAGCAATGTTAACCACTGATCCACTGCTACAACTAGCTAAATCTGCCAGAGTTGATCCCACTGGCTTACTACAAGCTGCATAGAACATAAACCAAATGTGTAAGGAAAATCTGTGAGGACTCCATTGCGCTGAACATTCTCCTTCCACACCATAACATCTCAGTGGTTCCAACCTATGGCAGATAGATTAAGCAACATCAAGCACCCTTTTAAAGCACTTCATCAACATTCCAAAGCACAGGTAGCTCTATCTAAAAATCAGCAAGTCAGCAATACAGCTCAAATCTCCTTACCTGCCATGGTCACAGCTAGGAGGCTGACCAAGAGGAAGATGCAGTGGTACATCATCATTGCGGTGAGTTCTCAGCCTCAATGATTTCTGCACTGCACATTCTGGATTTATATACCTTTCACAAAGCACCTCTCAGAACCAGGTGAGCGATTTTTGGCCTCAGTCCGATCTTTTGTGACTCCCTGCAAAAAAAAACATCTGTCAAGGTTACGATAAACTTGGCAATCATGAAGAAGTGTATAATGTAATGCTTGTCAAAAAGATGAGATATCAAGTTAACAAAAGATGGTTGAGATAATTCACTGGAACATTGTTCTCATTGTTAGCCCACTTTGTGTTGAAACCACCAACATTTACCGAAACGGAGGTCACTGCATTAAAATGTTTCCAAAAGTGCGCAGTGTCATCCAGGAACACTTTTGTTAATGGCTCCACAGAAACTTTATATTTTAGCAGTTCTGAGGAAGGGTCACCAGACCCTAAACGTTAGCATTCTTCACAGATGTGGCTGGACCTGCTGACCTTTTCCAGCAACTTCTGTTTTTTGTTCCCGATTTACAGTGCCTGCAGTTCTTTCAGTTTTTATGTTAACACAGTATTTGCATGGAGATTATAATAATTCTGTATAAGAACGGGGAAAATAAATTGAACTGCTAATCAATTAAAATATGGGGCTTAAATTAAACTTTATATCTATCGGGGAGAAAAGCAGAAGGGAACATGTGTTGATGAATGCCACAGGAAGCAATGCATTGGTTATATCACAGATATATCTTCACATCGACTGGAATCACTCCTTATTGCTCCATGGACTGGAGATAGCCGATGCCTGACCATAATCTCCCAGTTTACGTATTCCGTCCAAGCAAGGTATCTGTAAGCTGAATGGACTGTCTTGCAAACTCTATTTCATAGAAACATGACACCATAAGGAATAGGAACAGGTCCCTTGAACCTGCTCCACCGTTCAATAGGATCATGGTTGATCCAATGTCTCTCACATTAGATTTCCTGCCCCTTCCCCGTAAACATTCATTCCCCCACTGGTCAAGAATTTATCTCTTAGAGACTTAAACGTACATGAGGACTCTGCTCCACAGGTCTCAGTAGCAAGGAGTTCCAAAGATTCACAGCTCTCTGAGAGAAGAAATCCCTCCACATCTCAGTGTAAAGTTGTTGACCCTTTGTTCTGAGACTATGTCCTCTTGTCCTAGACTGCCCCATACGTCCCCTCTCAGAATTTACCCCATTAAGACCCTTAGGAATCCTATATGTTTCAAAGACATCACGTCTCAATCTTCTAAACTCCAGTGGGTAGAAACCCAAACCTGTTTTGCCTTTGCTCATGAGACAATCCATCTATACCAGGGACCATCCTAGTAAATATTTTCTGAACTGCCTCCAATACAAATGCAGCCCTTCTTGAGTGAGGGGACGAAAACTGTACACGGTACTCCAGGTGTGGTCTCATTAAGGCCTTGTACAATTTCCCTACTTTTACGCTCCATTCCTTTGGCTAAAAATGTCAAAATTCTATCTGCATCTGCATTTGTGGCACGGTGGCTCAGTACTTAGCACTGCTGCCTCACAGCACCAGGGACCTAGGTTCAATTCTACCCTTGGGCGACTGTGTAGAGTTTACACATTCTCTCTGTGTCTGTGTAGGCTTACTCTGGTTTCCTCCCACAATCCAAAGGTGTGCAGGGTAGGTGGGTTGCCACTAGTGTTCAGGAATGTATAGATTAGGTATGATTATAGGGCGATGCACGGAGGGTTGGCATGGACTTGTTGGCCTGAAGGGCCTGTTTCCACACTGTAGAGATTCCATGATCACTAGTTTTCTGCATTTTCATAGGACATCTGTTGATTGCAGTCTCTCAGTACAGACATAAAGATCTACGGCACAGAAACAAGCCGACAGCCCATTGAGTCTTTTCCAATCAAAAACAAGCATCTAACCATTCTAATCCCTTTTCCAGTACTTTGACCGATGGCCTGAGAGTCACAGAGTCATGTATGCCTAGACATCACAAGTGTACATCTAAATTCTTCTTAAATGTTTTAAGGGTTTTCCCATGTAAGTTTCCATTTACAGCAATATATCTGTTTTGCAACATACGCTTTTTCCTTATGAGTCCCCTATCCACAGAGATTTTTCTGCACACTTGCTTGAGAATAATTGAATGCCACTTCTCCAGAAATCTGCACATCCACATCTGAATGAATAACATAGGTCAGTGTCCCAGGGTGGAAATGTCAAATAATAAGGGGCACAGATTTACAGTGAGAGAAGGGACAAGTTTGACGAAGATAAGCAAAGCACTGTTTTTTGCATAGAGCGTGGTAGATGCCTGGAAGGTGCTACCAAGGGGGTTGGTAGAAGCAGGTATGATGCCAACAGTTAAGAGGCGACAAACAGGGAATACAGAGATACAGACCATGGACAGACAGACAATATGAGTTTAGAATGGCATCATGGTCAGTACAGACACAGTGGGCCAAAGGGCCTCTTCTTCCTGTGCTCTACTGTTCTTTGTTCTGTGTTCCTCCCATTGACTGTGGGGCTTTTTGTGGTTATCCAAGTGCACATGTTTCAGTTATGATATCCCAAGCAAAAGTTGCTGCCTGATACTGGTCAAAATCCACCAAGGTCATCCAGGGGCCTCCAAAATGAAGATGGTGGCCAGGATTGACGTAGCCACATTGGCGGGGTAATGCCCAGAGTGTCAAAAAGGACAGAAATGACCACCCGGTAGCTCCCCCACATTCACGGGAATGGCTAGGTGAACCCTGGACCCAGTTACACATTGACCAACCCGGGTCCTTTCGTGGGCTCAGTTCCTGGTCATTGCAGATGCCCATTCAAAGTGGCTGGATGTGTGAAGAGTTCTTTCATCAAACGTGGGGAATGGTGATAGAAAATCTGCATGTATCCTTTGCGGTATGCGGACTCCCAGAAGTTGTTGGTTACAGATAATGGGCCATCATTTACCAGCAGGAAATTTGAGTTTTTCCTAAAGTTGAATGGCATTTGACATACATGGACAGCTCCATACCATCCATCGTCCAATGGTCTGGCAGAGAAAGCAGTCCAAACTTCTAAGGAAGGCTGAAAGAAACTGCCTACAGCTTCACTGGATACCAAACTGTCCCAGGTCCTATTTGATCACAGGACCACCCCTCATGCAGTTACAGGGATAGCTCCAGCAGAGTTGCTCATGGGGAGAAGATTCTGCACTGGGTTGAATCTGATCTTCATGGATCTAGAGGGGTGAGCGTTAAGTGGCATCAGGCATACCAATGCCAGATACAAGACTCTACCAGGCAAGTGAGACAGTTTACTTCTGGGGAAGAGGTTTGGTGTGGGAACCATGGGAATGGCCCTCTATGGGTAAGATGCCTGGTCGTTGCGAGGTCAGGTCCAGTGAAGTATAAAATGCAGGTAGATGCACTGGCCCTGAACAAGCATGTAGACTACAGGAAAGCTACAAACTGACAAGCGAGGCAGAAGCAAAATGTGCCCAGCTCCCCAGGACACTTGGAAAGGCTGGAGGAACCCAAGGATACTCCCTCTCTGCCGAACGTGGAAGAGAACCCAGAATCCGAGATGGACACGGTACATGTCGTCTTTACCGCCTGAAGAAGAGAAAAAACTTTCTTTCGAGATGCTCCAGGTGCAAGAGGTGGCAGTATGCAGTGCCCATACCTGAGGCTGAGTCAGAGGAACCTGAGCTGGTGCTAAAACGCCCCAGCGAGGACCTACAAGAAAGTACCATCCTATTTGCACAGGCTCAGAGGGGGATGGATATAGTGATTGTAACAATATCAGCCAGGTGTATGAGTTCCCTGATTGGGGCTGTTAACCTGGTCCGATTAGAGAGCCCTGGCTGACAGAAATAAACCTGACACCCTGTGAGCTGTTTCTGAGTGAACTGGAACAAAGTTCAGGACTTTCCACATGTTAACGAAAGGTGACCTAGATGTGGGATATCAGCACCGGTGGAGTTATTTCCCCTACCAATGGGGAATAACAGCAAACCGCTCAGCCCTTCCAACCTGCTCCAACATGCAACAAGTTCGGAGGCGATTTGATTGTAACCTCAACTGTACATTCCTGCATCTCCTTGATTATCTTTCATCCCCCGAGTAAACAAAAAAATTATTTACCTCTGCCTTAAAAATGTTGAAAAGAGTCTGCCTTTTGAAGATGGGAATCCTAAAGGCTCACAACTTTCTGAGACTAAAAAGAAATCTTCACCTCAGAGTTGTAAATGTGTGCCCATTATTTTTAAACTCTGACCAATTTTCCCACAGAAGGAAGCATCCATTCAATATTCACCTGGCCAACTCTGTCTGGATCTTACATGTTTCAATTAAGTCACCTCTGACTCTTCTAGACTCCAGGGATTCTTGGTCTCACCTTTCCTCATAAGGGAATCCACTAATTCCAAGCTAGTAAATCTTCTTTGAGCTACTTAATCCATTAACATCCTTCCTTAAGCACAGTGATCAGTATTGTGCACAATATACCCAGATACCTTCTCCCCACTGCCCTGTATAACTTAAGCATAAACTTCCGACCCACCACAAAACATTACATTCTATTAGCTTACTTGATTACTTATTGTACCTGCAGGCTAACTTTGTGATTCATGCACTTGGACACCCAAATCCCTCTGAATTTCAGAACATCGCAATCTCTCACCATAAAGATAACATGTTTGTTTCATGTTTTTTTTTCTGCCAAAGTAGACAATTTCACTCATGCAACTCCATTTTCCTGTTCCTTGCCCACTCAAATAGCTTATCTGCAACCATTTGTAGGCTTCCTCATGTTCTCTTTGTAACTCTCTTTCCTACCTTGTTATCAGCAAATTTTGCCACCCTACCTTTGGCCCCTTCATCAAAATCATTAGTGTAAATTGTAAAGTGTTGAGGGCCCAGCACCAACTCCTGCAGTACACCAGACAGCTGCCAGCCTGAAAAGGTCCCACTTATTTCTACTGCCTTCTACCTATCAGCCAGCCCCAAGGCTAATATATTGACCCCCAAGACTATGAGCTTTTGCCTTCCACAATAACCTTTGATGTGGTAACTTAACAACCCTTTCCTTAAAATCTAAGAGCAATACATCCACTGGTTTCCCTTTATCTACAGCACAAGTTACTTCTTCAAAGAACTCCAGTAAATTAGTGAAGTACAATTTCCCTTTGACGAAACTATGTTGGTTCTTCCTGAATATATATAACCTATGACAGGTGTTAAGTGGCCTGTAGTTTGCTGCTTTCTGTTTCCTTCTCTGTTTGATTAAAGAAGTTACTTTAGCTATTTTTCAACGAAAAGGAACGTTCCCTAAATTGAATGAGTTTTGGACATTTAAAACCAACTAACATCTACTATTTCGCAGGCTAATTCTTTTAAAACTCTGGGATGAAATCTGTTAGGACCTGGGGATTTGCCCACTCACAGTCCTAACAATTCACTTAGTTCTATTTTCTTTTTAATTGTAATAGTTTTGAGTTTCTCTCTCTCTTCAGCTCCTGATTTACAGCTCTTTCCAGGATGCTATCCTCTCTAGTAAAGACCCAAAATACCTGTTCAGTCATCTGTCATCTCTTTAATACAGATACAAAGGTTAAAAGATGTGTTAATATATATCTCAAATGATTTTCATCAGTTCTTTCTGAAATGTTCTCATTATTCCCTCCTTCAGGTTCCAACCCAATATTTAGTTTCCGGATATCAGCATGTATCCCAATCCCGCAAGTCTGCTTCTCCCATACTGCTGGAGAGGCGATGGCCTAGTGACATTATGGTTAGACCTGTTAATGACCCAGGTAATGTTGTGGGAACCTGTGTTCAAATCCTGCCACAGCAGATGAATGAATTGAATTCAATATAAATCTGGAGTTAAAAGTCTAAAGATAGCTACAAATCTATTGTCAGCGGAAAAACTCATCTGATTTGCTAATGCCCTTTAGGGAAGCAAGCTTCCCCCTTTCCTTGGTCTGGTCTACCTGTGACTCCAGACACACAGCAATGTGGTTGACACTTAACTCATCTCTAGACAATTAGGGATGGGCCATAAGTGTTGGCCCACCCAATGAAGCCATTGTCGGTAAATTAAAAAAGTAACTTTTCGTCTTTATCATTGTTGATGGATCTTACCTTCCTCAATGCTGGGTATTTTTGCCTGAAAAGGAATGTACCTTTTTCTGTAAACCAAGCATTAATTCTTCAAATTCTAGACATTGTCTAACTGTCACCAAATCTTTTAATAAATTGTTCCATTCCATCAGAATGTCTTTTTCCTCAAACATTAGTCATTGTCCTTGTTAGATTTGGGATACTCGTTACACATTGAATTTTTTTTTAGGCATAAAGGAATATTTTAGAGATAGTAGGAACTGCAGATGCTGGAGAATCTAAGATAACAAGGTGTAGAGCTGGATGAACACAGCAGGCCAAGCAGCATCATAGGAGCAGGAAAGCTGATGTTTTGGGCCTAGACCCTTCTTCAGAAATTTTCGTAATCATATTTTCAGAAATTATGTATCACAAGATTCAAGCAATCAGAAGTGCACATGCTCACTGGGGTTTCCTCTCCAAAGAGCTGTTGTTGATAATCCCATTTCTTTGTCACTTTTCCGAGCATTCACTTTCTTGTTCTGCTCAACACTTCTGGTTATTTCCATCTAGTCCTTTGTCTCCTCTGAGCTCTGCCTTTCTCACAGTGTTATTGTTGCCCTCAATAAGTACACTCTGAGCATTTCTACTCCTCCTGGTAATCCTCTGTCATATATTGCCCTCCTGACAGGTTGCAGCACAACTCTAATGCACATCTCTGCATTGCCCTGCTGCCGATTCTTGGCCATTGAAACAAAGGTTCCATGTGGAGTACAGCCCTTTTAACCAAACCAGACACATCAGGCATTATTTACAGGGTTAAGAGTCCTCCATCCTACCTCATCAACTTAAGGAGGAAGCACAACAGAAGCATCGGTAGCGTAGTGCCGTGGTGGTCATATCATTGGTCTAGAACTCACAGAGAAGGTGCTGAGGCAGAATATCTCAATGGCAGATGGTGATATTTGAAAGGTCTGGATTACTAAGAGGGCCGGGTAACCATTGCAGATTGCCGTTAACAACCATTTGGCTAATAAATGCCCCTTAGGGAATTTGCTGTCTGACCTTGACTGGCTTACATGTGACACCAGACATGTTTGTCCCTTGGTAATAAATGCTGGACCAGCCAATGATGCCCATGAGCATTTCATTTTCATTTTTAAGAAAATGCAGTGTTCTTCATAAAATGTTTGGATGATGTCCTTAATGTGACCTATATGATTGCATCAGACATGTATTAGTAACAAAATAAGCTTGTACCACCTTGCTTGTGTTTTTTTTTCTCTCTCAGGGTCTGAGAGAGAATGCATTTCTCGAATTGGTTTGTGATTTGTTATGTTCTTTGTCTCTCTGATGAACATGTGAGTGTATTTGCGGAAAAGGGAAGTGGGATGAGGTACATCTCCTCATATGCATCCCCACAGATTTGCCATCTGCCTGTAACTATTTTGCTATAGTGAATGCACTTTTGATGCTCTTCAATGCCACCTTGCCTACTTTGTATATTGCCAAAACATCACTTTAATGATCAAAGCCCCTGAAAACTATTTTGTCTATTGGCGTTCCCATTACAAACATGCATGCTACATGGGATTTGTACACTCCCAACCTTCAAATAAGCGTGAGCCCCATTACTGAGCCCATAAGATTATTAAAACCAGGGAAACAGAACACACTGGTCTCTGATAATCATCCTAGATATCTGCGAACCAAAATGTGCCACTTGACGCTAAATCAACTCTTAGCTGTGATTGCCAAATAGATGCAGCTATGAGGCATGTCAAAACTGGAAAGCTCAAGCAAAGTCATGTTTCATGACTGGAAACAAGAAACGCTGGGATCACACGGGTCAGGAAGCATTTATGGAGAGGAAGCAAGCTAACGTTTCAAGTCTAGATGACTTCAGAGCTGAAATGAAGTGTGGGGGGGCGCATTATTTTTGCAGTTATGGGGTGGGGTGGGGGTGTAGTGCTGGGGGAGAAAAGGTGTGTTTCATACTTGGCAGCGTCAGAACCTTGTATCTGTACTTCTCGTCGCAGAGTCCTTTTGGACCGCTGGTCTCATACCTGATAAAATTTTATAGAGATTCAGTCAAACGTTGAATTTAATATGGCAAACAAGGAAGTATATTCTTGTCTAACAGTTTGGTTTGGAGGAAAATGTAGCTAGTCTAATTAGTAAGTTTGCAGATGATACAAAGACTGGTGGAGTTGTGGATAGTGAGCAGGATTATCGGAGGATCTAACAGGATATAGATCAATTGGAGACATGGGCAGGTAAATGATGGATGGATTTTAATCTGGACAAATGTGAGGTGATGTATTTTGGAAAGTCAAGTACAGGTGGAAATTGTACAGTGAACACAGAACCCTTAGGGCTGTTGATATGCATTGGGATCTGTGTGTGCAGGCCCACAATTGCTGACGGTGGCAGCACATATAGGTGAGGTAATGAAAAAGGTCTGTGGCTTCTTTAGAAGGGGCATTGAGTCCATTGACAGGCAAGTTTTGCTGCAGCTTTACAGAAATTAGTTAGGCCATGCTTGGAATAGTGTGTACAGGTCTAGTCACCACACTACCAGAAGGACATAGATGCTTTGGAGAGAGTACAGCAAAGGATGTTACCTGGTAAGGGAGAATTTAGCTGTAAAAGAAGGGTGGATAGACTGGGTTTGTTTTCACTGGAACACAGGATGTTGAGGGGGCGACCTGATAGAAGTTTATAAGATTGTGAATGGCATGGATAGAGTGGAAAGTGTGAGGCATTTTTCCCACGGGGGAGGGGTCGATTACTAGGGGTCACAGGTTCAAAGTGCGAGGGGGGTGAGTTTAAAAGAAATGTGCAAGACAGGTTTTCTACACAAAGGGTGGTGAATGCTTGGAACGTGTGGTGGAAGCAGACACAATAGCAGCATTCGAGAAGCACCTGGATAAATACATAAATAGGAAGGGAACAGAGGGACACGGACCCTGTAAGTGAAGACAGCTTTAGTATGGAAGGACAAAATGTGTTGGTGCAGGCCGAAGGGCCTGTGACTGTGCTGTATTGTTCTTTGTGATGAGAGAAATGATCAGGTTCCCAAAGTAACAATAATGTAAACCCTCCTGTGAAATGTCACAACATGGGGCTTCTTGTTTTAAATGCTGCTATCTCATGTCACAAGCAACACTATCAACAGCATGCTTGTATCTTTTTCCCATCACTCTTTGAAAGTTGCCCTTGGCTGCCCAAATTAGATAATTTTAGATGTTTGAACCATTTCACGAGGCAGGGCCAAATACGTTATTGGTTAGTAAGGGGAACAAGGGCTACGAGGAGAAGTCAGAGAGATAAGGTTGAGAAACATATCAGCCATGATCGAATGACAGAGCAGACTCGATGGGCTGAACGGCCTAGTTGTTTTCCTATATTTTATTATGGTCTTATTCAAGTAGCAATAGAGAATGAGGAATTGAAAGGAATTCATGTTGGTAAGATCATTGTACCAGTGAAATTAATTGGACAAGAAGCTGATAAATCTTCAGGCTTTGAAGACAGAAGCTGTAGAAGTCATCTAGACTTGAAACGTTGGCAACTATCTTCCAAAATTCTGTAGGCTCTGGAATAAGCCTGTGGGTTGGAAGTTAGAAAATGTCACCCTGCTATTTAAAAAGGGGGTCAAAGAAGAAAAGAAGGAATGAAAGCCCTAATAATAGATAACAGCGTGGACCTGGCTGAACGCAGCAGGCCAGGCAGCATCAGAGGAGCAAGAAAGTTGACATTTCGGGTCGGGACCCTTCTTCAGAAAAATGAAACATCAGCTTTCCTGCTCCTCTGATGCTGCCTGGCCTGCTGCATTCATCCAGCTCTATGCCATGTTATCTCTGACTCCAGCATCACCAGTTCCTACTATCTCTGAATGACAGACATATTAAATTTACATCAATGTAGATAAAATGTTCAAATCTATTCTAAAGTTTGTGATAAATGGACTCCTGGTTGACCTTGATCTCACTGAAAGATCAGCACGGATTTGTGAATGAGAAATAGTGTCCGACAAACTTTTTGGAGGTTTTTGAAGGCATTCTTCACAAAATTGATGAAGGAGAAACGATGGACATAATATGCTTAGATTTTCAGACAGGTAGGGTATGCTTAAAACAGTGATACTTTAGGATAGGTGGATGAACAAAGATATCCTTATAGAGCAGCCTATGGAGGCAGACTGCTTAGAGGCCTTTATACAACTCTAGGATAGGCACCTGGAGGATAGTAAAATGTAGGTTATGCAGGGCTGATTAATCTTTGTAGATAATAGGTCGGCACAACATCATGGGCCAAAGGGCCTGTACTGTGCTGTACTGTTCTACATTCTATGTTCTGTGTTCAGACATGCAGGTGCAGCCAGCAATGAGGAGGGAAAATGCCTTCATGGCAACAGGATTTGATCTCGGAAGTTGCCTTGTTGCTGTTATATAGGGGTTTGGTGAGCCCTCGCTTCGGGTTTTAGCACAGTTTTGGTCTCCTCTGCATTTTTCATCAGTAGGATGTTGCTACACACCTCTGGAGCTGATGGGACTTGAACCCACTTGAAGCTCAGAAGTATGGACACTACCACGTTGATTTCAGAAAAGGAGGTAGTTACCATAAAGGGTGTGCAGTGGCGTTTCACTAGGTTGAGGCAAAGCTGGCAAGAGTGTACAATGAGGAGAGATTGGTTCAACTGGACCTGTCTTCACTAGAGTTTAGAAGGACGAGAGGGACCTGATGGAAATGTGCAAAATTCAAATTTGGCTGGATACGCCAGATGTTTCATAGAGCATAGAACATAGAACAACACAGCACAGGCCCTTCAGCCCACGATGTTGTACTGACATCTTATCCTACTAAGATCAATCTATCCTGCATACCCTACATTTTACTATCCTCCATGTACCTATTCAAGAGTTGCTTACATGTCCCTAAAGTGTCTCACTCCACTACCACTGCCAGCAGAACATTCCACGGGCCCACCACTCTCTGTGTGAAGAACCTACATCTGTCACCTCCCCTATACCTTCCTCCAATCACCTTAAAATTATGCCCCCTCGTACTAGTTATTTCCACCCTGGGAAAAAGCCTCTGACTATGCACTCTATCTATCTGGGTTGAATTCCACTTCTTTGCCCAGCTCTGCATCCTGTCGATGTCTTGTTGCAACCTACAACAGCCCTCCATGCTGTCCACAACTCCACCAACCCTCCTGTCATTGGCAAACTCACTAACACCCCCTTCCTCTTCCTCATGCAAGTCATTTATAAAGATCACAAAGAGCAGAGGTCCCAGAAGAGATCCTCGCGGAACATCACTGGTCACCGAGCTCCAGGCTGAATTCTTTCCATTTGCTACCACCCTCTGTCTTCTACTGGACTATCAATCTCTACCAAAATCTAGACAATATCCAGGCTTGGGATGACAAGTGGCAAGTGATATTCATGCCACACAAATGCCAGGCTATGACAATCCCCAATAAGAGACAATCTAACCACTGCCCCTTAACATTCAATGGCGTTACCATCACTGAATCCCCCACTATCAACATCCTGGGGGTTATCATTGACCAGAAACTCAACTGAACTCACCACATTAACACAGCGGTTACAGGAGCAGGCCAGAAGCTGGGAAAACTGCAGCAAGTACCTCATCTCCTCATTCCTCAAAGGCTGTCCACCATCTACCTGGCACAGCCAGGAGTGTGATGGAATGCTCCCCACCTGCCTGGATGAGTGCAGCCCCAACAACACTCAAGAAGCTTGACACCATCTAGGAGAAAGCATCCCGCTTGATTGGCACCACATCCACAAGCATTCACCCCCTCCACTACCGACACTCAGGGCAACTGTGTGTACTATCTACAAGATGCACTGCAGAAATTCACCAAAGATGCTCAGGAAGCACCTTCCAAACCCACCACCACTTCCATCCAGAAGGACAAGGTCAGCTGATAAATGTGAACACCATTACCCTCGAGTTCCCTTTAACACCACTCAAAACCCTGACTTTCAAATATATCACTGTTCTTTCTCTGCTACTGGGCCACAGTCTTGGAATTCCTTCCCTGATGGTATTGTGGGTCAACCCACAGCAGAAGGACTGCAGCAGTTCAAGAAGGCAGCTCACCAATACTTTCTCAAGGGGCAACTAGGGATGGGCAAGAAATGCTGGGCCCAGCGTCACGCCCATGTCCCACAAATGAATAAATAATAAAAGAAAGGAAATGGAATCATTCATTCTCCTTGCCTTTGAGACTTGACAATACATCACCTTCAACTCTGATTCCTCTGATTGACACAGTAAGCAAGGTTTCGCCGTTTAAGTCAGCAAAAACGGTTGTACACACTCTTGTCTCGGTCCAGTTAAATCTGGAAGTGTGTTTCTAAGGGTTTCTCCTGGTCTGATCTCTGTTATCTTAAACAAGTTTTCCAGGAAGATAAACGATCATGGAGCAAACAGGTAGCACAAAAGCGAAAGAGGAAGATAGGGAGAAAGACAAAGTAATTTGTGGCTGAAACACATTTGCTCAGTAGAATGAGATTGGAACCTGCAGAGAGATAGAAGAAAACAATATACAAATGGGACAGACGGGAAATTACAGGAGAATATTGGTTGACCAAAGGGACAGAATGAATACATCATCAGTTTGGATGATGAGGAGAGATAAATTATTCAATGGGAAATGTAAGTGAGGTACAGTTCAAATCTGTTATGTCCTCTCTTTTCAGCATAATGCAAATTTCCACCCCCAGGCACATCCCATACTCCACACAATCCTCATTGCAGTATGGAGTGTAACCATCATGAAAAACAAAATTTCTGAAGAAATAGTCTGCCCTCCTTCCCTGGTCTGGCTTATATTTAACTCCAGATGGCTACTCTCTGATCAATCAGCTTCACCCTGCCTGCTTGAAAATCTGAATGAAGGTTGGCAATTTACTTCTGGTCATCAACTGACTGGTCATAATTAATGGTAACTCCTTCAACAATCAAAGCTCATATGCTAATCAATCAGCACTCCCTACTCATACATTATAAACCTTATGTTTTCATATGACGTTTGGTATTCTTGCAAATTGTGCTAACACATGCAACGTAAAATGTGTCCTTTTTTCAGTAAAAACAATGTTCTTGCTTCCAAACCACTGCTGGCAAAACTTTATTTTTTCTTGTGCCTTTTTGTTTTTAGCTGTAATACTGTAAAAATGGCCAATAATTAATGACCACGTACAAAATGAGAACTTCTGTGACACAAATTCATGACATAACAGATGATGGAGTGCAAGGGTCAGCTTATCTGATGCATGCTTACTGCCAGGACTTCAGGTCTCGAAGCAAACATACACACAAAGGTTTTAATAATTGTCAGCCAGATTTGATGGCAGGTTGTTGGCTAAAATGTGAAATGCGTACATTCGCACTGAACTGCTTATAGTTCCTTTGCTAAAGTATTTCAGAATTGACCTTTCACTAACTCTCTTTACCCCCATACTTTGGAAGTATGTCCAGATTTGCTTTTAAGGATGCTGTCATCTCTGCCATTACACACTCCCATGGCAAAGACATTCCTGTCACAACAATTTTGTTTCTATTTTCTCAGCGACAGCTGTAAGCACAAAGATGTTCCATGTCCTTGTTCAGTCAATGAAAGCCCGTGATAATTTTGATATTCTCTGTTGCATTTCCTCTTGATGTAGACATGGCCCTGAGAATCAAGAATGTTTTGAATAATTTTGCAAAAGGCCTTCGCTCTGCCCTCTGCAACTGGATCCTCGGAGTCCTGAACCACAGCAAAGATAGGGAACACTACCTCCTCTACGATAATCCTCAACACTTGTACATTGCAAGGATGTGTACGTAACCCCGTTCTGTTGCTCCCTGGACACACACAACTGTGTTGCCAAATTGCACAGAACGCCATCTCCAAGTTTGCTGATGACACCACCATTGTAGGCTGGATATCAAACAGCGATGGATAAGAATATGTGCTTGGTGTTGTGGTGCATTGATAACAATCTCTCTCTCAATGTCGGTAAAACCAAAGAACTGATCATTGCCATCAGGAAGCAAGGAGGAGAACACGCTCCTTTCTACATCAGTGAAGCCGCGGTGGGGAGGTTTGGGCAGCACCTAGGAGCAGTAATCACCAACAATCTGGCCTGGACCTCTCATGCAGATCAAGAAGGTACAACAATGTCTCTTCCCCCTCAAGTGGCTTGTGAAATTTGACATGTCCATAAGGGCTCTCGCCAACTTCAAATATTGCATACCAGATCATATCCAGCCGCTTCATAAGGAAACGTCAACTCTAGTTCTTATACGATTCCATATATCAATGTCTGATGCATGACCAACTTCCTCCCAATTTAACCATTGTCACACTGTGTAGTTTGTCTCAAGCATTGATGGTGTTTTTTTAAAAAAAAATCTTCATCTCAACGAACACTTCCATCAGGAAAACAGTCCCAGCCTACAAAGACAACTCTGCCTTCAACTGGGAGCTATTTTCATCAAGCTCTTCAATCTTTGATAAGTTTTGGCACAGCAAGAACATGCAAACTCCACACAGGTAGTCACCCAAGACTGGGCTTGAACTTGGGTCCCTGGCACTGTCAGGTAGTGAGATGCTAACCACTGAGCCACCCACATATGTAATTTCTGTGTTGTTTTGTGTTAAGCTTTTATTTCTTACCTGCCTTCCCAAAATGCTGGTCAGTCAATATTCTCTTAACCCAATCGGTATCAGACACCTGTAAAGATACAGAAAGGGCCATTCAGCCTGCAAAATCCATGCTGCTTCTCTGTAGAGATATATAATCAGTTTCATTCCTCTGTCATGACCATAATGTTGAGGGTCTATTATCCTTGTAGTCCCCCAATTTCGCTTTAAAACCATTGTCTTCCAGTCCACTGCCTTCTTAGGTCTTAGGTACAATGCCAGAGCCACTCAGTAAATCCGAACATCCCGTGTGTTAGGGTCATACATAAAAGAGGCCCTTTAGCCTATTGAGTCTGTACCACTAAAACGATGTTAAACCTACTCCAGCCTCTGATGAAGGGTTTAGGCCCGAAACGTCAGCTTTTATGCTCCTGAGATGCTGCTTGGCCTGCTGTGTTCATCCAGCCTCACATTTTATTATCTTGGAATTCTCCAGCATCTGCAGTTCCCATTATCTCTAAACCTACTCCAGCCTGACTTTCCAGCACTAGGCCCAATGCTGTGAATGCTATGACATTTCAAGAGCTGATCCAAGTATGTTTTGAAGATAATGAGGTTTTCTGCCTGCGCTACCCTCTCAGGCAGTACATCCCAGCTCACCAACGCCACCCACACCCCCCCCAACCCCGACCCTCTGGGCACAAACATTTCTCCTCAAATCCCCTCTAAACCTCCTGGCCTTCGTTTTAAAATTATCCCTTGTTATTCACCCTTCAGCTAATGGGAACAGTTGCTTGCTATCCATCCTGTCCAAGGCCCTCAAAATCTTATACATCTTTATCGGAGCTTCCCACCCATTCCACCGCCGCCACCTCCTCCCCCCCCCACCGCCGTCCACCCCCACAATGTTCCCTGCTCCCAAGAAAACAATCTGAGCTTATCGAGCCTTTCTATGTTCCCATTATCTTTGGGTATTGTGTCCTGACTGTGAAGGGGGTAGAGGATCAGTCGGCCCAGTCCCTAAGGAACATAACCTCACTTTTGCCTTGATTTACCTTGTCCCCTAACTCCCCCGGGGACCAGTTTGAACTGGTTGCAGATGATCACGGGCCTGAGCACTGACAGCGGGTCTGAGCAGAAAATGGTGACATTGTACATGTTAAAGGGAAGCTTTGACCCGCAGGCCTCCACGGCCTGGAATGGTTGCCCCTCTCTGACTCACATCCCTCCTAGTGGACTCAGCAAAATGCTATATATACCCACAAACACAGCAGGAGAGAGTGGGCAGCCCTGCCTGACTCCAGATTTGGTCAGGAAGCTCTCTGATTCCCACCCATCGATGGAGGCTGAGCTAATAGTATTGACATCAAGCAATCAGATCCACTTGCAGAATCCCTCCCCAAAGCTTTTAAATTCTGGAGAAAACACAAAGAATTTGTATAATCTCTCCTCCTAACATAACCCCTGAAAACCAAGAATCATTCTTGTACCCTCTCCAAGGCCAATCCTTCTGAAGGTGGGGTGCCCAGATCTGCTCATGGTATTCCAAGTAGGGTCATTTTTTCCCCAGTTACCATTGGCTCCAGTTCTGCCAAGGTTCTGTGATGCTTAAACACACATTGCTGTGAAAGGCAGTCATTCATAGCTCATCTCTTGTCTCAAGCCCTTCCTCCAAGGAGAAGCTAGAGGAACCTGACATTTGCATCAGTGAGCAGGTTATTACTGAGTAAGTGTCATTTGATTGCATTGTCGATGACCCCTTTCAACACTTTTCTAACGAATCCAGAGTGGACTGATATGTCTGTCAATACTGGACAGACTTTTTGTGAACAGGATTGATTGGCAATTTTCCATTCCCATTCCCATCTTTTTATAATTTGCCTGGGCATCAATAGAATGATTCCTTTGCTGTGCTCCACATGTGATGTTTGTTGTGGTTTCGGTCATCTCTGGTTCTCCAATTGTAAACTACCACCAACGTTCAGTAGCAGCAGTGTGTACTATCTACAAGATGCCCTGCAGATATTCACCAAAGTTCCTCAGACAGCACCTTCCAAACCCAAGATCACTTCCATCCAGAAGGACAAGGGCAGCAGACATATGGAAAGACCACTACCTCCAAATTCCCCTCTGAGACACTCACCATCCTGACTTGGAAATATATTGCCGTTCCTTCACTGTCGCTGGGTCAAAATCCTGGAATTCCCTCCCTAATGGCATTGTGGGTCAACCCACAGCAGGAGGACTGCAGTGGTTCAAGAAGGCAGCTCACCACCACCTTCTCAAGGGGCAACTAGGGACGGGCAAGAAATGCTGGGCCCAGCCAGGGACGCCCACGTCCCTCAAATGAATGATTGTTTTAAAAGACTGTATCAGAAATATCACCTCTCTAAATATTGCTCATTTGCCTTACCTTGGCTCAGTCCATCGCTATCCTACAGAGTTTGACCTTTATGAATTGAGAAATTGCTAATTTGTTGGCCTTCTGTGTTGCTAAGCTCAACTTTATTGAAACAGTCATTGCTTCTGCCCACGTGCTTCCACTCATATGTCTGGTCCACTTTGCAACATTATTCTTCAGTGCCAGTTCAATGTGCCTTTCTTGTTTGGGAAGCGAACATACTGATCAAGGATTTTTTTCTGCACAAGTGTGAGAAAAATCAAGTTTACCGTTGCCCTTTATTCTAATTAATGGGGTGGCATAGTTGCTCAGTGGTGAGCACTGTTGCCTCTCAGTGCCGGGGACCCAGGTTCCAGCCTCGGGTAACTGTCTGTGTGGAGTTTGCACATCCTCCCTGTGTCTGCGTGAGTTCCCTCCAGGTGCCCCGGTTTCCTCCCACAGTCCAAAGATGTGCAGGCTAGGGTGGATTGACCATGCTAAATTGTCCTGTAGTATTCAGGGATGTGCAGGCCAAGTGGATAAGCGGGGTTACAGGAATGGGGAAATGGTGCAATGTGGACTTGATGGGCTGAATGGTCTGCTTCCACACTTTAGGGATTCTATATAAATGTTATCCTGTTAAATGCTTTGTTATCAAACATCCCAATATCTTCATTCTGTAGGTATTATTGTCTCCCAGATTTCGTGGCAGAATTTCTCCACCGCTTATCCCCCAAAAGTTGGAGGCTGATGAAATGTTCCCGGCAGTTAGATAGTTCTTCACTTGTTCCTCATCTTTATTGAGGTTGAACCTGTCGCTGTTTGCTCAAAGACATTCCCTTTTATTCTGGCACAAAAAAATTCTTCCCTGATCATTGCTGTTATCCTGATTCCTTTTACTCTGTGCAAAAAACTTGCCCCTCACATCTCCTTTGAACTTTCCCCCTCTAACCTTAAACACATGCCCCCCCCCCACCTAGTATTAGAGATTTCAACTCTGGGAAAAAGGTTCTGGCCGTCAACCCTACCTATGCATCTCATAATTTCATAGACTTCTATCAAGCCTGCACCACTCCAGAGAAAACAACCCGAGTTTTTCTAGCCTCTCCTTATAGCTCATACCCTCTAATCTAGCCTGCCACCCTACCCAGGACCTTCCCCACCATGTGCCCACTACGGTTGCCCATGTGGCCACCTTCGGAGGACCAATGGTTTCCATGGATGACGTCACATCTGCCTCCACCCGGGATGCCATTTCCGGGACAGCCGATATGCCATTGACACCGCTGCCGATGCCACCGCCTCCATTTCCGAGGCCAATACAGGCATCGAGGGCACCCCAGCCACCAGCATCCAAGATTTACCGGCCCATGTCGCTCAGCCCACTGCCTACGTCGCTCTGCCCACCAACTCCGCAGCCAGCAACTCCAGAGGAAACAGCCACACTGAGCCCTTCCGAGTCTTCACCATCCCCCCAGACCACCCCGCAACTGAGGCCCTCAGTAAAGGGTTCACCTTTGTCCCCCTCAACCCACACATCAATGAATACCGGTCACGTTTGGGCATCGAGCAGTTTTTCTGCCACCTCCATGCTTACTTCTTTAACTGCGAGCCTAACCCTCCCTCTACTGACCCCTTCTCCCGTCTCCAACACATCCCCTCCTCCTGGACACCACCCAAGGCCTCCAACCCTCCCTCGAACTCTTCATCTCCAACTGCCATCAAGACATCAATCACCTCAACTTCTCCAACCCTGTCACCCACTCGAACCTCTCCCCCGCAGAAGATGCAGCCGTCCGCTCCAATCCCAACCTCACCATCAAATCCGCTGACAAGGGAAGCGCAATGATATTATGGCGCACTGACGTCTACATCTGAAGCTAGGCACCAACTCTCTGACGCCTCCTCCTACCACCCCCTTGTTCATGACCCCATCCCCAAGCACCAAACCATCATCTCCCAAACCATCCATAACCTTATCACCTCAGGTGACCTCCCGCCCACAGCTTCCAACCTCATCATTCCCCAACCCCACACTGCCCGCTTCTATCTCCTTCCCAAAACACACAAACTGGACTATCCTGGTCGACCCATTGCCTCCACCTGCTCCTGACCCACAGAACTCATCTCCACCTATCTGGACTCCATTTTCACACCCCTGGTCGAGGACTTCTTACCTATGTCCAGAACACCACCCATGCCCTCCGCCTCCTTTGAAACTTCTACTTCCCTGTTCCACAACACCTCATTTTAACCATGGAGATGCAGCCCCTATATACTTGCATTCCTCATGCAGATGGCCTAAAGGCCCTCTGCTTCTTCCTGTGCCACAGGCCCGACCAGACTCCCTCCACTGGCACCCCCATCCGCCTAGCCAAACTCGTCCTCACCCTCAACAATTTCTCTTTCGATTCCTCCGACTTCCTACAGACAAATGGGGTGGCCATGGGTACCTGCATGGGCCCAAGCTATGCCTGCCTCTTTGTAGTTTACGTGGAACAGTCCCTCTTCCACACCTACACAGGCCCCAAACCCCACCTCTTCCTCCGGCACATTGACGACTGTATCAATGCCACCTCGTGCTCCCAATTGGAGCTCTAACAGTTCATCCACTTCACCAACACCTTCCACTCCTACCTCAAGTTCACCTGAACCATCTCGGATACCTGTGTCTCCTTCCTGGACCTTCTATGTCTCTTGCATTTCCTGCAACTCATCCCTCACACCCCCTCCCCGCAATAACAACTGAAACAGAATCCCCCTCGTCCTCACGTACCACCCCACCAACCTCTGGATCCAGCGCATCATCCTCTGACAATTCCGCCATCTGCAATCTGACACCAACGACATTTTTCCCTCCCCACCCTTATCTGTCCTCTGGAGGGACCACTCCCTCCGGGACTCCCTTGTCCGCTCCACATTCCCCTCCAACGCACCACACCCAGCACTTTCCCCTGCAACCGCAGGAAGTGCTACACTTGCCCCCACACCTCCCCCCTCACCACCATCCCAGGCCCCAAGAAGGCTTTCCACATCAAACAGATGTTCACCTGCACATCTGCTAATGTGGTTTACTGTAACTGCTGTTACAGATGTGGCCTCCTCTACATCGGGAAAACCTTAAGGCTTGGGGACCACTTTGTGGAACATCTAAGCTCAGTTCGCAACAAACAACTACACCTCACATTCGCAAATCATCTTAACCTCCCCTCCCACTCCTTGGACAACATGTCCATCCTGGGCCTCCTGCAGTGCCACAATGATGCCACCCGAAAGCTGCAGGAACAGCATCTCATATTCCGCTTGGCAACCCTGCAGCCCAAGGATATCAATGTGGACTTCACAAGCTTCAAAATCTCCCCTCCCCCCACTGCACCCCGTAACCAGCCCAGCTCATCCCTAACCCCTCCTCCCACCTCAAGCCCCACCCCCATCTCCTACACACTAACCTCATCCCGGCTCCTTGACCTGTCCATCCTCCCTGGACAGACCTATCCCCTCCCTACCTCCCCACCTACACTCACCTTTACTGGCTCCAACCCCACCTCTTTGACCTGTCTGTCTCCTCTCCACCTATCTTCTCCTTTAACCATCTTCTATCCGCCTCCCCGCTCTCTCCCTGTTTATTTCAGAGCCCCCTTCCCCCTCCCCCATTTGTGAAGAAAGATCTTGACCTGAAATGTCAGCTTTCCTGCTCCTCTGATGCTGCTTGGCCCATTGTGTTCATTCAGCTCTCCACCGCGTTATCTCAGATTCTCCAGCACCGGCAGTTGCTACGATCTCTCAGCCCTGGTAAACCTCATCTGCACCCTCTCCAAAGCCTCCACATCCTTCCTGTAATGTGGCAACCAAAATTGAATTGTAAAGCAGATTTTCACACATGGGTAATTCGTCAGTTAAACCCAACTCTCTTGTCTTTCCCACATTTATTCATTCCACTGTGTTTGCATACCTGCATCCAAGTATTTACATTGCACACTCGAGACTTGAACATCCTGGGATAATGTAGCAGACCTTGTCTAAATGTAACAGTTTCTGGACAATATCCAGGCTTGGGTATCAAGCTGGGTGTAACATTCGCCCCACACTATGGTAATGCTAGGCAATGACCATCTTCAAAAAGAGAGAATTTAGATATTGCATGTTGATATTCAATGGCGTCGCTGTTACTGAATCCCAACTATCAATATCTGGGGGGTTATCTCTCCCAGAAACTGAAATGATCTAGCTGTATAAATAACACTAATACAAGGGCACATCAGAGGCGGGGAATCCTGCAGGGAGTAACTCACCTCCGGACTCCCCAAAGCCTGTTTGCAGTCTTAAAGGCACAAGTCAGGAGGGTAATGGAATGTTCCCCACTTGCCTGGATGAATGCAGCTCCAACAATACTCAAGAAGCTGACATCACCGGCGTATAGGACTTCAGTTAGCCCACATTTGGAATATAATGTACAGTTCTGTGCACCACACTACCAGGAGGTTTTGGAGGGGTGACAGAAACAATTTACCAGGATGTTGCCTGGTTTGGAGGTTAATAGCAATGAGCAGAGATTGGACTAACTTGAACATCGAAAGAGAGAGGGGAAACCTGATAGAAGTTTACAGAATTGAGAGAGGCACAGATAGCATGGATAGTCAGAGTCTTTTTCCCAGGGTACAAATGTCAATTACAAGTGGATGTAGGCAGATACATGGGAACACCACCCCCTGTAAGATACCCTTCAGGTCATTGTGGCTCAGTGGTTAGCACTGCTGCCTCACAGGCCCAGGGACCTGGGTTCAATTCTACCTCTTCAGACTTATTGGGTGCCACCAGCAATGTTTCTGCTTGGCTCAAATTTCTCCAAATGTATTAAACTATGAAGGAAATGCAGAAGTCAAGTCTGCTCGACTCCATCCCCATCAGACACTCCTAGGACAATGACAACACTGAGATAAACACAGAGTAAAGCTTACTCTACTCTCTTAGTAAAGTGAAGATTCCTAACTCTTTGGAATTCAAAGGCCCCGTGACACTTTTGAACCAAAATAAAGTTCCTTCAACTCTTTTAAAATAAAATTGACATGGGGCAGCACAGTGGCTCAGTGGTTAGCACTCTGGCTCACAGCACTAGCAATGCAGGGTCAATTCCAGCCTCGGGTGACTGTCCACGTGGAGTTTGCGCATTCTCTCCATGTCTGTGTGGTTTCCCACTGGCTGCTCTGGCTTCCTCCCACAGTCCAAAAATGTGCCATCTCAGTGGGTGGGCCATGCTAAATTACCCATAGTGCTCAGGGATGTGTAGATTAGGTGGGTTACAGGGGAATGGGTCTGGGTGGGTTGCTCTTGGAGTCGGTGTGGACTAGTTGGGCCGCAGGGCCTCTTTCCACACTGTACGGATTCTATGATTCTATGTGCAGGCTAGGTGGATTGGCCATGGTAAATTTCCCATAGTGTTTAGGGATGTATAGATTCAGGGGATAGGTCTAGGTGGGATGGTCTGGGAGTCGGTGTGGGTTTGTTGGGCCGAAGGGCCTGTTTCCACACTGTAGGGAATCTATGAATAAAAAGGTCACTCACCATTTTGATATGAACATATATTGCTGTTCCTTCAGTGTCACTGGATCAAAATCCTGGAAGCCCCCTCCGTGATAGCGTTGTGGGTCTAACTAAAGCACATGGTCTGCAGCAGTTCAAGAAGGCAGCTCAGAAACCAGCTCCTCGACCGGCCAGTAATGGGTGGCCCTGCGAGCGAGGCCAAACTAAATAAGAAAAGCTGAGATTTTGTTCAAACTTCAATGTGTGCCTTTCTTTAATCGGAATTCAAATGGAAGAAAGTGACTTTTCCTGCTCTCTGTTTTCAGCCACTCAGTGGATTTCATTTCCATTTTACCACCTTGGTGTTTGTCAGTGGGCGTGACCATTTTGTAACATGAGCATTTATGCACCCATCGTTTGCAGTCAATTAAGGTCATATTTCAGGCCACAGAAGGAAGGGGTGATGGAGTGCCAGATGCACACTTCTGTCTGAAAGTTGTTGAGAAGGCTTCAGATTTGTCTCTCAAACTGATGTGCAGGGTTCAGCTACCACTGAAGATGAGTTTGCTGTGAGTCTTCACTTTCAGTTTGTTCAGTCATTCATGACTTGATTTGCAGAGGTATAATTCTTCAGAGCATGTTTAGCATATGAGGAACTTTTGAGGACCCGGGGCTATACTCATTGGAGTTTAGAAGGGGGGCATCTACTTGTAACTTACAGAATACTGCATGGTCTGGACAGAGTCAATGGTGGGAAAATGTTTTCATTTGTAGGAGAGACTAGGATCCGAGGGCACAGCCTTCGAGTAAAGGGCAGGCCTTTTAAAACAGAGATGAGGAGAAAACTTTTCAGCCAGAGAGTGGTGAAATCTATGGAATTCATTGCCACAGAAGGCAATGGGGCGCTGGTCATTGAGTACATGTAAGACTAAGATAGATAGGTTCTTGATTATCAAGGGGATCAAGGGTTACAGGGAGAAAACAGGAGAATGGGGTTGAGGAATGTATCTGCCATGATTGAATGGCGGAACAGACTCGATGGGCGGAATGGCTATTTTTTGCTCCTCTGTCTTATGGTCTTATGCTGCTTCTGCTGTTTACAGTTCAGATAGTCCTGGATCTCTTAGACATTGTACAGACAATGTGCAAACTGGGTGCCTGATCTTCTATTTGATCTATCTTTGACCTTTCTGTACTTGACAGGCTCCAGTGAAACTCAATGCTCCATGAGAAGTAGCACAATTTCACTTTTGTTGGTGATCTAGAATGTTTTCCTCCAAAATAGCGTCGAACAGTTTTATAAAGGTAATCTTTGTTAATGTTTTTTGTCTCCCTCATTGTTTGCTAGTTTGTTTTTCTCTCTCCTCTTCATATATTTTTTGACCTGGCATTGAGATGAAGCTGTTGATGCCTGAACCAGAAACATTCCTTTCTTACTAATCTCATTTGATATTTATTACAATTTTTTTTAATCACTTAGAGAAGGGGACAGCTGATTTTGCCTTATCTGGGCCTACATGTGACTCCAGACCCATAGCAATGCACTTGACACATAACTGCCATCCTGGCAATTACAGACGGGCAATAATACTGGCTTCGTGATACTCAAATCTTGTGAATGAACTTTTAAAAAAGTGTCTATTTTTTCACATTCCTAATGCAGGACCAATAATCTGAAAAGTTAACCCAGTTTCTCTCCACGGATGCTGCCTGATCTGCTGAGTGGCTCTGGGATTTTCTGTCATTGCCCTCATTTCCAGCATCTTTAAGATTTTGCACTTTAGGTGTGAGTTGTGCCTTGTCACAGACTCCAATCCACCGGCACTCAGCTATTTGAACTAAAAGATGACAAAAAAAATTAACGCAGAAATGGTACACATGTCCCTCGGGCCCCTCAGCCATTGCTAGCACCAACAGAGCGTAAAGATGCTGGAAGAGGACCCGAATTGTGTATTAAAACTGACATGGTTTCTGATTTTCTGTGGCATCTTTACTGGTCACTTCAGTGTCAGAAAGCTTTCCAAGCATCAACGTGGCAATTCCAAACTTGGAAAATGTGCAAAATTTCTAAAGGAACGGATCAGTGACTGAGCGGGTCAGTTTATCTGATAAGTCACTTTTGCCAAGAGATTGTACCTTTGATTAAACAAGTACGAGAAGATCTAGCTTTTCCCAGTCCTGGAGACTGAAGTACTGTAGGCCCGAAGAACAATCGCCTCAATTTCTCTGCAAGAAAAGATGGAGTTAAATAGGAACAAAACAAATTGTATTTCTCAAGTCCTGAAGCACTTTTAAATTTTCTAACTTCATATGAACATCTTCTTGACATTGTCAGGTTCTTCAGAAGCTACTTATGGAAGAGAACTGGCTTTAGATAGCCTGCATAACATTTGCACGACTCTGTTGTCGGCTTTCAATTGAACGAATGCCTCTTCTCTCATGAAGTGGATAAAAACTTTCTTTGTGAGTTGATCATCTCTCTCAAGCAGTGACACAAGCAGGCTGACTCAGGCAAGAGGTGAAGAGGTTCAGTGAGTCAGCAACAAGGAGGCAGATGGGGAAAGTGAGAATAAAAATGGTGGGATCACAAGGTGCCGAGCTGGATGAACACAGCAGGCCAAGCAGCATCAGAGGAGCAGGAAGGCTGTCGTTTTGGGCCTACTCCCTTCTTCAGAAATGGGGGAGGGGAAGGGGATTCTGAGATAAATAGAGAGAGGGGGAGAGGCAATAAAAGATAAGTAGAGGAGGAGATAGGTGGAGAGGAGACAGACAGCCAAAGAGGTGAGGGTTGAGCCAGTAAAGGTGAGTGTAGGTGGAGAGGTAGGGACGAGCTGATCTGGTTTTGGGATGCATTTGGGGGAGGGCAGATTTTGAAGCTTGTGGACCACAATGTGGGCTTCAGAAGCTTCAAAATCTCCCCTCCCTCAACTGCATCCCAAAATTAGCCCAGTTTGTCCTCACCTCACTAACCTGTCCTTCCTCCCACCTATCTTCTTCTTTATTCATCATCTATCCACCTCACCCTCTCTCCATATTTATTTCAGAATCCCCTTCCCCTTCCCCATTTCTGAAGAAGGATCGAGGCCTGAAATGTCAGTCTTCCTGCTCCTCGGATGCTGCTTGGCCTGCTGTGTTCATGCAGCTCGACACCTTGTAATCTCGGATTCTCCAGCATCTGCAGTTCCTAATATCTCATAAAAATTGTGGAATCATTCACTTTGCTGGGGAGGTGGGAGAAGGCTAAATACATCTTACAGTCATGAATATGTACATAGGGACTTGGGTGCACTCATAGACGGACACACACAGTCAGAAGTGAGGTACAGCAAGCAATTAGGATTGTAAATGGCATAAAAATCAAGCAAAGAACTGCAGATGCTCAAAATAAAGGCACAGAGTCAGAGTGTCATACAGCATGGAAACAGATCCTTCAGCTCAATTCGTCCATGTCCACTGGGTTTTCTAAACGGAACTGGCCCCATCTGCCTGTGTTGGCCCTTATCCCTCTAAACCTTTCCCACCCATGTTGGACATGCCCAATGTCCTTTGCCTCTACAGTCGGAACAGGGCAGTTACCTTGGAGCAACAGCAGCAGGGAGGCAGAGAGGGACACTGTAACTGGTAAACCTATAAATCTAGAGCGGTATGGATTTGGGCCTAGTCTTTACAGGACACTGACCTCAGAGGAGCAGCAGCTGGAAGGTGGGGACAAAGTAATCAGTAAGTTGCAGGAACACCTCGAGACACTTCAGTGCAGCTGCTGTTGACTTCAAAAGGTGAGAAAAGCTCTGGATGGGTGAGCACTGGGCACCTGACAATGATTAAACCTTCCTTATCCGACAGATTTAGGGAAGTGGGAACTTAGTTATCTTTACAAAACCTCAGTTGTAGAGTAGAAAGTCTAACAAAATAAGACTAATAATTCTAGCCTAAAGCATTAATTGTATATGTGAGAGCAGTCAGGGGAGGCCACTTCTACAGACTGTGCAGCTTGGCACATGTGGGGAGCCCTGGACGCTGCCGATGTCCTGGATAACGACGAGTGCAGGAAGTGCTCCCAGCTGCAGGAGTTGGAACTCCGGGCCTTGGAGCATAAGCAGCCGTCCGTTTGGGACACTGTGGCACTCTGTGAAGCTGAGAGTTGTGTGGATAGCATGTTTAGGAGGGTGATCACACCGCAGCACAAGGGGATAGAGGAAAGAAGGGAATAGGTGACCAGCCCAAAAAGAACAGGCAGGGAGTGCAGGGGTCCCCTGGGGCCCAGTCACTAAAGAGCATTCCTTTTTGGAAGCTGATGTGGGTGCTGGAGCCTCGGAGGAGTGCGGTCAGAGCAAAGCTTCTGGGACCACAAGCGGGTTCACTCTACAGGATGGGAGGGAGAAGAAAAGAAGTGCAACAGCAATTGGGGATTCTTTAGTCACAGGAGCAGACAGGCGTTTCTACAGAGAAAGACATGACCCCAGGAAGCTCTACTGCCTCCCTAGTGCCAGGGTCAGGAATGTCACAAAACAGCCTCAGAGCTACCCGAAAGTAGAGGGTGATGAGTGAGAGGCCACTTGTTGGTACCAATGATATGGGCAAAGTGAGGAATGAAGGTCTCGCATCAACAATTCGAGGAGCGAGGCAGTAGATGAAAAAGCAGGATCTCAATGGTTGCAATCTCTGGGTTACTCCCACGTGCTAGCGAGTGTAGAAATGAGAAAATAGGACAGGTGAATGTGAGCCTCAAGAGATGGTGCAAGCGGGAGTGTTTTAGATTCCTGCATCACTAGGACCGTTTTTGGTGAAGGTGGGACATAGACCAATGTGACAGTCTGCTCCTGAACCACACTAGGACCAATGTCCTTGATGGTGGGTTTGCTGGTGCCGTTGGGGAGGAATTTAAGCTAGCCTGACAGCGGGGAGCGGCCTCATCGCGCTACCGCACAGGAAGCAAGTCAGAGTGAGTTCAGCCAGGCTGAGCATCAAGAGAGTAACGCAAGGCAGGGTGCTCTTTGCTTTAATGCTGTGAATATAGTAGGTAAGGCTGAGGAGTTAATGCTGTGAGTATAGTAGGTAAGGCTGTGGAGTTAATGCTGTGAGTATAGTAGGTAAGGCTGAGGAGTTAATGCTGTGAGTATAGTAGGTAAGGCTGAGGAGTTAATACTGTGAGTATAGTAGGTTAGGCTGAGGAGTTAATGCTGTGAGTATAGTAGGTTAGGCTGAGGAGTGAATGGTGTGGATTGATGCTTGGGAATGTGATGTTATTGTCATCACAGTAACATGGTTGAGGGAAGGGCTGGATTGGCAACTCAATATTTCAGGAAATATGGTCTTTAGGTGAGACAGAAGAGGGTGTAAAAAGGGTGGTGGTGTAGCACTATTAATTAGGGAGTTAATTACTATGATAAGGGGAAATAGTATCATGGAAGCGCCTCAAATGAGGCTTTGTGAGTAGAACTTAGGAATGTTAAGGGGACGCTTGTTCACTCAGCATGCGTTATAGAGACACAGTCGGAAATCGAGGATCAAATGTGTAAACAGTTCAGAGGGTTGTGTAAGAGTAATAATTGGGGAATTTCAACTTTCCCAACATAAACTGGGATAGTCACAGTGTGAAGGGTCTGGAGGAGGCATATTTCCTGAAAGGTATCGAGGGGAGTTTCTGGCATCAGTACCTAAAAGACCAAGCTGTGACAGCGCAGTGTTGGATCTGTTTCCGGCGAAAGAAGCCAGGCGAGTGTTCGATGTGGCAGTGGGGGAAGAGTCAGGCAGTAGTGACCACAGCGCAGTACAGTTCAGATTTGTTTTGGGCAGGGAAAAAGATGGCCTGGAAAAGATAGATTTGGATTGGGGTGAAAGGCAGAACAGGCCACAGTCAATTGGGAACAGCCCTTTGCGAGTAAATCTGTAGTTGGGCAGCGCAGGTCATTCAGAAAGGTGAGTACAGGTCCAACATGTACCCTTTAGAAGGAAATGTAGGTCTAAAATGTTCAAAGAACCCTGGATGTCTAGTACAATTCAGGCCTGGATAGAGAAGAAGAGTCGGGCTTTCAGCAAGTCTAAAGGGAACAATTCAGCTGCAGGCCCAGAGGAAACAGGAAGTGCAGGAGGGAAGTTAAGAAATCAATTAAAAGAACAAAAAGAGGACATGAGAAAGGACTTGTGAACAAGATGATGGAGCATCCTGAGATATTTTAATCAATACATTAAAAGGAAGAAGTTAACTGGGGAAAGAGTGGGCCCCATTAAGGACCAGGGTGGTAACCAGGGTGTGAAGCTGCAGGATATTGGAAGGGTGTTAAGAGAATACTTCTCTTCAGTCTTCACTCTGGAAAAGGAGAACCTGGATATGGAATTCAGGAAAAGGGACAATGAGAAACCTGGAAATGGGGAAGGACTGGAGGCTGTGTAGGACTGAATCACAGATAAATCTCCTGGCCTGGATGAATTGCATCCCAGGCTGCTGTGGGAGGCGAGGCAGAATATCTCAGGGGCTCTGACACACATTTTGTATTCCTCTCCGGGCCATGGGGGGCGTGCCAGAGGGCTGAAGGATGGCTAATGTGGTTACAATTTTCAGGATGGATGGTAGGCATGAACCAGGAAGTCACATACCAGTGAGTTTCATGTCAGTGGTAGGGAAACTGTTGGAGAAAATTCTGAAGGAGAGAATTAATACCCACTTGGAAAGGCATAGGTTAACTAGAGATAGTCAGCACAGCTTTGTCAGAGGGAGGGCTTGCCTGACAAATTTGTTCGATGTTCTTTAAATGTGTCAGGTGTGTGAATGTGAGAAGTTCAGTTGATGTAGTTTTTATGGATTTTAGCAAAGCATTTGATAAGGCCCCACATGGGAGACTGTTGAAAAAGTTAAGGCACATGGAATTTAGAGAAATCTGACAAAATGGATCAGAAACTGACTTCGGAGTAGGACAGAAAGGATAGTGGGAGAAGGCTCTTTTAGTAACTGGAGGCCAGTGTCTGGTGATGTGCCACAAGGATCGGTACTGGGACCCTTGTTGTTTGTTATATACAGAAATGATATTGATAAAAATGTGAGGAGAATGTTAAACAGGTTTTCAGACAACACCAAGGTTGGTACAGTGGTTAATAGTGAAGAAGATGGTTGCAGATTGCAGGTAGATGTAGATGGGTTGGTCAGATGGCCAGAGCAGTGGCAGATGGTATTTAATCCTGATAAGTGTGAGGTGATGCACTTTGGAAGAAAAAATAAGATGAGGGAGTATTTAATGAATGGCAGGACACTGGGTAACTTAGAGGAACAGAGGAATTTTGGGGTAATTATTGAAAGATCCCATGGTGAGCAGATTATCTGAGTAAAATTGTTAATCAGCCATATGGGACACATGCTTTTATGAACCATGGCGTGGAGTATCAGAGCAAGGAGGTAGTGTTGGAGTTGTACAGAGCGTTGGTCAGGCCACAGCTGGAGTACTGTGTACAGTTCTGGTCACCTCACTACAGGAAGGATGTGATAGCACTGGAGGGAGTACAGAGGAGGGTCACCAGGATGTTGTCTGGGATGAAGAAATTGATGTATAAGGAAAGAATAGATAAGCTTGGTTCCAAGCAAGGGTCACTGGACATGAAACATTAACTCTGATTTCTCTTTACCAGGCCTGCTGAGCTTTTCCAGCAATTCCTGTTTTTGTTCCTGATTTACAGCATCCGCAGTTCTTTCAGTTTTTAAAGCCGATGCCTTCTCATTTGGACTCCCCTAGCCCTTGGGAAAATACCTTGGCTATTCACCCTATCCATGCCTTTCATGATTTTATAAATACCTATAAGTGTCCCCCTCAGCCTCCAATGCTCCAGGGAGAAAAGCTTTAGCCTATTCACCCTCTCCCTATAACTCAAACCCAACAACCCCAGTAACAACTCAGTAAATCTTCTCTGCACTCTCTGAAGTTTAGTGATATCCTTCCTATGGAAGGGTGACCAGAATCGTGCGCAGGATTCTAAAAATACCCTCACCAATGCCCTGTACAGCCAGAATGTGAGATTCCAACTCCTTCACTCAATGCTCTGACCAATGAAGGAAACCACACCAAATGCCTTCTTCTCCACCTTGTTCACCTGAAGCTCCACTTTCAATGGAAATATCCAACTATACCCTACAATGCTAGGCCCTTTTGTTTAGCAACACTCCCCAGGGTCCTACCATTAACTGTGTAAGTCCCGCTCTGGTTTGCCTTACCAAAATGCGGCACCTCACATTTATCTAAATTAATCTCAGTCTGCGCTTCCCCCGCCAAGTCCTCAGCCAATTGGCCCATCTCATCAAGGCCCTGTTCTACTCTGAAATAATCCTCTTCTTCACTGTCCATTACACCTCCGATTTGGGAGTCAACTGCAAACTTAGTAACCATACCTCGTATATTCACATCCAAATCATTTATAGAAATGGCAAAAAAATAGAGGAACAGGTGAAAACCCCTGCAGCATACTGCTTGTCACAGGCCTGATCTGTGAAGCAACCTGCCACCACCACTGTGTGTCCCATCTTTAAGCCACTTTTGTATCCAATTGGTTACCTCTCCCTGGACCCCATGTGCTTTAACCTTACTAACCATCTACTATGTGGAACCTTGTGAACACTTTGCTGAGATCCATATAGACAATGCTCACCATTCTACCTTCATCCATTTTCCTTGTCAATGCTTCAAAAGGTTCACTCGAGTTGGTGGGATACGATTTCCCTGCAGAAAGCCGTATTGACTGTCCCCAATCAGTCCCAGACTTTCCAAATGCCTACGAATCCTGTCCCTCACAATCCCCTCCAACCACTTCCCTACCATTGATGAAAGCCTGACTGGCCTCCGTGCTCCCTGGCTTTTTCTTACAGCACTTCTGAAACGATGGCTCCACATTAGCCAACTTCCAATCTTGTCGCAACTCGTCTGTGGCTTTAGATTATACAAATATCTCACCGGGGGACCAGCAATCACTTCCCTCACCTCCCACACAAAATTCTGGGAAACACCTGATCAGGCCTTGGAGAATTATCCACACCTCACAGCCCTTAAGCTCAATTCCCCTGCCAATGACAGCCAACACACTAAACGCCTTCTTTACACCCCTATCCACTTGGGTCACAGCTTTGATGTGGACCCCAAGAACCCTCTGTTTCTCCACACTGCTGAGAATCCTGCCATTAACCCTATGTTCTGTATTTAAATTCGACCTTCCAAAATGAATCACATCACACTTTTCTGGGTTGAGTTCCATCTGCCACTTCTTTGCCCAGCTCCGATTCTTGCAACATGCTTGTGAATCTTTTCAAAACCCTTTCAAGTTTCACAAACCCTTCCTAGAGCAGGGAGAACTGAATTGCATGCAGTGGAACAAAGAAAATTACAGGACAGAAACAGGCCCTTTGACCTTGCAGGCCTGCACCGACGTGCTGCCCGTCACAACTCAAGCCCCCTCCACTTCCGGGAACCGTATCCTTCTATTCCCATCCTAGTCAGATTTGAAACCATTCTATTCGTGTATTTGAAAGTAGCAGTATTCCAAAAGAAGTCTGACCAATGTCCTGTACAGCTGTAACATGATATCCCAACTCCCATACTCAAAGCTCTGACCAATAATGGCAAGCATGCCGAATATCTTCTTCACTATCCTGTCGACCTGGGACTCCACTTTCAAAGAACTATGAACCTGTGCTCCAAATGTAAATCTTGTCCATCTCCTGTGATTGCATATGTAGACAGCCACATTGATTTTGTAAGGGGCCCTATTCTCTCCTTTGGTGCCTTTTTGCCCTTTAAGCACTTTGAGCCAGTCTTTGGATTCTCCGTAGCTCTATTTGCCAAAGCTATCTCTTGCCCCCTTTCTGCCCTCCTGATTTCCCTCTTAATTATACTCCTGCTGCCTTCATACTCCTTTCGGGATTCCTGCCTCTCTGTCAGGCATGTTTCTGTAATAACTATGATACCCCCACCCCATGCTCCAATCCATGCCCTGAGTTCATCTGCCTGAGCTGTCAGGCCTCTTGCATTAGAATCAATGCATTTTAATTCCTCAGTCTTCCCTTGTTTCCTGGCTTTAGCCTGCCAGGCCTATTTAACTTGCCCGCTTTAACTTCCACACCAACCTCACCTCTCTCTCTTGTCTCACTACTGCCCAGGGACCCACCCCAATGCCAGAGTATTTTAAGCCGTCCCGAACAGCTCTAGCAAATCTCCCCACCAGAATATCAGTCCCCTTATGTTCAGATGTAACCTGTCCTTCTTGTACAGAAGGTTCATAGTTCTTTGAAAGTGAAGCCCCAGGTGGACAGGATCCTGAAGAAGATATTCAGTATACTTGCCTTTAGGGTCAGAGCATTGATTATAGGAGTTGGGATGTCATGTTACAGCTGTACAGGACATTGATTCAGCCACTTTTGGAAAGCTGCTGCTTTCAAATACACAAATAGGATGGTTTCAAATGTATGACACACTTCTGTACCAGAAGAGATCATAATAATCCAAAAAATTGAATCCCTGCCTCCTGTAGCATTTCCTCAGCCATGTATTCATCTCCCCTCATCTTGTGGGATCTGCAGTAATCCAGAGATTACTATTCTCGAGATCCTGCTTTTTAATCTCCTGCCTGACTCCACTGTGCAGGAACTCATCTCCTTTGTTGACCTACATTGTTGTTCAAATATGGACAATGACCCCCTTCAGATCTGGAACAAAAGCAGAAACTGCTGGAAAAACTCAGCAGGTCTGGCAACATTTGCAGAGAGAGAAACAGAGTTCACATGTCAAGTCCAGTGATCCTGCTTCAGCATTCACTCACTGCAAAAGAAATGCACAACATTTAAAGCAGTTAGGAAGTTGAGCTCCAATTGAGTTGAGATCACTTGAATGAGCAAGGAGAGGAGTCATGCTGTGGATGCTTGCTGCGCTAATGCATGGGATGAAACAATTGTTCAATTTTCTTTGTCTGCAATAACAGGCGGGAATCCTGCAATGAGTAACCCACCTCCTGACTCCCCAAAGCCTGCCGACCATCTGATGAAGGCTTTTGGCCTGAAAATTGAATTCCCAGCTCCTTGGATGCTGTCTGACCTGCTGTGCTTTTCCACCCTCACACCGACAAACTCTGGCTCCCAGCCTCTGCGGTCGTCATTGTCTCCATTATCTACGCTCGGACCATTGAGCCCATATTCTTTTCGACAGATTTTGTGCTGGGTTTGATACAACTGATTTGGCTTGGTGTGACATGTCAGAGGGCAGGTAAAGGCAGAACATTGCTGTGGGATTAACAGTACCTCTCATCCTAAACAGGATGGGCCAGCATTATTTCCCTGAAAGGAATCAGATGGTCTTATTTCTAAGAAAAGAGTTGACAACAGACTAGCATTTGATTATAAAATCAATGCTTGTTTTCAATTTTCTCAATCAAAACACATTTGAACCCAAGGTAATAAAGTGTAAGGCTGGATGAACACAGCGGGCCAAGCAGCATCTCAGGAGCACAAAAGCTGATGTTTCGGGCCTAGACCCTTCATCAGAGAGGGGGATGGGGAGAGGGAACTGGAATAAATAGGGAGAGAGGGGGAGGCGGACTGAAGATGGAGAGAAAAGAAGATAGGTGGAGAGGAGAGTATAGGTGGTGAGGTAGGGAGGGGATAGGTCAGTTCAGGGAAGACGGACAGGTCAAGGAGGTGGGATGAGGTTAGTAGGTGGATGGGGGTGGAAGAACAGGTTAGGGAGGCAGGGACAGGTTGGACTGGTTTTGGGATGCAGTGGGTGGAGGGGAAGAGCTGGGCTGGTTGTGTGGTGCAGTGGGGGGAGGGGACGAACTGGGCTGGTTTAGGGATGCGGTGGGGAAAGGGGAGATTTTGAAACTGGTGAAGTCCACATTGATACCATTGGGCTGCAGGGTTCCCAAGTGGAATATGAGTTGCTGTTCCTGCAACCTTTGGGTGGCATCATTGTGCACTGCAGGAGGCCCATGATGGACATGTCATCTAAAGAATGGGAGGGGGAGTGGAAATGGTTTGCGACTGGGAGGTGCAGTTGTTTGTTGCGAACCAAGCGGAGGTGTTCTGCAAAGCGGTCCCCAAGCCTCCGCTTGGTTTCCCCAATGTAGAGGAAGCCACACTGGGTACAGTGGATGCAGTATACCACATTGGCAGATGTGCAGGTGAACCTCTGCTTAATGTGGAATGCCATCTTGGGGCCTGGGATAGGAGTGAGGGAGGAGGTGTGGGGGCAAGTGTAGCATTTCCTGCGGTTGCAGGGGAAGGTGCCGAGTGTGGTGGGGTTGGAGGGCAGTGTGGAGCGAACAAGGGAGTCATGGAGAGAGTGGCCTCTCCAGAAAGCAGACAGGGGTGGGGATGGAAAAATGTCTTGGGTGGTGGGGTCGGATTGTAGATGGCGGAAGTGTCGGAGGCTGATGCGTTGTATCCGGAGGTTGGTAGGGTGGTGTGTGAGAACGAGGGGGATCCTCTTAGGGCGGTTGTGGCGGGGGCGGGGTGTGAGGGATGTGTTGCGGGAAAAGCGGGAGACGCGGTCAAGGGCGTTTTCGACCTCTGTCGGGGGAAAGTTGCGGTCCTTGAAGAACTTGGACATGTGGGATGTGCGGGAGTGGAATGCCTCATTGTGGGAGCAGATGCGGCGGAGGCGGAGGAATTGTGAATATTTGAACCCATCTGCTCAGAACATTACTGACAGTGGCTACAGTTCTAGCTCATGACCAATAGGGAATCACCAACCTGTTACAAACACTGCTTCTTCAGGATGTGAGATTGCTCGCTGAGCTGGAAGGTTAGTTTTCAGACGTTTCATCACTTTTTTTTATTTGAAATACACATACTTTATTCATAAGATGTACAAAAAATAAAACATATTTATACACCTACCCAGTCATGCAAGCCACTCTGGGTTACCCAGGGGGTACATACACCAACTACAGGAAAAAAAACAAACAAAGAAGAAAAAAAAACAAAGCAAAGAAAATACCCCGGCAGTCGTCACCCCGCACAGTCCCAGCTGGCCCCCTGACCAGTTGGGGAATGCGCCAGCTGGGCCCAGTTACCAGATAGGGCCCTTTTTTCTATTCTGGACAAGGGGTTTCATACAGTGGTCTTTCCCCACCGCGCCTTGGCAGCGGCTGCCCCAAGCTTTAGCGCGTCCCTCAGCATGTTGTCCTGGACCTTGGAGTGCGCCAGTCTGCAACATTTGGTCTGGGTCAGTTCTTTCAGCTGGCAGACCAGCAAGTTGCGGGCAGACCAAAGAGCGTCTTTCACCGCATTGATGGTCCTCCAGGAGCAGTTGATGTTGGTCTTGGTGTGCATCCCGGGAAACAGCCCGTAGAGCACGGAGTCCTGCGTCACGGAGCTGCTCGGGACGAACATCGACAAATACCACTGCATCCCCCTCCAGACCTCCTGCACATAGGCACACTCCAGAAGGAGGTGATCAACAGTCTCGCCCCCCTGCAGCCGCCTTGAGGGCAGCATGCGGTGGCGCAGAGATTCCGGGCGTGCATGAAGAATCTCACTGGCAGAGCCCCTCTCACCGCCAGCCAAGCAATGTCCTTGTGCTTGTTTGAAAGTTCTGGCGATGAGGCATTCTGCCAAACGACTTTGGCAGTCTGCGTGGGGAACCACATGACAGGATCCACCCTCTCCTTTTCCCGAAAGGTCTCTAGGATACTACGTGCTGACCACTGCCTGATGGCCTTGTGGTCAAAGGTGTTTCCCTTCAAAAATTTCTCCAAGAAGGATAGGAAGTACGGGATGGTCCAACTACTCGGAGCGTTCCGCGGCAACGAGTCCAGGCCCATCCTTCGCAACACCGGGGACAGGTAGAACCTCAGTAAGTAGTGACACTTGCTGTTTGCGTACTGAGGATCTGCGCACAGCTTGATGCAGCCGCACACAAAGGTAGCCGTCAGGGCGAGGGTGGCGTTCGGTACGCCCTTTCCCCCATTTTCCAGGTCTTTGTACATGGTGTCCCTGTGGACCCGGTCCATCCTCGACCCCCAAATGAAGTGGAAGATGGCCCGGGTGACCGCAGCGGCACAGGTCCAGTGAATAGGCCAGGCCTGCGCCACATACAACAGTACCGAAAGCCCCTCGCACCTGACAACCAGGTTCTTACCCGCGATGGAGAGGGACCGGAGCGTCCACCTGCCCAGCTTCTGCTTCAATTTGGTGATACGCTCCTCCCAAGTCTTAGTGCACGCCCCAGCTCCACCGAACCAAACACCCAGCACCTTCAGGTAGTCTGTCCTGATGGTGAAGGGGATGAAGGAGCAGTCGTTCCAGTTCCCGAAGAACATGACCTCGCTCTTACCCCTATTGACTTTGGCACCCGAGGCCAGTTCAAACTGGCCGCAGATGTCCAACAGCCTACTCACTGACTGACGATCGGTGCAGAAGACGGCGACGTCATCCAGGTACAGGGAGGTCTTGACCTGAAGGCCTCCGCTGCCTGGGATAGTCACGCCCTTCAGGCTCACGTCCTTCCTGATGGATGCGGCGAAAGGCTCCACACAGCACACGAACAAGGCAGGAGAGAGCGGGCAGCCCTGCCTGACTCCAGATCTGACGGCAAAACTTCCGACTCCCACCCATTGATCGAGACTGCGCTAACGATGTTGGTGTAGAGCAGCCGGATCCAATTGCGGATGCCCTCCCCGAACCCCAATTTGGAGAGGACGTCCCTCATGTAAGCATGAGAGACCCTGTCAAAGGCCTTCTCCCGGTCCAGGCTGACAAGGCAGGTGTCCACCCGTCTGTCCTGCACGTAGGCGATCATATCCCTGATCAGCGCGAGGCTCTCAGCGATCTTCCTGCCCGGCACAGCACAGGTTTGGTCAGGGTGAATCACTGACTCCAGGACAGACCTGACCCGGTTGCCTATGACCTTGGCCAGGATTTTGTAGTCCACATTCAATAGTGAAGTGGGACACCAATTCTTAATTTCTTCCCTCTCCCCCTTCCTCTTGTAAATGAGGGTGATGATGCCCTTCCGTATGGACTTTCACATTTCCCCTGCCCAAAGCGCACTGTCGTACAACTCCAGCAGGTCCTGGCCAACCAGGTCCCACAGAGCAGAATACAGCTCGACCGGTAAGCCGTCGCTCCCGGGAGTCTTATTCCTCTCCAAGGGCTTGAGGGCTCTGGTCAGCTCATCCAGGGATATCGGCCGGTCCATCCACTCCCTCGTGCCGTCGTCTAAGACCTCCGTGATAGACGATAGGAACGACTCGGAGGCCGTGCTGTCCATGGGCTTCGTGTTGTACAGTGCGGCATAGAAGGATCTGCTGATCCTCAAAATGTTGGGCCGAGACGACGTCACCGAGCCGTCGTCCTCCTTCAGCCGGCTAAGCACAGAGCTCTCTTTGTGCACCTTCTGTAAGAAGAAACGCGAGCACGTCTCGTCCTGCTCCACGGAGCGGACCCTGGACCGGAAGATTATCCTGGAGGCCTCCACGGCGAAGAGTGAGGCTTGCTGGCCCCTCACCTCGCGGACGTCCTCCATGACATTGACCCCCATCAACTGCAGAAGGAGCAGGTTCTGCACCCTTTTCTGGAGTCACGACAGCTTTCCCTGCCTCTCTCTCGCCTTCCGAACACCCTTGAGGACAAAGAACCTCTTGATGTTCTCCTTCACCGTCTCCCATCAGTCGCCCGGAGACTCAAAGAGGGGTTTCACGGTTCTCCAACCGGCGTACTCCCTTTTAAGCTCCTCGACGTTCTCTGGGGTCAACAAAGTCGTGTTGAGCTTCCACGTCCCCTTGCCGGCTGGCTGGTCATCCTGTAAGTGACAATCGGCCAGCAGGAGGCAGTGGTCAGAGAAGAACACCGGCTCGACGCCAGTGGACCTGACCAAGAACGCCCGTGACACAAACAGGAAGTCTATCCTTGAGCGAATAGACCCGTCTGGCCGTGACCAGGTGTACCTCCGCTGCCCTCCATCTGCAGGGGTGCTGAAGACATCGAGCAGCTTGGCGTCCTTCATACGTGACGTCCAGTTGACTGCCCCCACCCGCTGTCCCCACGCCGGATCTTCCATCTGCATCGATGATGCAGTTGAAGTCTCCGCCTAGGATGACCGGCCTGGACGTAGCCAGCAGGGGTGGAAGCTGCTGCAGGACGGCCAACCGCTCACTCCGTACCGCTGGGGTGTACATGTTGATCAGCCTCAGGGGAGCGTTCCTGTAGGTGACGTCAGCCACTAGGAGGCGCCCCCCCACCACCTCATGAACTTGAGAGATGGTGAAGTTGCGCCCCCGCAGCAGAATAGCCAGGCCCGAGGAGCGACAGTCGTTACCCCCCGACCAGAGCAAAGGCCCACTGGTCCAGGCGCCGGACCATTTCCCGTACCTGCTGAGGTGCGGTATCCCGCACTCCTGCAGAAACAGGAGGTCCGCCTTGACGGTGGTCAGGTAGGCCAACGTGGACACACATCTTGCGGTGGACTTGACGCTGCGCACATTAATACTCGCAACTCGTACCCCCATTGTGGGCAGTGACCGCAGTACCCTCCCCGAGTCCAAGGTCCAGCCCCTCCATCTGTTCCTTCATGCAAATTGCCCAGGCTAACTGCTGGACACTCTTTGGGCTCAGGAAGCCATCTGTGCTGCCTTCCAGGTGGCATCCCCCCATCAGGGGTACAGAGGCAGGAGAGTCCGGCTCTGGGTCAGGCTGGGGACACGCTGTTTCCTCCTTACCGCCTGGAAGTTCCGGGGTCCCTCCAGGGCCCCAGTGGCACTTGACTGGGTGTCAGAGGGAGCCTCAGGATGCCTCCTGTCACCTGGAAGTGGGGTGCTGCTTTCCTTCTCTCTTGAGATCTTTAGCTTCTGCTTTGGGCAGGCCCTCTCCGAATCTCCCTCGTCAGAGGAGCTCTTACAGCCCCCTGTACCTGCCTCTTCCCGCCTGATGGTTGCGGTTCCTGGGCCTGCTGACGCACCTTCCTCCTCGCTTTCTGGACTGTCATCCGCTCCCTTGGGTTGCCTCTCGCCGCCTCCATCGACTCCGCGTTGTCTGGGGCAAGCGGAGCCTGGAGAGGTGCTTTGCTGGCCTTGGGCCCATCCTGCGGGGCTGGGCCCTCCTGCACTCCCGCATTGCCCCTGCAGGCGACCTGGGCGTAGGTGGTCCCCCCCTGTGGGCATGCCCTATAGAGGTGGCCCGCTTCCCCGCAAAGGTTGCAGCTTTTCTCTTGTGGGCAATCCTTTGCAAGGTGTCCCTCCTCCCTGCAGATGGTGGCTTTGCAGTCAGCCGCCACGTGACCTGACCTACCACAGGCATGGCAGACTTTAGGTTGCCCTCCATAGGTCAGGTAGCCCTTGCTCCCACCAATCGCGAAGTTGGACGGTGGGTGTACGACGTTCCCGTCCGCGCCCATCCTCAGCGTCACCTTGACCTGCCTCTTACTGGTCCAGATGCCAAAGGGGTCCATGATGTCAGTTAGGTCCCCGTCCACCTTCACGTACCTTCCAAGGAAGGTCAGGACATCAACTGCTGGCACATGCGGGTTGTACATGTGTACAGTCACCATACGGCTCCTCTGTGCTGGCATCACGAACAGCGGGACAGCGGTCAATACAGAGAGGAGGCCCTCACCTCCTTTCTCCTTGAAAACTTCCAGGAAGCGCTCGCAAAGCTTGGCATTCCTGAAGGTCACATCGTAAAAACCTCCTCCGGGGAAATCCTGTAGGCAGTAAATGTCCGCAGCAGCGAACCCACAACAGTCCAACAGGACCCTCTTCACGAAGAAGGTGCGGTCCACAGGTGCACCTTCATCCACCTTCTTCACGGAAACACGGATGGTGTTCCGGACCCCCTGACCTGGGGCACGAGCAGTCGCTGCAGTCATTGTTGCAGGTTGGCTGCTCCCCTGAACCAGCGTTAGGCCGAAGCCAGCATTAAGATCCACCGGTTGCAAGGGTGCACAGCCAACATGACGTCTTCCTTCCACCTCCAACACAGCACTCTCCTCCTCTCGGTCGACAGAAGAGTGGGTCTTTATTTTGTTCCAGATGTAAGCTGGTTCACTGAGCTGAGAGGTTTGTTCCCAGATGTTTTGTCACCATTCTAGGTGACATCAACAGTGAGCCTCCAGTAAAGAGCTGGTGTTATATCCCGCTTTCTATTTATCTGGTTAGGTTTCCTTGGGTTGGTGATGTCATTTCCTGCATTGGTGATGTCATTTCCTGTTCTTTTTCTCAGAGGATGGTAGATTGGCTCCAAATCAATGTGTTTGTTGATGGAGTTCTGGTTGGAATGCCATGCTTCTCAGTCTCTGTTTGACTTGTCCTCGGATGGATGTGTTGTCCCAATCGAAGTGGTGTCCTTCCTCATCTGTACGTAAGGATACGAGTGATAGTGGGTCATGTCGTTTTGTGGCTAATTGATGTTCATGTATCCTGGTGGCTAGTTTTCTGCCTGTTTGTCCAATGTAGTGCTTGTCACAGTTCTTGCAAGGTATTTTGTAGATGACATTTGTTTTGCTTGTTGTCTGTATAGGGCCTCAAGTCCATTAGCTGCTGTTTTAGTGTGTTGGTGGGTTTGTGGGCTACCCTGATGCTAAGAGGTCCGAGGAGTCTGGTAGCCATTTCGGAAATGTCTTTGATGTAGGGGAGAGTGGTTATGGTTTCTGGGCCCGTTTTGTCTGTTTGTTTGGGTTTGTTGCTGATTCTTCACTCATAGATGTTCAAAACACAGGACTATAAAATATAGAAGCAGAAGTAGGCCATTCAGCCCATCAAGTCTGCCCTGCCATTCAGTGAGATCATGTCTGATGCGATAATCCTCAGCTCCATTTTCCTGCCTTTTACTCATTTCCCATTTCCTTACTGATTAAAAATCTGTCTTATCTCATTCTTGAACATACCTAATGATCCAGCCCTGACAGCTCTTTGCGGTAAAGAATTCTACAGGTTCACAATCTTCGGAAGAAGGAATTCCTCCTCACCTCTGTCTTAAAGGTGCAACACATTACTCTGAAATGATGCCCCCTGATATAAAATTTTCCCACCAGGGGAAACAACCTTCCCACATCGACCCTGTCAAATCCTCTGAGAATCTTGAATATTTCAATCAGGTCACTTTTTATTCTCAAAACTCCAATAGGTACAGGCCCAACCAATTCAATCACTCCTCATTAGGCCTCCTGGGTAGGCAATGGCCCAGTGGTATTATCGTTATGCTACACTATTAATCCAGAAACCCAGTTGATGTTCTGGGGACACAAATTCAGTGCCACCACGGCAGATGGTGGAGTTTGAATTCAACATAATAAGTTGGGAATTAAGAATCTACTGATCACAATGAAATTATTGCCAATCATCAGGAAAAACACATCTGGTTCACTCATGTCTTCAGGGGAGGAAATCTGCCACCCTCACCTGGTCTGGCCTACACGTGACCCCACCGCAGCAATGTGGTTGACTCTCAACTCAACTCTGAAATGGCCTAGTAAGCCCCTCAGTTGTACCAACTGAGGAGGAGCAGAGGAATTTTGAGGTTCGTGACCACAGTTCCCCGAATGCTGCCATCTAGGTACATAGAATTGTTAAGAATGTGTATGGTGTGTTAGCTTCCATTAATAGAGGGATTGATTTCAAAAGCCATGAAATCATGCTCCAGCTTCACAAAACCCAGTTCAGGCACATCTGGAGTATTGTGTTCAGTTCTGGTCGCCTCATCACAGGAAAGATGTGGAAGTGTTGGGAAAGGGGCAGAGGAGATTTACCAGGATGTTGCCTGGAACAGAGGAAGGTCTTATGAGGAAAGGTTGCAAGAACAAGGGCTTTTTTCTGTAGAACGACGAAGGATGAGAGATGACTTGATAGATGTGTACAACATGATCAGAGATACAGGAAGAGTGTACACCCAGAGACATTTTCCTTGGGTGGAGCTACCTATTATGAGGGAGCATAGTTTTAAAGTGAGTGGAGGTAGATATAGGGGAGATATCAGAGGGAAGTTCTTTATTCAGATAGTGGTTGGGGCGTGGAATGCATTGTTGGAGAGGGTAGGGGCATTTAAGCAGCTATTAGACAGGCATATGGGTGATAATATAAGGTAGCGGTGGATGTAGATAGACCTTAGGTTTAGGGTAAAAGTTAGGCACCGGAAAAGACAACGGCAGAAACAGCCCTGATGACCATGTAAAGTCCTCCTCACTAACATCTGGGGGGTTAGTGCCAACATTGGGAGGGCTGTCTCACGGACTAGTCACGCAACAGCCTGACACAGTCATACTCACAGAATCATACCTTACAGACAGTGTCCCAGACACCACCATCACCATCCCTAGATAAGCCCTGTCCCAACAGCAGGACAAGCCCAGCAGAGTGGGTGGCACAGTGGTATCCAGTCGGGAGGGTGTTGCTCAAGGAGCCCTCAACATTGACATGGGACCCCATGAAGTCTCATGGCTTCAGGTTAAACATGGGCAAGGAAACTTCCTGCTGATAACCTCAGTTGATGAATCGGTGCTCCTCCATGCTGAACAACACTTCGAGGAAGCACTGAGGGCACAAAAAGTACTCTGGGTGGGGGATTTCAATATCCACCACCAACAGTGGCACAGTAGTAGTATGGCTGATTGAACTGGTTGGGTCCTAAAGGACATAGCTGCTCGACTGGGTCTGCAGCAGGTGGTGAGGGAACCAACAAAAAACAACCAGTGATAGACAGAGCTAAGCGATCCCATAACCAACGGATCAGATCGAAGATCTGCAGTCCTGCCACATCCAGTTGTGAATGTTGGTGGTCAATTAAACAACTCACCGGAGGAGGAGGCTCCACAAATATCCCCACCTCAATGATGGAAGAGCCCAGCACATCAGGGCAAAAGATAAGGCTGAAGCATTCGCAGCAATCTTCAGCCAGAAGTGTTGAGTGGATGGTCCATCTCGGCCTCCTCCAGTAGTCCCCAGCAACACAGATACCGGTCTTCAGCCAATCTGATACACTCCACGTGATATCAGGAAACGGTTGGAGACACTGGATACTGCAAAGGCTCTGGGCCCTGGCAATATTCCGATAATAGTACTGAAGACTGTTACTCCAGAACTTGACGCTCCCCGAGCCAAGCTGTTCCAGTCCAGTTACAGCACTGGTATCAACCTGACAAAATGGAAAATTACCCAGGTCTGTCCTGTACATAAAAAGAAGGACAAATCCAACCCGGCCAATTACGCCCCATCAGCCTCCTCTCGATCATCAGTAAAGTGATGGAAGGTGTCAGTAACAGTGCTATCAAGCAGCACCTGCTCAGCTATAACCTGCTCAGTGATGCCCAGTTTGGGTTCCGCCAGGGCTACTCAGCTCCTGATCTCATTACAGCCTCGGTTCGAACATGGACAAAAGAGCTGAATTCCAGAGGGTGAGAGTGACAGCCCTTGATATCAAGGCTGCATTTGACAGAGTGTGGCATCAACAAGGAGCCCAAGCAAAACTGGGTATCATCGGAGGCTCACTGATGATGTTACCTAGAATGGTAACAAAACATCTGAAAACTAACTATCCAGCTCAGCGAGCAAACTCACATCCAGAACCTCAACCTGAGCTACAAATCTTCTCAAAACTCATTCGGTATCAGGGGCCAAACTCTCCAATGTTTGGAGTCATACCTGACACACAGGAAGATGTTCATGGATGTGGTAGATTAATCATCTTAGCTCCAGGGCATCTCCGCAGGAGTTCCTCAGGGTAGTGTTCTCAGCCCAAACATCTTCAGCTGCTTCATCAATGGCCTTCGCTCCATAGGAAGTTCAGAAGTAGGAATGCTTACCGATGATTGCACAATGTTCAGCACCTTTCGTGACTCCTCGGACCCTGAGGCAGTCCATGTTCACGTGCAACAAGACGTGGACAGTATCCAGGTTTGGGCTGACAAGTGATAAGTGACATTCGCGCCACATAAATGCCAGGTTATGACCATCACCGATAAGAGACAATCTGACCACCATCTCTGGACATTCAATGTTATTACCATCAGCGAATCCCTCACTATCAACATCCTGAGGGTTACCATTGACCATAAACTCAATGGGGCTGACCACATAAACACAGTGGCTATAGGATCAGGCCAAAAGCTGGGAATACAGCTTTGAGTAACTCATCTCCTGACTCATCAAAGCCTGTCCATCTCCAAGCCACAGGCAGGAGTGTGATGGAATACTCCCCACTTCCCTGGATGATTGCGGCCCCAACAGCACTCAAGAAGCTTGACACCATCCAGGACAAAGCCGCCCCCACTTAATTGGCACCACATCTGCAAACGTCCACTCCCTCCACCACTGAAAAGCAGCAGTGTGTACTATCTACAAGATGCTCTGCAGAAATTCACAAAAGATCCTCAGACAGCACCTTCTAAACCCACCACCACTTCCATCCAGAAGGACAGGGGCAGCAGACATATGGGAACACCACTGCCTCCCAGCTCCCCCCGAATCATGACTTGGAAATATATTGCCGTTACTTCACTGTTGCTGGGTCAAAATCCTGGAATTCCTTCACTAATGGCATTGTGGGTCAACCCACAGCAGGAGGACTGCAGCGGTTCAAGAAGGCAGCTCACCACCACCTTCTCAAAGGGCACCTAGGGACAGGCAAGGAATGCTGGCCCCAGCCAGCAATGCCCAGGTCCCACAAATGAATAGAAATGAAATAGCTGGTGTCAGCCAAATGAACCTTCTCTTAACTGTCTCTCATACCAAAATATCTTTCCTGAGATAAGGGGCCAAAAACTATTGACAGTGTATCTCTCTAAGCTCCAGACCCTTTGGAATAAAGGGCAACATCCCATTTGCCTTCTGTGTTACCAACTGGAGGTGAATGGTCACTCTTTGTGATTCATGCATCAGATCTCCCGAATCCATCTGTATTGTAGCTTTCTGCATCCTTCTTCCATTGAAATAATATTTAGCTCATCTGTTCTCCCAGCCATTTTCCCACATTATATTCCAACTGCCATATTGGAAGAGATTGTGAAATCCATCTTTTACATTAGAGTTGTTGATATTGATCAAGCACTTAGGAAGAATATCTCCCAAAGAGACACACCAACCAGCCTTGCCAGGGAATGTGCGGGATCGGTGGATTGGCCATGCTACATTTCCTGTAGTATCAGGGATGTGCAGGTTGAGTGGGTTAGCCATGGCAAATGCAATGTTACAGGGATGGAGTGGGTCTGGTTGGGATACTCTTCAGAGGGCCGGTGTGGACTTGATGGGCCAAATGGCCTGCTTCCATGCTGCAGGGAATCTAACTTCTAGCATTCTTGAATCTTGTACGCAGGTCCCAGATCCAATGTCTTTTAGCTCAGGTTCAGGTCAGAAGACATTTAATCTCACATAAGACATTAACATTTCAGTGCATAGGATCCCACGATAAAATTTGAAGAATAACTGGTGAGATATGTTGACCGGAGATAATGGGAACTGCAGAAGCTGGAGAATTCCAAGATAATAAAATGTGAGGCTGGATGAACACAGCAGGCCAAGCAGCATCTCAGGAGCACAAAAGCTGACGTTTCGGGCCTAGACCCTTCATCAGAGAGGGGGAATGGGGAGAGGGAACTGGAATAAATAGGGAGAGAGGGGGAGGCGGACCGAAGATGGAGAGTAAAGAAGATAGGTGGAGAGAGTATAGGTGGGGAGGTAGGGAGGGGATAGGTCAGTCCAGGGAAGACGGACAGGTCAAGGAGGTGGGATGAGGGTAGTAGGTAGCTGGGGGTGCGGCTTGGGGTGGGAGGAAGGGATGGGTGAGAGGAAGAACCGGTTAGGGAGGCAGAGACAGGTTGGACTGGTTTTGGGATGCAGTGGGTGGGGGGGAGGAGCTGGGCTGGTTGTGTGGTGCAGTGGGGGGAGGGGACGAACTGGGCTGGTTTAGGGATGCAGTAGGGGAAGGGGAGATTTTGAAACTGGTGAAGTCCACATTGATACCATATGGCTGCAGGGTTCCCAGGCGGAATATGAGTTGCTGTTCCTGCAACCTTCGGGTGGCATCATTGTGGCAGTGCAGGAGGCCCATGATGGACATGTCATCTAGAGAATGGGAGGGGGAGTGGAAATGGTTTGCGACTGGGAGGTGCAGTTGTTTGTTGCGAACTGAGCGGAGGTGTTCTGCAAAGCGGTCCCCAAGCCTCCGCTTGGTTTCCCCCTTTTTGATTCAACTAACATCACTGATCAAAGTGGCCACACAGTAACCTGACAACCACTTGCCTGTAAATTTACCTTTGTGTTTCAAACGCGAGAATAGCAACTACAATTCATCGAATCATAGAGTCATATAACACCATTCAGCTCACTGAATCTGTGCTAACCCACCTACATGAATCCCTCTTGCACCACAGCTTTGAGTGTTATGACATCTCAAGCGCTTATCCACACACTTTTTCAATGTTATGAAGTTTCCCACCTCAACTGCCCACCCAGGCAGGTCATTCCAGATTCCCACCACCCTTCTAGGTATTATTTTTTTTCCTCAGATTCTCTCTGATCCTCCTTCCCTTGGCCTCAAAATTAATCCACTCATTACAGACCATTTAACTGAGGGAAAAGCCACTTCCTATTGAGCCTGTCTGAAGCAGGTTCCCCTCTCAAGCACCACTGCTCCAAGGAAAGCCACCCCAATCTGTCCAACCTCTCTTTGTAGCTGAACTGCTCCATCCCAGGCAGCATCTCCTCTGCACCTCCTCCAGTGCAATCACATCCTTCCTGTAGTAAGGTGACCGCTGTGGCGTGAGAAAATGGGGGAGGCGATGGCCCAGTGGTATTATCACAGGACTGTTAAATCCAGAGGCCCAGGTAATGTTCTAGGGACCTGGGTATGAATCCTGCCATGGCAGATGGTGGAACTTAAATTGAACGAAATATGAGGAATTAAGAATCTAATGCTGACCGTGAATCAGTTGTCAATTGTCTGGGAAAACCCATCTGGTTTACTAATGTCCTTCAGGGAAGGAAACAGTAATCCTTGCCTGGCCTGGCCTATATGTGACTCCAGACCAACAGTAATGTGGTTGACTCTTAACTGTCCTCTGGGCATTTAGGGATGGGCAATAAATGCTGCCTAGCCAGTGACACCCTCATCTCATGAATGAATAAAGAAATAAATAGTTCTCAACAGTTCCAATGTAATCCCCCTGCTCCTATAATCTATACTACAACTGATGAAGGCAAATGTCCCTTCCAAATCATAATGGAGTTGGATCATAGATCAGCCGCAATATCGTTAAATGGCACAACAGGCTTGAGAAGCCAAATGGCCCACAACTGCTTCTATGGAACATATTGCAATTAATTTGGGCCTGTTTTCACAGTCCCAGGTCTGCCCCCACCGCCCCCCCCGACCTTTAGGGTTGAAAAAAAACATATCACATGCTGCTTGGTAAGTGAAAATAGGCCTGGAGTGGTGTGAGGCCTCAGTATGAGGCTGGTTTCTCGCTAAGATCGTGCGAGCCAGCTGCACTAGTGACCCCACATGAACATTGTATGAGAAAGGAAGAAACTCTGAAAGCACTGTTTGCAATTCACTAGTTTGCTCAGATGTGTTATCAGTTCAGGTGCTTGAAACAAGATGACAATGAAGGAGAAAATTCTAATGTACGGGCACAGATGTTTTCCATTCCAGGCAGACAGGAAGATTCATGGGCTTCAAGACTGACTGAGCCTTTTGGTCCAAGTTGGAAACCTGACCAAGCCCAGCTGCTTCATTCTAGACCAGACTGAGCAGAAACACAGGGCAAATGCAACAATGGCTTGTTCGTCGTCCCTAAAACGTTGCCAAAAATGTAATAAATGGCACATTGATAAACTTAGCAAAGTGAGAGCAGACATTGAGTTTACTTGATGCGCTGCCTAACCCAGGTGAACACTCATTTCGCTCCCCATCCCCATCCCATGTCATCAAGTTAAATATCATTTTTTTCTAGCTATTCTCAGTTCTGAAGAAGGGTCATAGAACATAGAAATGTACAGGTCAAGAAAGGACCCTTCAGTGCATGAACATGATGCCAAATTAACCTGATCCCTTCTTCCTGCCCTTGTTCCATATCCCTCAATTCCTTGCATATTCATGTGTTAATCTAAAAATCACTCAAATGTCCCTATCTTATCTGTCTCTGCCACTTGGCAGTGCGTTCCAAACTCCTACCACTCTCTGTGCCCCTCACATCTCCTTTGAACTTTCCCCCTTTCACCTTAAATGCATGCCCCGCATATTGGATATTTCAAATCTTGGATAAAGGTTCTGAACGTCAACCCTATCAATGCAGCACATAATTTTATCCACTTCTATCAAGTCTCCCCTCAGCTTCTGCTACTCCAGAGAAAACAACTCGAGTTTCTCTAACCGATTTTTATATCTGTTATCCTCTAATCCAGGCACCATCCTGGTAAACCTCTTCTACACCCAAAAAGTTCACTTTGTTTTCTTTCCACAAATGCTGCCAGGCATGCTGAATTTCTCTGGCAATTTCTGTATTTGTTTGAGATTTCCAGCATCCACAGTTCTTTGTTTTATTTTAGTGTCAAGACACCATAATCTGATCAGATTATAGAGTTGCTCTTGCACTCGTGAGATGACTCGTGGTAGTTTAACCTCAGGGCCACCACACGTCAGGCAAGGGGAAAGGTTGAGAATGAGGGTTCTTTGTGCTAACCTCAGCTAATACAGGATTTGAACCCAAGCTGTTGGTACCAAACTGATTCCCAACCCAACTGTCTGGCCAGCTGAGCTGAACTGACCCCTTATTTTGGCATGGACTGAATGTGGTTACATCCTCAAAGTGACATTTTATCTTGTTTGTAACCACCTTTCCTTCAGGGCGACAAAGTGAGATCTAAAATCGTTTGTAAGTGGACTCAAAAGGGAAGAGTGAATCTTGTCTGGGACCCTGCATTCATTACCAATACTGGGAAACTGTCTTTCAGCTTCAGATTACTCTAATTGGAGCATACATTGTGGCATTGTTCTTGGCCCTGAGGATCCTCTTCTAAGAACAACATTGAAATATCTTCAACGCATTAATCCATTAACTCAAAAGGCATGGAACCGTGTATTTAAAATGTAATATGCTGTGGGGAAAGATATAATAATGTGTTAGGGTCATCATATCTTGGTAACAAATGCAGTACATGGGGAAAAATATGAATTCAAACATTTTCTGATGAACTTAAGATCACTTATTGAAACCGAATGTGGTAATTGATCAAACCAGGGCATCATGCTCTGTTGAATAAATTGGCAACTCAGGCTTCCTTGTCTGCCTATCAGCTTAATCAGATGGTCAGCAATGATTACTCTCAGGCCCAAGAAAAGATGATTTAAGTTGACTTTACATCTGATATCACAACTGAACTGTGCAACTTGTCAGTTAAGATATATAGATGAGGTCTACAACACGAAAAAATAGACTTTGAAATGGAGAGCCAATTGGAATTTACCCAATAATGTTCCCTTCGGGGCCTGCGATTAAATTCGGCCCCAGGCAACAGCAAGTTACATTAGTTAGACATGATAAAGGCACTGAACAGCAGCGTCATGAATGATCTGCCTCGGTTACTTTTAGTCTTTCATACCACTGACACGAGGTTCGATGTCTGAAAGGGTTGAGGCACAACTTTGTTTATTTCCCTTGGTATGAGCTAATAGATTTTGTGTCATACAACAGAGCGTGAAAAACAGCAAAGCTAGAAAAATGCATTTCTATTGTAATGTGCTTTGAAGATACGTGTTTTTCAGATTGCTTGGAGGTTTTAAGTTTTGCAAGTGTGGAAAATGAATTGGTTTCAAGTTTTGTTGAAACATCTTGAATAGTTTTTTTTTAAAATGGCCATTGGAAGTTCTTTGTGAACATTGAGACGCATTTTGTTACAAGGCTTCCTGTAAAGCCCATGGCAGGTGATAACTGCTTGCTTTATTGCAAATCACTTCTAGTGCTGTTTTAAGTTGTGGCTGGTGTGAATTGTTTCATCAGATTCAGTTGGTGGAAAGACTGCGAAGAATAAGCTGCCTAACTGGGCTCTCCTTTGACTGAAAAGGAAACCATCTACTTGAGTTCAATGTAAGATGTAATAGTTCTTTTGGAACAGTGATTGAAAGAACAACTTGAGGTTGTATTTTCTGAGAAAGCTGTGTCTGTAAAGACTTCAGAGTAACTTGACCACATGGTCCTGAACATCAGACTCTGCGCCATTCTCAGGGTTACTGTATTTCCCTTAAGAATAGTCACATTACCACTTTTTGTTTTCTGAATTTTAATTCCAGTGGAGATGTTTTTCAGAGAGAGTGGGAACTGCAGATGCTGGAAAGTCTGAGATTACAAGTGTAGAGCTGGATGAACACAGCAGGCCAAGCAGCATCAGAGGAGCAGGAAAGTTTACATTCCTGGCCTCGCCCCTTCTTCAGAAATAAATGGTCTAGGCCTGGAGATGTTTTTCAACTACTTTTCCCTGAGAGAGAATATGTGTGTATTTTGAAGATATTTATGGGGATAATCATTTATAACACTGCATCACAGAGTACATTGGCATTTTAATAAACCTGTTAAAACATACTCCTGGAGCAGGTGGGCCTGAAGCTCTCCTGGCTTAGAGGTAGGAACACTCGCACAGTCCTCTACTGACCAATATTGTATTAATATGTATAATCATTACAGTGAAGAAAGAGGCCACATTGACCCTCGAAAAAGTTTCACAGGCCCCCACCCTATGCTGTAACCCTGCATTTTTTGTGACTAATCCACTGAGCCAGCACATCTTTTGATACTCAAGAGCAATCCAGCACGGCCAATCCACCCAAACCTGCACATCTTTGGGCTCTGGGAACAAATCACCCAGTGGAAACCAACTCAGACATGAATAAAACACACAGATTTCAGTTTTCCCAAGGGATATTCCCAAGGCTGGATTCAAATGCAGGCCCCTGGTGTTGTGGAATAGCAGGACTAACCACCGAGCCACTCTGCCACCCAGGGCGCAACAGCATTTCCTTAGGTAGTAAACCTGCCAAAGTGCTGGGTGACCAAAACACTGGTGCCTGATCAATTTCATAGACGCATAGAATGTCTACAGTGTGGAAGCAGGCCATTCAGCCCATCCAGTACACACCAGCCCTCCGAAGAGCATCTCACCCATGCCCGGCACCCGATCCTCCAACCACATTTCCCATGGCTAATCTACCCAGCCTGCACATCCCTGGACACTATGAGCAATGTAGCACAGCCACTCCACCATAAACTGCACATCTATTGGTGAACAAACACTCATAAACTTCAAATTTGTTCAATCAAAACCAATCTTTACTTGACAAAATGCAAGTGACTCACACCCGTTCTAACGTACGATGATCTGTTACGCAAAACTAAGCAACACTCATCTTCCTCGGTCGGATGAGTGAGCCAGGTCTAAGTTACATTTGACACAAGCTGACAGGGGCTGATTCCTAGTGTTGTGGTCTTCAGTGCTTCAAACTCAGTATTCTTCTTCATTCCTCTGAGGATGATTGTTCCTGGGTTTCTAGCCCAGTGTTCAGTCCGTCAGTATGTTTATTTCTCAGGGAGGTGTGTGACACAGTGGCTGAGTGGGTAACCCTGCTGCCTCCCAGCCTGAGGGACCTGGATTTGTTTCTAGCCTCAGGTGACAGTCAGCGTGGGGTTGGGAAACGTTCTCTCCGTGTCTGCGTGGGTGTCCTCCCACAGTCCAAAGGTATGTGGATTGGCCATGGGAAATGCAGGGTTACTGGTATAGGGTGAGGGGATAGGTCTGTTTGGGACGTTCTTTGAAGGGTTGGTGTACACCTGATGGGCAGAATGGCCGACTCCCACACTGTAGGGATTCTATGACAGTGAATCTGTTTGTAGCAAATTTCCAAATCCTTTCACTTCAGCAGAAAAAAGTGAATATTCCAGTTGGTGAAGCTATCTCCTGCTGCCTATCTGTTTAGACAAAATCCCGTTGCTTCAGTTAATTAAGTTATCTTCTGCCATTGAGCCAGTAGCTTGCTCAGCCCAGATTTTGTGAGAACCACTTGGCTCCTCAGAGCTCCCCACATTTACCAGCATGCGATAGGATCATGAGGGGAATAGATAAGGTGAGTAGCCAAGGTCTTTTCTCCAGTGGAGGGGAGTCAAAACCGAGAGGACGTCAGTTTGAGTTGGGAGCTGAAATGTTTAAAAGTACCTGAGCGGTAACATTTTCCACACAGTGGTTGGCACGTGTGGAGAACAAGCTGCCAGAGGAGGCTGGTACAATGAGAACTTTTAAAAGCCATCCGCATGGAAACATGAATAGGAAGGGTTTAGAGGGATATGGGCCAAATGCTGGCAAATGGGAGTCATTCAGATGAGGAATCCTGGTTGACATGGACGTGTTGTGCTGGAGGGTCAGTTTCTGTGCTGTGTGACTCTATGACTTACATTTGGTCTGACGACAGTGTTTGTTGAGGAGCCTGTTGATTGAACTTGTTGTTTGAAAACTAATGTCCAAAAGATACTTAACTGCTCACCTTGGTAACTGTAATAACCATTTTTATTTGATGCTATAATCCATGAAATATTTGTGTTGATTTTATTGTCACATGTCCTCATGTACAAAAGTAGGGAAAAGTGTATGAGATAACAAGATGTGGAGCTGGATGAACACAGCAGGCCAAGCAGCATCAGAGGAGCAGGAAGGCTGATGTTTCGGGCCTAGAGTGTATAATGTCACGACGCAAGGCACCATCTTCGGTACAAATACCTAACTCCAGAATCTTAAGGACAAGGGAGAAAGAAATAACAAAGTTAACAGGTAAACTTTTCAGGAATTATAGTCCAGCGTAAAATATAGGAAATAGGGTTAATGGTTACACATTGCAGAACTTCTTGGGTTTAATGGAAAATAAATAAATAAAGCTGTGAGTTCATTCAGCACAGTCTTTCTAAAGTGTTTCACTACAGTGGGACCACACTTCAAGGAATTGCCTCAAAACTAGAAATCCACGCAGATACCATGCCAGGCTGAGAGCCCACCACACTGGGCCACTGAGAGACTACTAGGTTCAACCATGAGACCACCACACTCGGTCACTGAGAGACTACCATGCTAGACCAAGAGCCCACCACACTGGGCCACTGAGAGACTACTATGTTCAACCGCAAGATCACCACACTCGGTCACTGAGAGAATACCATGCTAGACCAAGAGCCCACCACACTGGGCCACAATGACGCTGCCACACTGGGCCATTGAGAGACAGCCACACCAGGCTGAGAGACCACCACACAAGGCCACTGAAAGACCGCCACACTGGTCCACTGAGAGACTGCCACACTAGGTCACCGAGAGACTACTACGTTTGACTGAGAGAACACCTCACTCGGTCACTGAGAGAACACAACGCCAGGATGAGAGACCACCTCTCTGCGTTACTGTGAGACTGCCAGCCCAGACCAAAGGGTAAATATGTAGGAAATGTGTTGGGGTTCCGTGGGTCTACCCCTTCCAGGTGAGGCAGCAATTTACCTACAGTTCACTCAACTGGAGCAAATGTTCGCTCTTCGGTCTTAAAACGTGTTTAAAACTATGAAACATACATATATTGTCCATGTTAAGAAATCCAACGTGCAATTTTGGAGAAACTTTAAAAGCTGAAGATTTCATTGTAAATATTTAACATTTTAACTCATATATTTTTTGAGTAAATTATAATGAAGAAGCACAGGGTCGCAGAAACTTTATTTTCGGTTCAAACAGGTAGAGGCAACTTTACGCTGTATTTCAACCTTTTGTTGTCCCTATCCCAGGGAAGTTTCATGGGAACAGAGTTGAGGGAAATCATTGAATCCCTGCAGTGTGGAAACAGGCCCTTCAGCCCAACAAGGCTACACTGACCCCTGAGACTCCCAGGCCCATTGCCCTTTCACCCACAAAATCTATCCAGCCCTGAGCACTATGGGCAATTGAGCACGGCCCAACCCCCGAGCCAGCACATTTTTGGACTGTGGGAGGAAACCAGAGCATCCAGTGGGAACCCACACAGACATCGGGAGAATGTGCAAACTCCACGTGGACAGTCACCCGAGGGTGGAATTGACCCTGCGTTGCTCGTGCTGTGAGGCAGCAGTGCTGACCACTGAGACACTGTGCTGTCCCATGTCAATGTTATTTTAAAAGAGTTGCAGGAACTTTATTTTGAGTTCAAAAGCATCACGGGGACTTTGAATTCCAAAGAGTTAGGAATCTTTACTTCAAAAACCGAGTACAGTAAGCTTTACTCTGTGTTTATATCAGTGCTGTCACTCTCCTTAGAGTGTCTGATGGTGATAGAGTTGAGTGGATTTGGCTTTTCCATTTCCTTCATCGTTTAATAGATTTGGGGAAGCTTGAGCCAAGCAGAAACATTGCTGATGTTAAATTACTGGTAACACCCAATAGGTCTGACAGCAGCTACGGAGAGAGAACAACAGTTATTGATTCAAGTCTCATGTGGCACTTCTTTAGGAGTTAAAGGCGTTGGAATTTTGTTTTTGGCAGATGGGAAAGAGGTGAACAGGTGGCATGGAGTGCGTACCACTCGTAAACAAAGCTTTTCACTGTATTTCAGGGCATGTGACAACAAATAATATGACAGTAATATAACAATAAATAATAAACAATCCATCAATCAAATAAATAAATCGATCACTTGTTGTAAAACACACAGGGGTTGGAAAATGGTGATAGAAGAGAAATTGAGGTGTTTAATGGGTAGAACTTAAGGTGTGAGCAGGTGAAAAACAGATCCTGCCTGCTTACAACAGTGTGAACTAGACAACGCTGTGAGGGGCCAGGCAAGAAAAATGGGGAACCCACATCATGTGGTCTGGCTCTGAACTTGTGGGATTCAATGTTGAGCCCTCCAGGCTGTAATGTGTCTGCATGGAAAATAAGCTTTTCTTGCTCAAGTTTGCATTTTGCCACGTTGGAACATTGCAATAGGCCCAGGACAGAAACAGTGAGAGAATAAAATGTGATGTTATGTTATGGGATATCCCTGCTCTTCAGATAAACATTAAACCCTATACTTTGACTCAGAGCATTGCAAAGCTGAGGCCTACCTCACTGTTGAGGCGATGTTAAATACAGGACTGTTTCACTGGCAGAGTTAAGGTAGACCAAGGCCCCATGATTTCTTTCAGAATCACTGACTGGGTAGTTTTGATATTTCTTATGACCAATCCTGGCCATTCTACGTTAGAAAATACTCTAGGCCTTGTGAATTTTGTCAGGAGAGTAATTAAAGCATTTACTGAGAATGAGCAATGTCAGTTGGAGCAGGTAAAAATGGCATTGATTTTCTGTTTGATGAGGCTGAGAGGTTTTAGTGAGAAATGCAGGGGCAAATTTCCACAGGACAGAAATATCAAGAAGCAGAAAACTGCAGTTTAAAGCCATTGCCAGCAAAGCGCACAGAGTAGATGTAGAGATTTGTGCGTGAGAGAGAGAGAGAGAGAGAGTTTGTGTGTGAGTGTTTGTGTGTGTGTGTGTGTGTGTGTGTGTGTAGGTGTGTGTGTGTGTGTGTGTATGTGTGTGTGTGCGTGCGTGCGTGCATGTGTGTGTGTGTGTGTCATCAGCGTGAAAGTGTGTGAGTCTATGTATGTGAGTCTCTGTGCATTTGTGAGAGTGTATGTCTATAAGTGTGCATGAGTTTGTGTTGGAGAGAGACTATGTGTGTGTGTGTGTGTGTGTGTGTGTGACATACAGCATGAAAACAGGCCCTTGATCCCACAATGTCCCTGCTGACCAGCAAACACCAAACCACTAACCCTTTTCACCTGCATTTGGTCCACAGCCTGTGATACCTGGGCATTTTAATCACCCATCCCAATGTCTGTTACATGCTGTGAGAGTATCTATCTCAGCACCCACTCAGGGAGCAGGTTCTGTGTATCTAATATCCTCTGGGTGAAATAGCTTTTTTCTCAGATCTCCTTTCAGCCACTTGCTCCTCACCTTAAACCCATGCCCTCTTATCTGCCTTGGGGAAGAGCTTTCCATGATCTACACTGTCTATGCCTTTGTACAACTTTGTATGACCCACTCAGATCCCAGCCCAGCCATCCCTGCTCTGGGGAAAACAAAGCCGGCACATCCAGTCTCTCCTCAGAACTGAGAGTTTTCATTCCAGGCAACATCCTGGCGAATCTCCTCCGCAACCTCCCCAGTGCAATCATGTGCTTTTTAATCATTTGGCAACCAGAATTATACACGGTATGCCATCTGTGGCCCAGGAAATGTTTTATGAAGCTTTAACAAAACCTCCTTGCTCCTGTATTCTGTTTCCTGGCTAATAAAGACTAACATCCCCATATGTCAACTTAACCATCCTGTCTACCTGTGCTAATAGTTCAGGGATCTCTGGATATGTCCCACAAGGTCCTTTTGTTCCTCAGTACTCTACAGGATCGCTCTGGTCCTTCCAGCCTGCTCCGCCATTCCATAGGACATTCCATAGACTTACTTGTCATTATTACAGCCGTAATATTGATCTGTATTGTTGGAATTTACTTCCCTTCCAGCGTCTTCTATGTTACACCAGTCTGTAGTGTCAATTTGGGGCTAATGCGTGGAAGCAGGGATGCTTCTTTATGGTCAACTGTCATATTCACTATTGATCATTTTGTGGCCATTTCTTGTCTGAAATTGAAGACAAGATATTGCACAGAGAAAGTAGCAGCTATGGTTATCAGGGGAGTTTGTGGCATGAGCTGTTTCAAAAATACCTTTTGTATTTCAGTTATGAACCATTATATACAATCAGTAATATTCCATCGCAGTGTAAAATTAAGTCAATATTTTATACATCACCTGCATGGGCTGCATTTGATTGGATTGATAACATTTCAGCCCCTTGTCTCCCATTCGTTTTGATCTTACTGCTCAATGCTGTGACTGTCAGACAAATTCTAAAAGGCCATTCAAACTCGCAAAAGACTCCGTGTTGGAAAACAGGCGGAAAATCTGAATGACAAGAGGTGAACAATCGGAGAAAGTCCATCATCCTGCTGTTCTGTATCTTGGCCAGTTTCATCCTGTTATGGCTGCCGACGCTGGTAATATTTCTCTATGTCCGAACTAAAAATGTAAGTTATTTCTCGGGTTCCAATTACAATGAGTCTTATTTCATCCTGGAGGAAAGTGGACATGTGCTTCAGATCCTTAGTTCCTGCATAAACCCGTTTATTTACGCAGGGACCCAGAGTAAGTTCAGACATGAGTTAATGAGTGGCATTAAATTTTCTGTCAATTTCATTGCAAAGATGTTTAAACTTTGAAATACAATAAACATTTCATGGAATAAACTTCATCCTGTTACCTTAAAGTTGGTACAATAAAGAGGCTGCACTGTACATCCGGTCCCAAGTAAAATATTACTGACTTAAGAAGGCTTGTGCTTATGAACACAATCTCAATCACGGGTATAATTTTAAAGACTCAACCATTACTAACAACTCCTTTATATTTTCCATAAGGCCATAAGACATAGGAGCACAAATTTGGCCATTCAGCCCATCCTGCCTGATCCACCCTTCAATCATGGGTGACAAGTTCCTCAACCCCATTCTGCCACTTTCTCCCTGTAACCCTTGATCTCCTTGATAATCAAGAATCTGTCTGTCTCAGTCTCACATGTACTCAATGACGTGGCCCCCACAGCCTTCTGTGGCAGTGAATTCCATAGATTTACCACTCTCTGGCACTCTCTCCATTCTAAAAGCTCTTCACTTCACTCTCAGTCTGTGCCCTCAGGTGACTTCAGACTTCTACATTTTCTCCCCATTTAGAAAATAGTCCTTGCTTTTATTGTTTTTACCAAAGTGCGTGACTTCACACTTTCCCACATTATCCTCCATCTGCCACTACTTTTCCCACTCTCCTAACCTGCCCATATCCTTCTGCAGCCTCCCTACCTCCTCAATACTACCTGTCCCTCCACCTAGCTTTGTATCATCTGCAAACTTAGCCAGAATGTCCGCAGTTCCTCCATCTAGATCATTAATGTTTAAAGTGAAAAGTTGTGTCCCCAGCATTGACTTTTGCAGGACATGACGTGTCACCAGCTGCCATCTTGAGACCTCCTTATCCCCACTCTCTGCTTTCTGCCAGATGACCAATCTTCTATCCATGCTAGCAACTTGCCTCTAACATCATGGGCCCATATCTCATGCAGTAGCATCCTGAGTAGCACCTGGTCAAAGGCTCTTGAAGTCCAGGTAGATAACATCTATTGGTTCTCCTTGGTCTATCCTGCTCAAACTTCCTCAAAGAATTCGAGCAAATTTGTCAGGCATAACCGCCCCTTGATGTAACCATGCTGACTTCGCCCAATTTTACCATACACTCCCAAATATTCAGATATCTCACGGATTTCTTGCAATGGACTCCACAATCTTACCCATGACTGAAGTTAGGTGAATTGGCTTGTAAATTTCTGTATTTTGCCTTATTCCCTTTCGAAACAGGGGTGTCACGTTGGCAATTTTCCATTTTCTGGGGACCTCCCAGATTCTTGCGATTCCTGAAGTATCATCACTAATGCTTTGACTATCTCTTCAGCTACCTCCTTTAGAACTTTGGGGTGTAGTCGACGTGGTCCAAGTGATTTATCCATCTTCAAGCCAATCAGTTTTACTCACACCTTTTCATTGGTGATAGCCACTATACTCAGCTATCCTGCACTGTGTTCTGTTTTGCAAACTCCAACACTGTTTGTACTGGCAATATTACAGGGAGTAAATAGCCGAGTGGTTTTATCACTGGTTCTTAATCCAGAGACACAGATAATGTTCTGGGGATATGTGTTCAAGTCCTGCTAAAGCAGATGTTGGAATTGGAATCTGATATTCAAAAAGAATCGACAAAAAAAAACATTCTATTGATGACCACGAATCCATTGTGAATTTTCAGGGTGAAAACCCATCAGATTCACATGAATCTGCCATCCTGTCCTGTCTAGCATACAAGGGACCTCAGACCCACAGTAACATGACTGACTCTGAAATGCCCTCTGGGTAATTAGGGATGGCCAATAAATGCTAGCCAGCAATGCTTACATCCTGTGAGTGATTAAAGGAAAACTAAATCACTGGGTGGGAATGCAGCAGCTCAGTGAGTTTATGGGGGACAATCTTGGTAAATACTGAAGAAATTTGGTTTTGATGAAGAGGTGTACCAGACTTGAAACGTTTACTCTGCATTTCCTTCTCTCTCCACACAGGTGGCCAGACCCGTTTCTCTGTTCTTAGTTTCAAATCCCCAGTATCTACATCGCTTTGCTTTTACTCATGGGAAAACGTGTCTTATTAATAGGAGAGGTGATAACCTAGTGCTATTCCTGCTGCACTGTTAATCTAAAGACCCAGGTAATGTTTCTGGTCAGGGAACTCATGTTTTCCTTTGCTACTTTTCAGTGGCAGCACGGTGGCTCACAGGTTAGCACTGCCCCCTCAGAGTGCCAGGGAACCACGTTCGATTCCACCCTTGGGTGACTGCCTGTGTGGAGTTTGCACATTCTCACCATGTCTGTGTGAGTCTCCTCCATGTCCTCCGGCTTCCTACCACAGTCCAAAGATGTGCAGGCTATGGTGGATTAGCCATGCTAACTTGTCCATAGTGTTCAGGGATGTGTAGCTTATGTCAATTGTAGCGAGGGAAGAATCTGGGTGAAGTGTGGGTCATTGTGGACTTGTTGGGCCAAAGGCCCTGTTTCCACGCTGTAGGAATTCAATGTTCTTGGGTCCCACATTTGAATCCCACCACTGCAGATGGCGGAATTTGATTTCAATGTAATGTTTGGAATTAGGAATCTAATGATGACCATGAATCCATTGTTAATTGTCAGGAAGAACCCACCTGGTTCACTAATGTCCTTTAGGAAAGGAAAACACCATCCTGACCTGGTTTGGCCTACATGTGACGCCAGACCCACATTAGTGTGTTTGAATCTTAACTGCCCTCTGAGCAGTTAGGGATGGTCAATAAGTGCTGGCCTGGACAACAATGCCCTCATCCTGCAAATGAATAAAGGGGAGAAAATCCCACTTACGGATGGGAATCACTCAGGGATATCCACATTGACATGTATGTGACTCCACACTCACTTCCAGGAGTTTGAATCTTAACTACATCTGAAATGGCCAAGGAAGCTAAAACAGTACGTTATGATGAAGTGGTGGGCGTGGGTATAATTACAAAGTTTAAAAGACATTTGGATGGAAATATGAATAGGAACGGTTGGGAGGGATATAGACCAGGAGCTTGCAAGTCGGACTAGTTTAGTTTGGGATAATGCTTGGCTGGACTGGTTGGACCAAAGGGTCTGTTTCCGTACTGTATCACTTTATGACTCTACCTGTGACGAGGAGGTTTGGTCAACAAACACTTGTATTGTCCAGGACAGAAACACGCATATCCCTGAAAGTATTAAAAACACCGTGAGACCATGAGAAGAAATAAATAGAAAAACGAGTAGGCACACAACTCTTCATCCAGCTCTGCTGTAATACACTGTACAACACACACACACACACACACACACACACACACACACACACACACACACACTGGATAATTTAATATTCACCTCCCCCCTGCTGTCTCATGAAATCACAGACAAACAATCTCCCTCTCACCTGCCTGAGCAGGGGACAATAATAATCCTCCTGTTTCTATCTGTGCCTTTGTGATCTCATTACCACATGGTCAGGAAAAATCCCCAGATATACTTCCTGTCACACTGCAGTTTCTGGATTTTCCAATGGCCTTTCAAGCACGGGAGGTTTCACTCCCACCTGTGATCCAGCTTTATCATTCCCAAGGATTAACTGTATTTCCTGAATCAAGAATTTCTCTCTTCCTCCCAACACCACTTCACTAATTTTCACCGGACTCTCCTCCCTCAATTTACATAATGGAACAAAACTCTTTTCATCATGAATTCCACATATTCCCTCTTTTTTTCTGGCAATGCTCCGTCTGAACTGCATATCTCCTGACTGTTGACTTGACACCATATCTCTTCAAATCTGAATTTCTTTCCCCATTCCCTCCTGCCATTTGTGACAGCCCCTCACCCAATGAAGGAAATCCTTTCAAAAGATCTGGCGCTTAATTTTCAACCCAAACCCTCGCCAGGTTGAACATTCTTTTTCACGTTTTTAACTTACACTGTTCATTTTGTTTCCACTTCATCAATATTCCTGGCTTCTCCTGTTATCCCACTTTCATCCTCCCAGTGGCTTCTCTAAACCACCAGCACTCTGACTAAATGCGGCCTATTACAATGAGAATGCCTGAGCTTTTTAACTTCTCTTTCCCCAGCATTGGTTTCCTTTTTACCCCACGGTAAACTATCTTTATTATCTTCAGTGAGATCTCCTTTTCCCTTCCCACCTGAGGATTTCTCTTTTCCCCAGTTTCTATCCCTCACAGATTTAATTTGATGCTGGAAACCAAACTATGTTTTATGAACCAACTAATAACCATCAGCTATTTCAGCTGCTAATCTTGCAGTTGTCACTCTCTGCTCTTCCACATGAGTTCTCAGTGCCTCAGGAAGTGATTTTTTGAACCCTTCCAAAGTACTTGTCTCTCCAGGAGCATCATACATTTGATCTATTTTTAATGGGCCTATTTACCGATAGGAGCTAGATGGTTTGATTCTTTCAAAATCAATTTACATTCAACCAGGTTCCCTCATTAGGTTCCAAAAACATCTCCTGTCGGTTTCTGATAGTAGCTCATATACACTTAGGACGTCAATTTTCACCTCATTACTCTCCCCAGGTACGTACTCTGATAATGACGCAAATACCTGACTCAAGGTTACTACTAACGTTGTTTGATTCAACAAATTGAAATAATCGCTCATCCTGTCCATCACCCTCATGATCGTACGCACCTCTCATGTCCACCCTCAGTCTTTTCTGCTCTAAAGAAAACTATACAAGAAATGTGAACTATCCTGCTCCCCTGATGCTGCCTGGCCTGCTGTGCTCCTCCAGCTCCAAGACTGTCTTATCTCTGACTCCAGCATCTGAAGTTATTACTATCTCCAAGGGGCTGTCTATTCTCTCCTTAAAGCCCAGTTTCTCCATCCCAGGCAATATCCTGGTGACCCTCCTCTTTACCCCCTCTAGTGCTATCACATCCTTCCTGGAGTGCGGTGACCAGAACTGCACACAGTACTCCAGCTGTGGCCTGACCAATGCTCTGTACAACTCCAACATTACCTCCTTTCTCTGATACTCTATGCGACACCCGATGAAAACCAGTCTTCCATATGCCCTCTTAACTGTCCTATTCACATGCTGTGTTGACTTCATGGATCTATAAATAATTACTCTAAGATCTTTCTGTTCCTCAAGGCTCCACAGTGTCCTGCCATTCATTAAATATTACCACCTCTTGTTTCATTTTTTCCCAAATACATCACCTCGTATTTATCATTATTAAATATAACCTGTCACTGATCTGCCCGAACCATTTTTTTCTCCCTGTAACCTACGACAATCTTTTCTCCTGTTCGCCATTCTACCAATCCCAGTGTCGTCTACAAATTCCCTCAACATTTTCATTTCGATTATTTTGTATATAGCAAACAGTCAGGGCCCCAGTACTGATCCTTGTGGTACAAAGCTGGATATCAATCTCCAGGCATTCAATGACCTTGCACCACTACCCATTCCATGCTGTACTCTACCCAGTTTCTGATCCACCTCACCTAGCTTCCCTCAATTCAACTGGCTTCAAAAATTTCTATCAGTCTCCCATCTGGTCCCTCATCTGAATCTTTGCTGAAATCTAGATTGTTCTGGACTCGACTAGATCCCACACAAAATACTTTAAGAAGGTAGCCCAGACCCTAACATTTTCTTATTTCAAAGACAAGTGTGAGCTGCTATGTTCCAGATGCAAAGCTACTGGTCAAACTTCTCGACGTTAAGCACAACACAATTTATATAGACACTGCTGTTTGATTATGATCACAGAAAGAATAATTTAGAATAACTTAACTCATGGATAACTTAAAAGAACAATACAGTAATAATTCTAACTGCATGTTCCAATACAGTAACATCCCTTGAACACACTCATTGGCAAAAAGGAAAATTTGGACACAGATTGTCTCATGCGTACTCCAATCCAGGAAGAAAAAAACTATCAAAAGAAGATTGAGAGACTGGAGCAGCCTGGAGAAATCTACTGACGATTTTAACTCTGTTGAAAACCGAAGAGCTCATGATGCTCCTGAAAAATCAAAATCCAGAAAAGATAACAAAGTGTGAAGCTGGATGAACACAGCTCTGATGAAGGGTCTCGGCACAAAACGTCAACTTTTGTGCTCCTGAGATGCTGCTTGGCCTGCTGTGTTCATCCAGCTTCACACTTTGTTATCTTGGATTCTCCAGCATTTGCAGTTCCCATTATCACTGAGACAATATCCAGAAATCCTGTTTTGTGAGAGCTGCCCTTATCCATTCAGTTTGTTGAAAAGTACCCAAGGCCTCCAAGCCGTTTACTCATGTGGGCCTCACCATCCAGCTTGTTGTGTCTCCTTCAGTCTCCCTCATCAAAGAAATCAGAACAAAATAACCCCTTCTAGCCATGGCATTGTCACAATATAAACTACATTTCTGAACTTCTCTCATCCACACACTCCATAATATTTTCAAAACATGCTAACACATTTGTGAGACAAGTGACCTCCCTCTGAAAATTCCAAGCTGACTGTTGCTAATTAACCCATGCGTTTCCAAGTGGGTATTAACTCTCTCCTTCAGAATTTTCATCATTAGCTTCCCTCTCACTGACATATGATTCACCAGTCGATAACTTTCTGGTCAATCTCTACCACCCTTCTTAAACGTGGAACCACATTAACCATCCTTCAACCCTCTGGCACTTCCTCAGTGCCCAGAGAGGAATTAAAATATGTGTGTCAGAGCCCCTGAAATTTCCGACCTCACTACCTCCTGCAGTCTGGGAGGAAATTGATTCGAGCCACCAACACCTCCCCATTTACTCTGTCAAACTGTGCAAGTTCCTCCAAATCCCTTTTCCTGAATTCCATCCCCACATTTTTCTTTTCAAAAAGAAGTGTAAAGAGAAATATTCTTCTCCCAAGTTGCCATTGCACTTTCTATATTCTTCCCAGGCTGCAGCTGAATTGCTCCCTCTGGAATTCTTAAATACCTTCAGCTCTTCTTTGACCAATCCTGAATTGTCCCAGTTATCTGGGGTTCTCTGAACTTACTGCCCCTACATTTGTCTCTGTCTAGCCCCACGTTGATGCTCCCCACCTCTCCTGTGTAGACTTACCTGTAAGTAAATATTCCTCATCTACTGTTGCAAGATCCTCACACAGCACCTTCACAAACCCACGACCACCTCCATCTGGAAGGACAAGGGTGACAGACATATGGGAGCACCACCACCTCTCAGTTAACTTTCAAGTCACTCGCCATCCTGACATGGAAATGCGTCACCATTCCTTCACTGTCACTGCGTCAAAATCCTGGAATTCTCTCTCTAATAGCATTGTTGGTCAACCCACGGCAGGACGACTGCACCTGTTCAAGAAGGCAGCTCACCACCACCTTCTCAAGGGGCAACTAGAACTGGGCAAGAAATGTTGGCCAGCCAGTGATGCCTACATCCCACAAAATGAATAGAAAAATAAAAAGATCCTATGTAATGTATCAGAACAAATCCACTCAAACAATATCAAGGTTCCAGGTTTGAGCCTCAACACGAACCTTTTCTTATTTGAAAGGTAAGTGTCAGGCATTGTATTCCAGATGCATTTCAATTGCACAAGCTACTCGACCTCAAGCAAAACATACTTTATTAGTACGTGACAAGTAGGTTGTCTCACATGCAATTCTAACAGCAGGAAGAGAACCCCAGCTTTTAACTGTAACCTTTTAGTGCCACTAAAGCTGAAATTGTCTTTGCTCTTCCGGATAAATCTACCTGCTGGACTCCTCTGAGTAAGTCCAACTTTGAAATTTAAGTTGTTTGTCGTACCTTCTTGATACAGTCTTTGAAATGTGGAATAGGATATGAATCAGATTTTGTAACTGCTTTGACATTGCAATCATCCACACAGAATTGTTATGTGTACCATCTGATTTTGGTATAATTACGATGGATGAGCTCCAGTCACTGCAACTACATTGATTGTTATCATTTCGCAAGCACAAAAGCTATTTTTCATCCTGTGCCAACTTTAAATGGTTAATTCTACCAGGCTGTTGCTTATTTGGAACAGCGTTTCCACTATCAACAGTTTGGGCAATCAGATTAGTAATTCCAGTAATTTCTTCTTAGCTTAACATATGAATGCAATAAATTTTTCAAGATCATTTTAATTTTCCTCCGAACATAATCAATAGTTTATCCCAATTTTTGAAAACTTCCTCATTGTTCAATTTTATTAGAGGAATGTCCAATTCAGAATACTCTGAACTTGGCTCTTCAATCTGTGTTGTCACCAGTAATACATTCTCCTTTTCCTTCCCTTCCTTCTCAAAATACCTTCTGAGCATATTCACATGATACACCCTGTGAGGTTTCTTTCTAGCTGGCTTTCTTATCATATAATTCATCTCCCTCAATTACCGTTTGATTTCATAGTGTCCACTAAACCTTGCTTATAAATGCTCACCTGCCACTGGAAGTAAGACTAACACTTGATCTGCATGAGTAAATTTGCAAATGTTTGATGCCTTGTCTTCTCCCTGTTTCATTATTAGCTGTGCTACTTTTAAATGTTGTCCATCCAACTTACCTGTTCAAATTAAACTTTCCACAAAATTTGACACATGGTCCTATCTGTGGTCTCTGGTTTCTGACTCATCAATTTCTACTTAATTAATTTCAATGGTCGTCTCACCTCATGCCCCAAAAACTAATTGAAATTGACTGGATTTAGTTGATTCATTTGGTGCATCCCTAATTGCAAAAGGTACAAATGGAATTCCTTCAACGCAATCTTCTGCATAGTCTTGACTATAAGCCCTCAACATAGTCTTTAAACTTTGATGCTAATATTCTCATGCTCCCTGCAGTTTGGAATTTGATTTGTTTAAATCCTAAACTAACAATAACTTCCTTGAATAATTCTGATGCAACATTTGACACTTGATCTGATTGATATCTCTGTAGACATTCCATATTGAGCCCATATTTTTTGTAACTGTTTGTTATTACTTTTAGATATGATAATTCATCATGAAGTAGCCTCTGGAAGTGCAGGAGACGTGTCCAATATGTAGAAACAATATTAATTCCCACCTTTTGTTTGAAGTAGGGGTCCTTTGGAATCAATTAAGAACCTTTTAAAAAAAATCCTCAATTTAGGGAATGAGAGTGAAAGGTGCTGGGTTTATCACTGCCTGAGGTTTTCCAATCACCTGACACGTATGGCATGTCCTTCAAAGTTCAACCACATCCGTATGGAGTGGAGTCCAGTGAAAATGTTTTGTTTTTGCCTCAAGTTTCCATGACTCACAAATAACCTCCTGCTGGTAATTCATCTACAACCAGAAACATATTCTTCCTATAACCCATGTTCTTACAGTGTGATGAACATCTGTCCATTTCTCATCTGCTTCGATGTGTGATGGACTCCATTTTTATAACTAGAACATTTTTATGTTAGCTGCCTATCTATTATCATTATCTTTTCTTAGGCACCCTGATTTACATTATGTTTACTTTCTGTTTGATTTTTTATAAAGCTCCTTATTCTCAATTTTATTGTCAACCTCAGTCATTTGGATTTTGTCCATTGGCTGCACCTCTGGCTAACACCTCACTTATGGCACTACATTTCTGGGTTGGTGTGCCACTCTTAATATCACAGCAAAGATCATGTTATACTGTGTATGAACTGTTGAGTCAGAAATTCAGCTTCCAGTTCCACTGTACATAACTCATGACATCAACCCACTGGCTTTTCAAAACAGTTTATTTTTGGTTGTTGCAATTTCACTACTAATTTCCAATTCAAAACACCTAAATGCTCCTGGGAGGCTCACATCAGGTATAAATGTCTCACACACTGAATGTGTATCTTACCAAGATGCATACTACACCAAAAGGTCTGTTGTTTGGAATCTATTATCCCATCCTTGCAGCTATCGGCGTGCCAGGTATGGGACTGGGATCTGTTGTATATTTTGAAAGTCATTTTGATTTGAGCTGCTCCAAATCAAAATTGATGTAATCATGAGTCTGTTTTGTACAACACTTTCCTTTTCAGCATTATAACGACTTTCCTGGAAAGATATTTACTTTGAACATATTACTGTATCTCCTCAGATACAATTCTTTCATTCAACTATATCATTGCTTTTTTCAATATTATTGTTTCTCTCATTTCATGGAATATTTTATTGACTTGTACACAATTGTTCACCGATCGAATGACATTACCTTTAACACATTCTCTCATGTATCACTTCTATCAGTGGATCAATGAGTTCCTATTTGGCTTTTCAATTTTTGAGTTCATGGATCAAGACTTCCCTTCAATTGTTTCCTCGGAAAATGTAAGCTTCTCAAATGCAGGTGAAAGTTTTATAAATTAACGTTAACTATGTGCCTGTGGGGAGCGTTGGGTGTGCGTCATCTCTTGAGCACATGAATTTCAGAAATTTATCCCAAATTGGTCCTTGTGGCAACATAATCGGGTCTCTATCGCTGTGCCACAGAGTTTGGTATTGAGTCCCATCTGTGGCTGAGGTGTGTCTGAACGTGCATGAACTGATGGTACATAAATAATTGCACGTCCCATTCCTGTCATGTAGGGCAATTCATGAAGTTCTCAATGACATGCAAATGTCTTTGGTTTGCCATCTTTCTAAACTGTGAGCAATATGTTTCAGGATCTGAATCCAATCACTTTCATCCAAATTGTAGTGGAGACCCATTTCTCCCTAATGTGGTGGCTGAGGCAAAGGACCATTGAGGAATTGTGCCATACGTTTCTGGGTTGGCCTACCACGCTCATCGTCAGAGCAAAGTATCATGTTATACCATTTTAGCAACCTTTGAGTTAGAAGTTCAAGTCCCAGTTCCCCTGTACATATCTCACAATCGATCCAAACAGGTTTATTTGAAATAATTATGAAGGGAAACATGTTGACACTGGCGTGAAGGAGAGTTTTGCAGATATCGACATGTAACGTTTCTTACTGAAATGGAAGTGAAAATGCATTGAATATTAACTTCTGGTGTTCAACTTCATCATCTAGATTGCAGGAATGTACCCAATGAAATGTAAAGCGATGTAGTGTTGAAGATGCCCATCACATCTGCTCCCACTAAACTTACTCTAAATCTACACCAATCCCACTTTCAAACCCACAGACTTGCATGTATAGCATTACATGTGCTCATCCACATTCTTTCTTTGCAGGTTGTGAGGTTCCCTACCTCGACTACACTCCCAGGCCATACATTCCAGACCTCACCACCCTTTGAACGAAAGATAATTGTCCTCAGAACGTCTTCAAACCTCCTACCTTTTGTGACAGGTTCACATGCTAGATTAGAGTTGAGAGCTGGGTTTCCATTCTCAGCCTCTAACTCCATGCTTCTTTCAAAACTGTCAGCTTGATCTTCAGCATGACCTGTGACTGATCATTGCTCAGTGAGCATTGCTAAGGCCGTACCAAGGCAGTGTTTCAAATTGTTCCCACTCTCAATCTTTCCTTCAGGAGTTATCATTAAGTAATATCTTTCCTATATGATTCTAAAAGTTGTCAATGAATTTACATGATCGACTTATCAAATACCTTATCCTGATCCTCCTGTGCAGCTCCAGTGGCAGTGCTGCTTCCAAGGTATGTCTGTATCCGAAGGAGGTAAAGGTGCAGTTGCCATTGTCCTCCTGGACCGTGAGGCTGCTCCCTTGTTCAAAATAAATGATTGGTGCTGGTTTAACCAGAGGGTCACCATGTCTCAGGCAAAGGGAGAGGGTGAGAAAGACAGAACTTCATGCTAAACTCAGACGGTGCAGGAACTGAACCCACACTATTTGCACTAAACTACATCACAGCTCAGACAACCAACAAACAAAATTAACCAATCTGTATACGATCTCATAATCTGTTTGCTTATTTATGTAACTGAGCCTGAGAGCTGGGAATCAGGAGGACTGTGGTAAATTGCACCTGAGACTTCACGAACATTCAGAAAACCATAATTACACCCACATTGTGTTATCGACTTTCATTCATCAGACTCAATGATGTCTATAATAATTTCACAATGTAACGAGTGAGAGTGAATGCGCCATAATGGATTTCAAATAGTGATCACTGCATTTCAGCTTCGAATTTAATGTTCTTTTACCAATGTTATTTTATCACCTAAACTCTTCAATGCATTTACTTTCTTATCCAGCACCTTCACAATTAATATGAGCAATATTTTATAATTTCACATTGTGATGTCTGTCGTCTATCTATGTTTGTCTGCTTGATTGCTTTCATCAAAAATTATTGTTGAAAGAAAAGGGATTTGGTTTTATTATTAGGTACCAGATAGTAAAGGTTAGAATGTGGGAACATAAGAACTAGGAGCAGGAGTAGGCCATCCGGCCCCTCGAGGCTGCCCCGCCATTCAATTAGACCATGGCTGATCTTTTGGAGCCTCGGCTCCACTTACCCACCCACACACTGAAATCCTTAATTCCTTTCCTGTTCAAAAATTCATCGAGCCTTGCCTTAAAAACATTCAGTGAGGCAGCTTCAACAACTTTACTGGGCAGCGAATTCCACAGATTCACAACCCTTTGGGTGAAGAAGCTCCTCCTGACCTCAGTCCTACATCTGTTTGTCTTCATTCTGAGGCTATGCCCCCACCCACCCATCCTAATTTTACCTGCTAATGGAAACAACTTCCCTGCCTTCAGCTTATCTATTCCCTTCATAATCTTGTATGTTTCTATAAGATCTCCCCCCCATTCTTCTGAATTCCAATGAGTATAGACACAGCCTACTCAGTCTGTCCTCATAATCCAACCCTCTCAACTCTGCAGCCAACTGAGGGAATCTCCTCTGCACCCCCTCCAGTGCAAGTACATCCCTTCTCATGTAAGGAGGCCAAAACTGCACACAGTACTCCAGATGTGGTCCCACCAGGACCCTATACAGCTGCAGCACAGCCTCCCTGTTTTTAAACTCCATCCCTCTAGCAATGGCAGACAAAACTCCATTTGCCTTTTTAATCAGCTACTGTACCTGCAATCCTACTTTTAGCAATTCATGCACAAGGAAACCCAAGTCCCTCTGCACAGCAGTGTGCTGCAACATTTTTACCTTTAAAAACATTGTTCATTTTGCTGTTATTCCTACCAAAATGGATGACCTCACACTTATCAACATCGTACTCCATCTGCCAGACCTTTGTCCACTCACTTAGACTATCAACATCTCTTTGCAGACTTTCAGTGTCTTCTGCACACTTTGCTCTCCCATTCATCTTAGTGTCATCTGCAAATTTTGACACACCGCACTTAGTCCCCAACTCCAAGTCATCTCTGTAAATTGTAAACAATTACGGTCCCAACACTGATCCCTGAGGCAAACCACTGCCCAACCAGTAAAAAACACACATTTACCCCGACTCTTCGCAATCTACTACTCAACCAATCCTCTATCCATGTCAACACATGGCCTGGAATCCTGTGGAACTTTATCTTATGTAGCAGCCTTTGGTGGAGCAACTTGTCAAATGCCTTCTGGAAATCCAGACGCACCACATCCACAGATTCCCCATTGTCCACCATACAAGTAAGGTCCTCAAAGGATTCCACCAAATTAGTTAAACATGACCTACCCTTCATGAGCTCATGCTGGATATTCCAATAGGAGAATTTGTATCCAGATGTCTTGCTATTTCTTCCATAATGACAGATTCGAGCATTTTCTCCACTACTGAAGTTAAGCTTCAGTTGTGGCTTGTAGTTACTTGCTATTTTATCCACTTCCTTTTTTAAACACTGGTGTCACATTGGCTGTTTTCCAATCTGTGGGAACCATCCCAGAGTCCAGTGAATTTTGGCATATAATTATTCGTACATTTACTATTTCCAGTAATACTTCTTTTAGTACCCTGGCATGCATTTCACCAGGACCAGGAGACTTGTCTACCTGTAGCCCCATCAGCTTGCCCAGGACTGCCTCTTTATTGATAATGATAGTTTTTGGTCCTCACCTGCTATAACCTTCTTGCTATCAATTTTTGTCAAATTATTTGCGTCTTCCACTGTGAAGACCGACACAGAATAATTATTTAATGCCTTGGCTATTTCCTCATTCCCTGTTATTAGATTTGCCTTCTCATCCTCTGAAGGATCAATGTTTACCTTCGCTACACTTTTACAATTTACATATTTATAGAAGCTGTTGCTGCCTGTTTTTATATTTTGAGAGAGTTTACTATCATAATCTATCTTATTATTCTTTATAACTTTTTTTCTGGCTTTCCGTTGGCCTTTAAAGATTTCTAAATCTATTAGTTTCCCACTAATCTTTGTTTCTTTAATGTATTTTTTGAAAATCTGATACTTCCCTTTATTTCCTTATACATCCGTGGCTCACTATTTCTTTTCCCATAGTTCTTCTTTATCACTGGAATATACTTGAACTGAGCACAGTGAAAAATCATTTTGAAATTCCTCCACTGATTCTCAATTAGCCGACTAGAAAGTTTTTGCTCCCATTTTACCTTAGCTAATGCTAACTCCTCCCTTTTCCCATCATAGATTCCTTTGCTAAAGCGCAGGACATTGGCACTGAATTCAAAATTCTCATACATCATCTGTATTATAAATTCAATCTTAATGTGATTGCTCCCTCCGAGAGGATCCCTAACTGTGAGATCATTTATTATTCCTAGCGGATTACACAGGACTAAGTCTAGGATAGCTTGCTCCCTCGTAGGTTCCACTCAAAATTATAATAAAACTTGATTTGAGGAGTCAAGCCTTATGTTTCTGTTCACAATTTCTCTCTCACTATTCCATTTCCATCACATTCTTTTTCATATGGCAGCTAACTTGACAGTGATTGTGATCCTATACAGAGGATGGTGCGGTGTCTCCAAATGCATCACTTACCACCTTGTATACATGGCAGCGACAGACCTACTCATCATTATTATAGCTGCAATATTGAACCGTATTGTTGGAATTTACTTCCCTTCCAGCGTCCTGGATGTTAACCCAGTCTGTCGTGTCAATTTTGTGCTAACGGCTGCAAGCAGGGATTGTTATTTCTGGGCAACTGTTGTATTCACTATTGATCGTTTTGTAGCCATTTCCTGCCCGAAGTTGAAGACAAGATATTGCACAGAGAAAGTAGCAGCTGTGGTTATCGGGGCAGTTTGTGGCATGAGCTGTTTTATAAATACATTCTGGTATTTCATACATGAACCATTACATACAGTTGATAATACACCACGGCATTGCAAAATTAAGGCAATATTTTACAGTTCACCTGCATGGGCTGCATTTGATTGCATCCATCGCGTTTCAAGCACTTGTCTCCCTTTCGTTTTGATCTTACTGCTCAATGCTGTGACTGTCAGACAAATTCTAAGGGCCATTCAAACTCGCAAAAGATGCTGTGTCAGGAAACAGGTGGAAAATCTGAATGACATAGAAGTGAACCATCGGAGAAAGTCCATCATCCTGCTCTACTGTATCTCGGGCAGTTTCATCCTGCTATGGCTACCGACTCTGGTAACATTTCTTGACATCCGAATTAAAAATATAAGTTATTTCTCAGGTTCCAGTTACAATGAGTCCAATTTCATTCTGGAAGAAAGTGGGTATATGCTTCAGATCTTAAGTTCCTATACGAACCCATTTATTTACGCAGGGACCCAGAGTAAGTTCAGACATGAGTTAAGGAGTGACATTAAATTTTCCATGAATTTCATTGCCAAGGCGTTTACATTTTGATATACAATAAACATTTCATGGAATAAACTTCATCCTGCTATCTTTCAGCTGGTGTTATAATGAGACTGCACTGTACAAGGAGTCCACTTTAAATATTTCTGAGTTAAGACCACTTGTACTTTTGAAAACAATCCATTCATAGGAATAATTTTAAAGACCCAACCCTTACTAACAATTCCTTCACATTGTCCTGCATTGTGTTCTGATTTGCAAACTCCAACCCTGCCTTGTAATGGCAATATTACAGGGGGGAAAAATAGCCGAGTGGTATTATTACTGGACTGTTAATATTGATACACAGACAATTTTCTGGTGATGTGTGTTTGAATGCTACAAAGGCACATGTTGGAATTGGAATCAGATCATTAAAATAATCTGGAAATGAAATTGTACTGGTAACCAAGAATCCATTGTTGATTGTGAAGGAGAAAACCCATCTGGTTCTCTAAAATCTGCCATCTTTACCTGGTCTGGCCTCCATGGGACCTCAGACCCTCAGTAACATGGATGACTCTGGTATGCCCTCAGGGAAATTAGGGATGGCCAATAACTGCTAGCCAGGAAAGCCTACATCCCATTAGTGAATAAAGAAAAACTAAATCACTGAGTGGGAATGCAACAGCCCGGTGAGGTGATGGGGAGCAGGGGGGTGGGGGGGGGGGAGGAGGTGTACAAACCTGGTAAATACTGAAGAAATTTGGTTCTGATGAAGACATATACCAGACTTGAAACATTTACTCTGCATTTACTTCTGCCTTGACTCATGTTGCCAGAACGGTCGAGTGTCTCTGTTGTTAGTTTCAAATCTCCAGCATTCACATTGTTTTGCTTTTACTCATGGGAACACATGCCTCATTGATATCTTTAATGGATGGAAATCTCTCAGGGATATCCAGATTGACATGTATGTGACTCAACACTCACTGCAAGGAGTTTGACTCTTAACTATGTATGCAATGGCCAAAGAAGCTAAAACAGTACGATATGATGAAGTGGTGGATGTGGGTATAATTTCGAAGTTTAAAAGACTTTTGTTTGGAAATACGAATAATAATGGTTTGGATGGATATAGGCCAGGAAATTGCAGGCAGGATTAGTTTAGTTTGGGATAATGTTTTGCATGGACTGTTTGGACCAAAGGGCCTGTTTCCGTACTGTATCACTCTATGACTTTATCTATGTCGAGGAGGTTTGGTCAACAAATGCTTGTCAGGTCCAGGGCAGAAACACAGATATCCCTGGAAGTATTAGAAACACCACGCGAACAAATAAATAGAAACATGAGTCGGTATACAACACTTCATCCGCCTCTGCTGTAATACACTACACTACACACTCAGATACAATTTATTCTTCACCTCACCCCATGTTGGGTCATGAAATAACCACAATCATAGACAAACAATCTCTGTCTCATCTGCCTGAGCTGGGTACAATAATAATCCTCCTGCTTCTGTCTGTGCCTTTGTGACATTGTTGCCATATGGTCAGGAAAAATCCTCAGATATACTTCCTGTCACACTTCAAATTCCTGATTTTCCAGTGGCCTTTCAAACACAGTAGTCATCGCTCCCACCTGTGATCCAACTTCTCCATTCCCATTATGACTTCCTGTAACGTATGACCAAGATGTTCATCGTGCTGTATGCAAATTTGCTTCATATTCCTCTCCCTAACATTTCTATTTTTAATTGATCATAGAGTCCCTACAGTGTGGAAACAGGCCCTTCCACTCAACCAGTCCACATTGAACCTCAAAGCATCCCACCCTGCTATAACTCACCTCATCTCCACATCCATGAACTCTCGGGGCAAGTTAATGTGGCAAATCCACCGAGCATGCACATCTTTGGACTGCTGGAGGAAACCAGATCACCTGGAGGAAACCCCATGCAGACACGGGGAGAATGTGCAAACTCCAGACAGACAGTTGCCGAAGGGTGGAATTGAACATGGGTCCCTGGTGCTGTGAGGCAGCAGAGCTAACCACTGAGCCACTTATCCGCCCCAAATATACCAATCAGTGAGGGCCCCAGTATTGATCCTTGTGGTGCACAGCTGGATATCGACCATTCTTTGTTTCAAACTAAAGTCCAAAGAGAAATATTCTTTTAACACCCTTCCAATACCTGCAGCTATACACATCGGTTCTCCCTTTGCTCCCAGATGGGCCCTTCCCTTATCATAGTTAACCTTTTCTCTTTTATAAATTTAAAATATGTGTTATATTTTCCCTGATCCTGTTTGTAATTCCTTTCTCATCCCATCTGTCAAGCTCCCTCTTGCACTTTCTATATTCCTCGCAGGCCACAGCTGAATTCCTCCCTTTGCACTTGCTTAAAGTCTTCCTGTTCTTCTTTATCAAGCCCTGAATTTTCCGAGCTATCCAGGGTTCGAAGAACTTACTGCCCCGAGATTTGTCTCTCCCCAGCTACACTTTGAATGCCCCACCCCACTTCACCACTGTTGGCTTACCAAATTACACACACTGGAAGACTTACCCACTTTAACACTTATTGTAAGGAACAGTTCCCAGTCTACTGTGATGAGATCCTATGTTATGGATCAGACCAAACCCCTCAAAATGAGCTAGGGTTCCTGAACTGAGCCGAGACCCTAACATTTTCTTATTTGAAAGGTAAGTGCAAGGTGTTGTATTCCAAATGCAATTCGATTGCTCAAGCGACTCGACCTGAAGTAAAATACACTTTATTTTTACACTACAGTTAAAATACCGACAAAGGGAAAAGAGAAGAATTGGCTTAAGAAAATGATATATATTAACTACTACCAATTAACTGTTCAAAGATTGTAGTATCCCATAAACACACCCTTGGCAAAGATAAATTCAGTAAAATGGATTGTCTCACATGCAATTCTAACAGCAGGAAGAGAGCCCCAGCTTTTAGCTCTAACCAAAAGAGGAACAACAGCTCCCATATCCTGCTTCATGAACTCAGCAAACTCTCAAAGTGGGAACAAAACAAAAGTCTGTGTTCTTTGGGAGCTTGACCCCACCCATTCAGACCCATCCTCCTATAACCCACACACCCCTGAACACTATGGGCAATTTAGTATGGGTGATCCACCTAGCCTGCGCATCTTTGGGCTGTGGGACGAAACCAGAGCACCCAAAAGAAACCTGTGCAGTCACGGGGAGAATGTGCAAACTCCACACAGGCAGCCACCTGTGGCTAGGATTGAACCTGAGTCCCTGGCGCTGTGAGGCTGCAGTGCGAACCACTGAACCACCGTGCCGCCCTAGATTTGTACAGATCTTGTTAGTTTTGAACATGGAGTACTTCAGTATCTAAGGAGTCACCAATGACCCTGAATATTCGGTCATGATGATTGTACATCCCCACTTCTGACCTTCTGATGGAGGGAAGGGCATTGATGGAGCAGTTGAAGATGAATGGAAACTACCTTGAGGAACTCCTGCAGAGATGCCCTGGAGCTGAGATGACTGACATACAACATTTCCTTCTGTACCAGGTATGATTGTAACCAGCAGAGAGCTTGCTCCCTGAACCCCCTTCACTCCAGGATTACTGGGGCTCCTTGAAACCAGACCCAGTCAAATGTGGACTTGATGTTAAATGGCGTCATTCTCACCTCAACTCTGGAATTCACATAATCTTGACATTACAGTCTTCCAACATTTCCTACCGAAAATGTTTTTAACTAAATATTCTGTAACTCTCCCATGTCTAAATGGGCCTCCATGCAGTGGGACAGCAGTGTGTACTATCCAACAGATGCACTGCAGTAACTGATCAAATCAGCTTTGTCAAAGAACTTGTCCACATAAAGTGTTCTACCAAATTTGAGACGTGAACTCTCTGTCCAGATGCTGTCAGACCTGATGAGTTCTGCAAGCATTTTCTGTGCTGGCTGTGAGAAATGTGTCCATCACAATTTTCCTAAATTCTTTTCCTGAGGATATGTGATTGGGATCAGACAGGTGGGTTTTGTATTTCAACTTTTGTTCATATGATGTCAACCCACAGACATTTCAAAACAGCTTCTTTTCGGTTGTTGCAATTTTGCAATTAATTTCCAAATTCAAACCATCTAAATGCTCCTGGGAAGCTCACTTCAGGTATAAATGTCTCACACACAGAATGTGGAGTAGTGTATCTCACCAAAATACATGGTGCACCAAAAGGTCTGCTCTTTGCAATCTATTATCCCATCCTTGCAGCTATCAGTGTACCAGGTACGGGGCTGGAATTTGCTGTATGTTTTGAAAGTCATTATGGTTTGAGCTGTGCCAAATCAAAAAATGCTGTGATCACGAGTCTGTTTTGTGTAACATTTTCCCTTTCAGCATTATAACGTCTTTCCTGGAAAGATACTTGCTTTGAACGTCTTTATGTATCTCCTCAGATACAATTCTGTCATTCAACTATATCATTACTTTGGCAATGTGATAATTTCCCTCTTTTCATGGAATATTTTATTGATTCAGCATAATGATTTGCTCTTTTCATGAAATTGCCTTTAAAATATCATCAAAAGCAATATTTCTACCATTGGATCATCTAGCTCTGATTTGCCTTTTCAATTTTTTGGGTTCATGCATCAAGCATTCCCTTCAATTATTTCCAGGTAAGGAATATGTTCCATGCTGGAATGGTGAGCACTCTGGGATGTGAATCCATTCACCTTCATCCAAATTGTGGTGGGATCCCATTTCTCCCTAACATGGTGACTGAGGCACAGGATCATTGCGGCATTGTGCCTTATGGTGCTGGGTTGGTCTCCCACCCTCATCGTCATAGCAAAAGTGCCATGTTATAGTGTTGTAGCGTTTCATTCAGAAGTTCAAACCCAGTACATACCTCATAATCTATCCAAACAGGGAAAATGCTGATACGTGCCATGAAGCAGAGTTCCGCAGATATCCACATGTAATGTTTCACACAGAAAAGGAAGCTGAAATACAGTGAATAACAGCTTCTGGTGCTCAACTTCATCGTCTGGATCACAGCAATGTAAGCAAGGAAATATAAAGCAATATATTGTTGAAGCGCCCCATCAAGTCTGCTCAAACAAAACTTATTTGAAAGCTACACCAACCCCACTTTCAAACCCACAGCCTTGCATGTTATAGCATTACATGTGCTCATCCACATCCTTTCTTTGCAGGTTGTGAGGTTCCCCAGCTCAACTACACTCCCAGGCCGTACATTCCAGACATTTATTTACGCAGGGACCAAGAGCAATTTCAGACATGAGTTGAGGAATGGTATTAAAAATTCCATGAATTTCATTCTGAAGATGTTTAAATTTTGACATATAATAAACATTTCATGGAGTAAATTTCATCCTGTTAACTTCCAGCTGGTGCTACAAAGAGACTGTACTGTACAGTTAGTGGGGAGGCGATGGCCAAATGGAATTATCACTGGACTGTTAATCCACATAATGTTCTGGGAACTCAGGTTCAAATCCCACCATGGCAGTTGGGCAGTTAGCAGATTTTGAATTCAATAAATATGTGAAATTAAAAATCTAAGAATAGCCATGAATCCATTGTCAATTGTCAGGAAGAACCCACCTGGTTCACTAATGCTCTTTCGGGAAGGAAACAGCCATCCTTACCTGGTCTGTCCTACTTGTGACTCCAGACCCATTAAAACTGCAGATCCAATAAAACTGTGGTGAGAAATGCATGTGTCTTTCAGTCATTGCCACTTGGCTGGCCTCTAACATGAAGTAGACTATTTATCATGGAATGAGGAAAGGGATTCATATGGGAGAGGATAGAGGGCAGTGGGGAATAACGTTGAGAAGAGTTAAATACACAGAGGAGTGATGGTTATTGTTTCTGCAGAATTGTGGGCACGAGAAGTATGTGGTCACTCAGTGAACTCGAGGTGCAAGAGTGATGAGTGTGTCTTCACCTAAGGAAGAGTGCTGGCCTTTAGAGCAGGCTCTGATCATTGAAACACCCAACTAAATCACAAGGGACACGAAGCGGAAGTGACACAGGATTACACACTGACAGACACGAGCAGGAATATCAATCTTTACCAACACTGACCGTTCCCAGCCCTGCCGTCATATCTGGTGACATGCAATTTCCAGGCTCCAAGATAACTTGTGCCTCCTTTTGTTGTCCCAATGTGGTACTCCATAAACAGCAGACCCTGCAGAGTTGCACTGACACTGGGGTAACAGGAACTGGGCCATTCATTCCTTTGGGAGTCTGGCCCTATGAGGTTGTAAGAATGTTCATCATTCCCAGTCTCCCAGCTCCCTTGGCAATTTACAACAGGTTCTTTCTGATTTGAAAAGACTCAAAACATCACCTTCAGAGACGCACAGGAATCAAGTGAATTTAAAAACGTTGAGGCAGTAAGTGTCGAGTAGTTCATTTTTTTTCAAATATCACAAAGGAACAAACGAATTAAAAGCACACGATATGAAAGGGCTTATGTGAGAAATGGGGTATGAGCCATTTGTTCATGGTTGAAAAATTCTTACAGTGTGGGAACAGGCCATTCAGCCCGTCCAGCTAATGCTGGCCCTCCAAAGAGCATCTTACCCAGACCAACATCGTACTTATTACTCAGGGTTAGTGAGAAACACAGAGATTATGTTCAATGTGTGTTGGACACTGCGTCTTCTGGGTCAGAATGCAGTGCCTGTGTTTTGGTGCCATTCTTCAGAAAAATACGAAGATGTGAAACAGAGGGTGAGGAACTGATTCATGAACATTGCTAAACGGCTAGAAATTTCAATTAGATGGACAGCATTGAGAGATTGCCATTGCTTTTCAAGCAGAAAGAAAAAGAAAAGATTCATGGGAGATGTGCTATTTATAGAAAACAAGGGCGACATGGTGGCACTGCTGCCTCGCAGCACCAGGGACTTAGGTTCAATTCCCGCCTCGGGCGACTGTCAGTGTGGAGCTTACACATCCTCCTGATGTCTACGTGGGTTTCCTCTGGGTGCTCTGGTTTCCTCCCACGGTCCAAAGATGTGCAGTTTAGGTGGATTGGCCATGCTAAATTGCCCATAGTGTTCAGGGGGGTGTAGAACAGGTGGGTTAAAGGGGGAATAGGTGAAGGTGGGATGTTCTGGGGTTCAGTGTGGACATGTTGGGCCGAAGGGCCCGATTCCACACTGTAGGAATTCTAATTCTCAATTACATGACCCACACAGACAGAGCCCAAAGCTGTACTGGAGCTCAGACACCCGGCCGCGTGAGGGAGTAGTTCTGGCCTTTGTGAGTGGGAGGCCCTTATTCAGAAGTAACTAACTGACAGGACGTTCCTTTAAGAAATGGATATGATTCATTCAGAAAACCTTTTGAGAGAGGAAGTACAGAAAGGGAACCAGAGAAAGGATTGGCAGTGATTCCATGCCCAGGACCAAATCGACACTCCAGGAAACGCCTCCCAAATGTGTGTAGGGATGTGCAGCTCTGGGATTCGGATCATCAGCGATGGAAAGATCCTCACAGTTCACGACGAGTAACACTGAATTTCCGAGATGATCGATCATGCTTGACAGTGAGTGAATACCAGCAATGATGGCAGAAATGAGATTTAACCCCTCGAACCAGTAGCTACTAATGCAATCTAACGTGATCCCTAATATGAAACATATCCCCAGCTCACTCATTCTTATTTGTGAAATTTTTATTATTTGTCACAATTTGTAGAAAAAATGGAATCTGTTAGATTCAGTCACATGTCAAAGAACCTCATGTGGGATATAGGTTACAGCTAAGATCTAATGCTGGGAAACACTCAGTATCTCACACATTTTTTGTGAATTGAAACAGTATTTTCAGTGGATATTTCACCCCATTGATGAGGTGTTCTCCACATTTCCTTTGGGTCTCTGCATAAATACGTGTTCGTGCAGGAGCTCAAAAGAAGGGGCATGCAGCTGATTTGGTAAAGAATGTACATGGGGTCATGGAAACCACATGAATAATCATGATTTTTAACACAGATCAGTAGAAAGTATTTGACATAGGAAACCCAGAGCAGGATGAAGTTTCCAGATATGGCAAGAAATAAGATAACACACCTTCTCCGGTTCTCCATCTCAGGGTCAGTGATTTCGACCATCCTGGCTGGTCTGTAACCTCTGACAAGCCTTACTACCTGCTATAATATGACCGACTGTCAGGGGATTAAGCAGCAAAATCAGAAATATTAGCAATAGTGGTGTTCAACACCGGTGAATACAACTATATGCTATACAAGCATGTACAGTATAAAAATTTAGCTTTCCATTCCAACCCCATGCTACGTTGTCCTTTCATATTATGGGTTCATCAGCGAGGTACAAAGGTACATCCTTCAAACAGAAGAAGGGACAGGTAGAGCTTGTCATTCTTTCACTGCAGTACTTAGTCTTCAACATCTGGCAACAAATGTTCAAAAGTGAAATCACGTTTTAGCCAGACCAGAATGTTTGTGGAAACGTCGTTTCGAGCAGATTGGAGGGAGAAGGCTGGAGTAATGAACAGAAAGCTCTTTGGGAAATAAGAGCATTAATTCGAGTCAGTATCATGTAATTGTCACCAGGTTATCCACCTGGAAGTTCCCCTCCCCAGCCACCAGGAGAGTTAGTGCGAGTTAAATATTCCAGTTCCTCGAAAGCACGATGGGCGGTGCAGAATCACAGATGAGCATTGCTGTAGCGCCTTCAAGCCTAATGGGACATTACGAAAAGTGCTTGATGGCCACCTTTTGAAACTGAACGACTTTTTATTTTGTCTGTGCACTGTCAGCTCCCACACAGCCACAACAAGTCACACTGATCGAATTTGAACTCACGAGATGTGTAAGCGCTCTCTATTCGGCTGGAGAGCCCAGTACACAGGACAGAGAGATACTGGCGTTGTGTGTTTGGGCATCAGGCAAGATTGGTGACATGGGAACTGCAGATGAGGCAGTCAGAAATGGCCTCTCCATACCAGTACTGTACCCGCAGTGTTATACAGTGACAGGCCTATCTCCACCAGTAATGCACCCCAGTGTTGTACAGCAACAGGCCTGTCCCCACCGGTACTGTACCCCTAGTGTTATACACTGACAGACCTATCCCCACCATTACTGCACCCCCAGTGTTATACACTGACAGGCCTATCTCCACCAGTACTGTACCCCAGGGTTATATAGCGACAGACCTGTCCCCACCGGTACTGTACCCCATTGTTATATAGCGACAGACCTGTCCCCACCGGTACTGTACCCCAGTGTTATACACTGACAGGCCTATCTCCACCAGTACTGTACCCCAGTGTTATATAGGAATGACTTGTTCCCACCAGTACTGTACATCAGTGTTATATAGCAACAGACCTGTCCCCACCGGTACTGTACCTCAGTGTTATACAGTGACAGACCTGTCCCCTCCGGTACTATACCCCAGTGTTATACAGTGACAGTCCTGTCCCCACCACTACTGTGCCCCAGTGTTATACAGTGACAGACCTGTCCCCACCGGTACTGTGCCCCAGTGTTATACAGTGACAGTCCTGTCCCCACCGGTACTGTGCCCCAGTGTTATAAAGTGACAGTCCTGTCCCCACCGGTACTGTACCCCAGTGTTATATAGCAACAGACCTGTCCCCACCGGTACTGTACCTCAGTGTTACATAGCGACAGACCTGTCCCCACCGGTACTGTACCTCAGTGTTATACAGTGACAGACCTGCCCCACCGGTACTATACCCCAGTGTTATACAGTGACAGTCCTGTCCCCACCGGTACTGTACCTCAGTGTTATACAGTGACAGACCTGTCCCCACCGGTACTATACCCCAGTGTTATACAGTGACAGACCTGTCCCCACCACTACTGTGCCCCAGTGTTATACAGAGACAGACCTGTCCCCACCGGTACTGTGCCCCAGTGTTATACAGTGACAGTCCTGTCCCCACCGGTACTGTACCCCAGCGTTATATAGCGACAGACCTGTCCCCACCGGTACTGTACCTCCGTGTTACATAGTGACAGACCCGTCCCCACCGGTACTGTACCTCAGTGTTACACAGCGACAGACCTGTCCCCACCGGTACTGTACCTCAGTGTTATACAGCAACAGACCTGTCCCCACCAGTACTGTACCGCAGTGTTGTACAGTGACAGACCCGTCCCCCACCGGTACTCTACCCCAGTGTTATACAGGGACAGACTTGTCCCCACCGGTACCGTACCCCAGTGTTATACAGTGACAGACCTGTCCCCCACCAGTACTGTACCCCAGTGTTATACAGGGACAGACCCGTCCCCACCTGTACTGTACCCCAGTGTTATACAGGGACAGACTTGTCCCCACCAGTACTGTACCCCAGTGTTATACAGCGACAGACCTGTCCCCACCAGTACTGTACCCCAGTGTTATACGGTGACAGACCCGTCCCCACCGGTACTGTACCCCAGTGTTATACAGCGACAGACCTGTCCCCACCAGTACTGTACCGCAGTGTTGTACAGTGACAGACCCGTCCCCCACCGGTACTCTACCCCAGTGTTATACAGGGACAGACTTGTCCCCACCGGTACCGTACCCCAGTGTTATACAGTGACAGACCTGTCCCCCACCAGTACTGTACCCCAGTGTTATACAGGGACAGACCCGTCCCCCACCGGTACTCTACCCCAGTGTTATACAGGGACAGACTTGTCCCCACCGGTACCGTACCCCAGTGTTATACAGTGACAGACCAGTCCCCCACCGGTACCGTACCCCAGTGTTATACAGTGACAGACCTGTCCCCCACCAGTACTGTACCCCAGTGTTATACAGGGACAGACCCGTCCCCACCTGTACTGTACCCCAGTGCTATACAGGGACAGACTTGTCCCCACCAGTACTGTACCCCAGTGTTACACAGCAACAGACCTGTCTCCACCAGTACTGTACCCCAGTGTTATACAGCAACTAACCTGTCCCCACCAGTACTGTACCCCAGTGTTATACGGTGACAGACCTGTCCCCACCGGTACTGTAACAAACAATATTACACACTTTTATTGCACACTTCAGACACGTATGGATGACACCGAGGAACATGAAGATGAAAGCCCTCAAGAAATTTCCATCGCCATCCTTTAGAAAAGAAATGCTACAATTTCTAGGTTTTGAGTACATTCGAAAGGAATTTTGTACCAATCATTAGTGGCACCATTGACAGACTTGTTAAAAAAAACACTCGAAATTTCAGTTGCACAGACATTTACCAGGAGGTTCATGTGAATTTAAAAGATGTGTTAACCACCACACCAGTTTTAGTCACACCAATTTTTATGAAAAAGTTCAAACTTGCCATTGACACAAGGAATGTTGTTGTTGGAGCTGTGTTGTTTCAGAGGAATGGTGATGTGGAATTGAAGTACCAGTGTTAGCAGGTCCTGTTACAGTTGTATATGACTTGGGTTTGACCACATTTAGAATGCGGCGCACTGTTCTGGTCGCCATATTACCAAAAGGATGTGGATGCTTTGGAGAGGGTGCAGAGGAGGATCACCAGGATGTGGCCTAGTATGGAGTGTGCCAGCTATGAAGAGAGTTTGAATACATTAGATTTATTTACATTAGAAAGACAAAGGTTGAGGCGGGACCTGATTGATGAAGGGATAGACAGGGTGGATAGCAAGAAGCTTTTTCTCAGAGGGGGGCTCAAATACGATTTCAAGGTGAGAGGGGAAAGGTTTAGGGGAGATATGCATGGAAAGTTCTTTACGCAGAGGGTGGTGGGTGCCTGGAATGTGTTGCCAGGGGAACTGGTTGAGGTGGGCACAATAGTGTAACTAGACAAATACATGAATGGGCAGAGAGCAGAGGGATACAGATCCTTGGAAAATAGGCGACAGGTTTAAATAGAGGATCTGGATCGGCGCAAGCTTGGAGGGCCGAAGGACCTGTTCCTGTGCTGTAATTTCCTTTGCTCTTTGTTCTTGTTCTGTGAAAGGACAGTTGTTTGTTTTTCAGGAAAGAAAATTCTGATTGCCCACCAGATAAAAAATATTCAAGCATTGAAAATGTTCCTGAAGAAGGCTCTCGACCCGAAACATCAACCTTCCTGCTCCTCTGATGCTGCTTGGCCTGCTGTGTTCATCCAGCTTCACACTGTGTTACCTCAGATTCTCCAGCATCAGCAGTTCCTACTATCAATGAAAAAGATTATTGAGATTGATAATGGTCTAACAACGTTCTCGTCTTCACATTAGCAGGCAATGCATTAGAGAGAATTATGGAAACCAATCACAATACTTTGATATCGTTGGAAAGATTTAAGGACAAGACAATCAGATTATTTCATTGGATCGTCACATTAAAACCATTTGATTGAAAGACTGTACACGTTTCAGGTCATGAAAATGTTATCGGTGTATAATTTATTGTGAGTTCAAAAGACAGATGTCAAAAGGATAGAAGTGGTCATGTTCAATGTTGTATATATGTGTGATATTAGTATAAAATGTGTAACTCTACGTAAATGAGCAATTAATCTAGCAATATAGTGGCGTTAATGTTTTAGGAGCAAAATATTGAAGCTATCTTTTCATTAAGATAGCTGATAATTTTCTCAAGGGGATAAATGTTGCCAAGTTGGATAGAGTGCTTGATGATTATGATGCAGGAGGTTAGAATTTAGTGCTTGCAAAATGCAAGGGGAAAAATATTACCTCATCCTTTTTAAAGAGGATATGTTGTTTCTGTGTAAAGCAGCAGAACTAACTGCCATCTGTCCGAGCTAACAGTCCTTAGGTCTCAAGAGAAAATTGTTGGCTCACAGATTCCTTCATAGTACAGTACCAAAGACACGAATACTTCGTATTCCTGACCGATGAATCGACAGGGAAGGCACTGAACTTTCCAGAAGGCACATAACCTGGCTGTAATTTTGACAGACAAAATTCTACATTGCAGCAGATCATTAGAATTATGTTTTATTCTGGAGTTGCTACGACTCAGAAGGGATTAATTCAGTTTATTAAAAAGTTAGATGATTTGCTGACCGTTAGAGTTGGATGCACAAATTTTGACTTGTTAATTTTAAAGCGTGTTGCAGGGATTAATTTTAGTAAACTACAAGAAGTTGCTGAAAGACAGGTTACACCACTTTTCACACTCATTTTAGAGATTATGGAGTGAGGGGCTGCTCTTTGGGTGCTTTGGTTGTCGTTCTCAGAGCCGGGTTGCAACCTAAACTTTATAACAACGACATCAGCAGAAAAAGGATCGAGCACAAATCTAGTTGGCACAGGAAATGCTACAGTCATCTGGAGGGGATCTTTTCGAACTCTAAAAGAGACACAATGAGGGCGAGAGTCTTGCTTCCACAGTAGCGCTCGTTTATTCAAGCTTGCAATTGTTTGCAGCAGCTAAAGGTCCAAGACATATTCTCACAGGTTGGTCAGGGAGGCTCTGATTAAACAAGTTAAAGCAAACTGCAATTGTACTGTGTTTTAGCAAGGCAAGGTCATTACTTAGCCAAACAGACATATATTAATTGAAGCAGAATGCGGTGAAGTTACGAGTGTACAGATGACATGCGCCCTAAATTGTTGCTATCTGTCCTACGTGACCTCTCAGGCGAGGGTAAGGCAGTTTGCAGTTACAGCAATATGCACTGTTTCATAAAACTAATGTTTCCCTACTTCGTGCTCCTCAACATGTATTATTCTAACTCATTTCTGCTCAGCTCAAATTAGACAGCGTCTGCATACAAGCATCCACAATTCCCTATTTTGGTGTTCGTAACCATTAAGTCTTGGGCTCTGAGTCGTGATGGAATAGTCTCCAAGTCTTAGATACTGGGATGGCGTCTTCCTCTTCCATCCTTCCCCTAGGATAACCTGCCTCTGTGTTTGTGTGTAGTATCATAGGGGTTTGTGGCTGGGTGGTGGCGAGGGGCTCCTACATCATGGATAGAGCAGGTTTTCCTGTCATTCACATCATTGATGCCATATTCTGTGTTTACCTTGTGCAAAGCAAGGCCTCCACGTTGGAGTTACAAGATATTTTGCAGAAGGGCCACAGAAGGGGAATAATAAACATATTACACACACACACACAAACAATCACACATGTATACACACACAAATGCTATCACACATGTTCTCACTTTCACACTCTCACAAGCACTTTTACACACATATGTTCCCACAGTCTAACTCGAACACACCATCACGCACACCATACGCATGCTTTCGCCCTCACACATACATGGGTCAGAAATCACACAATGCTCGCCTGTAGCACAAGAGGTTTGTTTAAAACACAAGTTGTTGGAGCCTCACTCCTTCTTCAGGAGTTAGTGAGAGAGGTAATGTCAGGAACACAATTTATAAGTAAATGTTCAAAGGTTCAAACCATTGATGTCAATATACTAAACTGGCTCCTGAATCTTTAATCAGTATCTGTAAATCTCTGAATTCCTTTCAAGTCTTAGTGCTAAGAGAACAAAAGCTGTTATAACAGTAACCAGGAGGTGACAGCATAGTGCATCAATGGTTACTGCTGCTGTCTCACTGTGCCAGAGATCCGGGCTCACTACTATTCTCAGGCAACTGTCTCTGTGGAGTTTGTCCATTCTCCCTGAATCTGCGGGGCTGAAGGCCCTGTTTCTGCACTGTCAGGCAGTGCATGTTAGGTGTGAGACCTTGTTTAAAATCTATATGTCTTTTGGTTTGAAATCAGACTGTTTTTATTTTGAGAGTTGGAATTTCTAAAATGCCACATTCACTGACTGTCTACAAATTGTGTGCTTTTTGAACAAAATGAAATGTATCTGTATGTGGAAATTCGGCTCCCTGGCTTAGCAAACCTGTTGAAAATTCAAACTAATCATGATTGATCCTTTATCGCAATACCATGTTCCCATTGCCTTCCCCTATTCCCTTGGCGTGTTTATTATCATGAAATCTGTCAGAATTTCCCTTAAGTATGTTCAGTGGAGAATCCCACACGGTTTGCAGTCCCTGATTGAAGACATTTATCCTCACTTGAGTTTGACATGATCTGCCACCCATGTTGGTGAAATGGAAAGCATTTCCTGCCGGTTTTCTGTCAACATCAACTCGGTTCCTTCAGCTTCTTATGATTGAAACATTCAGAAGGTTGGGAAGATTAGAATAGACATTCAGGACTGAAAGAGGTAGGATCAGAACTCGGCCTTTTGGGTTACTGAGGCTGTGTCACCATTCCATAAGATCATGGCTGATCTTCAAATGCAGTTTTGTGCCTTTTATAGATAACTCCTAATTTGCTCGCTGATTAATAAATTATCTACTTCAGCCTTGAACATCCTTAAAGCCCGACCTTGACAACCATCTGCTGTTTAGAATTTCATTGAGTCACTGTCCTCTGCGACATGAAGTTCTTGCTCATCGATTTCTTTAATGTGCAATCCCATACTCTGAGGTGATGCTCGCTGTTCCTACACTCTCCCACAAAATGAAATAAACTCACCAGTTCCAACATCTCAAAACCACCAATCGTCTTCCATGTTTCCACAACATGGCCTCTTATTTACCTAAAACCCAATGACTACAGACCCAACCTCATCAATCACTCCTCAAAAGACAATCCCCCCATACCTACTATCAGCTCAGTAATCCTTCTCTGGGCTGCGTACAATGCCAAGATATCATTCCTGAAATAGGGAGGTCAAATCAGGGGTATCTTGACCTGTGCCTTGTACAGTTTTAACAAAATCTGTTTGTTTTTATATTCCATTCCCACAGAAGAAAGAAGGCTAACAGTCAATTTTCCTTCACTGCGATGCATTGAACTTGGCTGCTCATATTGTGGTGATTTATGCATGCTGATTTCCGAATCCTTCTCTGCTCTAGTTTTCTGCAGACTTTCTCCAGTTAATTGACATTCAGCACCTCTGTTCTTTCTCTCAAGAAGCCTCAAGTCCCCCTGCCCAGAGGAGTAGGCCACTCGACCCTGCTCCACATTTCAGTATGATCATGCCTGACCCTTTATCTCAATGCCATATTCCCACTTTCTCCCCATACATCGTAACACTATTGAGTCAAATCATTTATCCACCTGTTTCAAAGATATACCCAGCTTCTACAGTCATCTGTGCGAGAAAATTTCATTGCTTGACCACCCTCTGAGTGCAGAAATATTTCCTTGTTTCAATCTTAATGCGTTTACCACATATCCTGAGATAGTGCTCTCTTGTTCTGTAAAGCCCAGACAGATGAAATATCTTCCCCCATCTCATCTCTCCAGCCCAGATTTAATTGTACATATTTCAATCAGATCCACTCTCATCGTTCTAAACTCAAGTGAATACAGTCCCAGTTGGACCTGTCTACTTTCACTGCTCAATTCTGCCATTCCCCGTACCTGCCTCACAAACTTTTGGTACACTCCCTCTAAGGCAGCTCTTAATGAGGGTCAGCAAATCTGCAAACACAACTCGCTATATAGTCTTACCAAGGTCCTGCATAACTGCAGTAAGTTATCCTCACTTCATTTGCTCACTGTCACTGGCATTGTCTCTAACATCAGTAGGACTATTTGTGAAGGAATGGGAAAATGGATTGATGAAGGAGGGGATAGAGGGCAGGAAGGAATGCTATTGAGAAGAGTAAAAAATGCAGTTAATGTTGGTTATTGTTTCCGCAGATCTAAGGGAGGTCAAGGCCCTGTGGTATTAACGCAAGAGTAATAATCGAGAAAGTGAGGTAATGTCCTGGTGCAGTGATTGTAACAAAGTCAGCAACATGGAACTCTTTGAAACAAGTTCACTTCTTGGGGCTGTTAATCTGGTCCAACGAGAGAGTCCTGGCTGACAGATAAAAACAGGAGTGCAACATATTCATTTTACATTGGGAGGTGGCTCTGACGAAGCCAACCCAGTGTCAAGTGCTACGCACATGTAAATAATGGGTGACTTGGTGATAGGACACTGGCCTCTGTGGATTTATTTCACTGGACACTAGACTTCGAATCCTGCCTCAGTTGATGGTGCAATTTGAAATCAAACCAAATTGGTCAATTGTTGGAAAAACATATCTGGTTCACAAGCATTAGGGCATGATACTGCCATCCTTACCTGTTCTGATCTACATATCACCCCAAACCAATAGCAATGAGGTTGGCTCTTAAATTGCCCACTGGGGCATTTAACTCAAAAGCAGTAAATGTGGGCCTGGACAACAAAGTCCTCAATCTGTAAACAAATTTAAAAAAAAATACGGACGGATGTGGACACCAGTGAGACAGAGGTGCCCGGGCAACATCGTGGCAAGTGCATCATCTCTCAGCAAGAAAGTGCAAAACTATATTCCATACTCAATCTTCTATCAATGTAGGAGGCCACCCCTACGTCTTACATTCAAAGTCACTTCACTTGTCTGGAACATCACATGGACCGTTTATCATGGAATGTTGAAGTGATTGATGTGAGAAGGGATAGAGGTCAGGTGGGAAAGGTGTTGAGGAGAGTCAAATACAAAGAGGAGGGTCAGTTACTGTTTCCACAGAGACACGGGCGCGTGAAGTATGTGAGCACCTAGGGAGCTAGATAGAGGTGAAGGAGTGTTGTGAGCCTTCTCCTCAGGAACAGTGGTGCCCTGCCGAGCAGGCTTTGATCATTGAAACCCCAACTAAATCACAAGGGACACATAGTGGAAGTGACACGGAGGTACACACTGACGGAGCTGAGCAGGAATATCAACATAGATACTCACTGACCTCCTGCAACCCTGCAGTCATGTCTGGTTGCAATAATTCTAATTGACTGTTCCAACATCCCATAAACATACCCGTTGGCAAAAAGGAAAATTTGGACACAGATTTTCATACACAGCTCTCCATTCCAGGAGGAAAAACTATCAAAAGAAGATCCAGAGACTAGGGCAGCCTGGAGACATTTACTGAAGCTTCCAACTCTGTTGAAACCAGAATAACTCATGATACTCCTGAAAAATCAAAATCCAGAAACCCTGTTTTGTGAGAGCTACCCTTATCCATTCAGGTTGTTGAAAAGGACACAAGGGCTCCAAGCCGTTTTCTCATGTGGTCCTCCACCGTCCAGCTCATTGTGTCTCCTTCAGTCTCCCTCTTCAAAGAAATCAGAACAAAATAACTCCTTCTAGCCAAGGCATTGTCACAATATAAAGTACATTTCTGAACATCTATAATCCACACACTCCATCACATTTTCAAACCATGCTAACAAATTTTGTGAGACAAATGACCTCCCTCTGACAAAGCCATGCAGACTATCCCTAATTAGCTCATGCCTTTCCAAGTTGGTGTTAATTCGCTCCTTCAGCATTTTCATCATTCGTCTCCCTCTCACTGACATATGATTCACCAGCCGATAACTTTCTGGTCAATATCTTTCTTAAACGTGGAACTACATTAACCATCCTCCAACCCTTTGGCACTTCCTCTGTGTGCAAAGATGAATTAAAAATGTGTCAGAGCCCCTGAAATTTCCTACCTCACTACCCACTGCAGTCTGGGAGGCAATTCATCTGAGCCACCAACACCTCCCCATTTACTCTGACAAACTGGCAAGTTCCTCTGAGTCCTTTTTCCTGAATTCCATACCTTCATTTTTCTTTTCAAAAGTAAAGTCAAAAGAGAAATATTCTTTTAACACCCTTCCATTATCCTGCAGCTTCACACACTGGTGTCCCCATCGGTCCATAATGGGCCCTACACTTTCTACGGTTAACCTATCATTCTCCCCAACTCCGTTTGTAATTCCTTTCTTATACCCCCATTTTGCTCTTTCATTTGCTTTCTCAAGTTTGCTCTTGCACTTTCTACATTCCTCTCAGGCCACAGATGAACTGCTCCCTCTGGATCTACTTAAAGCCTTTCAGTTCTTTTTTATCCAATCCTGAATTGTCCGAGATATCCAGGATTTTCTGTACTTACTGTCCCATAGATTTGTCTCTCCCCAGCTCCACGTTGAATGCTCCCCACTTCTCCAGTGTAGACTTACCTGGAAGTAAATATTTCTAGTCGACTGTGGCAAGATCCTCAAACACCACCTTCCACCCACGACCATCTCCATCTGGAAGGACAAGGGCAGCAGATACATGGGAGCACCACCACCTCTATAATCACTTCCAAGTCACTCACCATCCTGACTTCGAAATATATCAATATATCACCATTCCTTCATTGTCGCTGGGTTAATATCCTGGAATTCCCTCTCTAATAGCATTGTGGATCAACCCACGACAGGACAACTGCAGTAGTTCAAGAAGGCAGCTCACCACCACTTTCTCAAGGGCAACTAAGGATGGGCAAGAAATTCTGGCCAGCCAGCGATGCCCACATCCCACAAAATGAATAGAAATGAAAAAGATCCTATGACTTGGATCAGACCAAATTCCCTCAATCTATATCAAGGCTCCAGACCTGAGCCTAAACACTATCCTTTTCTTACTTGAAAGGTAAGTGTGAGGTGTTGCATTCCAGATGCATTTCAATTGCTCAAGCTACTAGACCTTAATAAAACATACTTTATTATTACAACACAATTAAAGTACAGACAAAATAAAAAGAAATGAATTGGCTAAGCGAAATGATTTTTTGATTCACTACTATTAATTAATATTGTAGTATCTCATAAACACACCCTTGGCAAAGACAAATTCAGTGAAACAGATTGTCTTACATGCAATTCTAACAGCAATAAGAGATCCCCAGCACTTAGCTGTGAACATTTGGTGTCATAAAAGCTGAAATAGTCTTTGTTCTTTCAGATAAATCTACCTGCTGGTATCCTCTGAGTAAGTACAACTTAAAAATATAAGTTGTTAGTACTAGTTGTTGTTTGTAGTCAGTCCATATTGAGTAAATATTGTTTGTAACTCTTCAGTAATCCTTTTACATATGCTACTTCTCAATGGAGAAGTCTCTGGAAATGCAGGGGACACATCCATTATGGTGAAACAATATCGATTTCCAAATTTTGTTTGAGGCAGCGGTCCATTCTAATTAATTAAGGCCCTTGTAAATAATTTTAAAAAATGCTCAATTCAGGGAATGAGTGTGAAAGGTCCTGGTTTTATCACTGCCTGAGGTTTTCCAATCACCTGACACGTATGACATGTCCTTCAAAATTCAGGCAAATCCGTCTGCAGTCCAGGCCAATAAAAATGTTTTTATATTTTGCCTTAAGTTTCCCTCACTCACAAATGACCTCCTGCTGGTAATTCAACTGTTACCAGCAACATCTTCTTTCTATAACACACAGTATTACAGCCTGATGAGCGACTGACCATTTCTCATCTGCTTCAATGTGTGATGGATTCCATTTTTATCACTCTAACATTTTTATGTCAGCTGCCTATCTATCATCATTGTCTTTTCTTAAACACTCTGATTTACGTTGTGTTTAATTTCTGTTTATTTTAAATAAAGCTCCTTATTTTAGATTCTATTGTCAACCTCAGTCATTTTTACTTTGTTCATTAGATGTGGGCATCTCTGGCGAACACCACACTTAATGCACTACAACTCTGGGTTGGTGTGCCACTCTTAATGCCACAGCAAATGGTCATGTTATACTGCGTATGAACCATTGAGTCGGAACTTCAACTCCCAGTTCCACTGTACATAACTCATGACATCAACCCATGTGCTTTTCAAGACAGTTTATTTTTGGTTGTTGCAACTTCTCAATTAATTTTCAAATTCAAAACACCTAAATGCTCCTGGGAGGATCATATCAGGTATAAATGTCTCACACACTGAATGTGGAATAGTGTATCTTACCAAGATGCATGCTGCAACAAAAGGTCTGCTCTCTGCAATCCATTATCCCATCCTTGCATCTATCGGGGTGCCAGGTACTGTACTAGAATTTTTTGTATGTTTTGAAAGTCATTTTGATTTGAGCTGTGCCAAATCAAAATTGCTGTGACCGTGAGTCTGTTTTGAGTAACATTTCCCCCTTTCAGCATTATAATGCCTTTCCTGGAAAGATATTTGCTATGAGCATATTAATGTAACTCCTCAGATACAATTCTATCATTCAACTGTATCGTTGCTTTGGCTATACTATCTTTTCTCTCTTTTCACAGAATATTTTATTGACTCGTGTATCATGGTTTCCCCCTTTAACCACATTGCCTTTAAAATATCATTTAATGCTTTGTTTCTAACAGTGGATCATATATCTTCTGTTTGGCTTTTCAATTTTTTTGAGTTCTTGTGTCAAGCCCTCCCTTCAATTGTTTCCTGGTAAAATGTAAGCTTCTCAAATGCAGGTGAAAATATAAAGAAATAACAATAACTATATACCCGTGGGGGGCTTTGGGTGTGCACCATCTCGTGTGTACATAAACTTCAGAAATCTCACCCAAACAGGGTCCTGTGACAACACAGTCATGTCTCTATCACGGTATCATGGAGATTGGCATTGAGTCCCATCTGTGCCTGAGGTCTGATTGAACCTGCATGAACTGATGGTACAGAAATAATTGCATGCCCTGTTCCTGTCGTGCAACACAGTTCATGACGTTCACTTGATATGCAAAGGTCTCTCGTTTGCAATTTTTCTAAACTGTAAGCAATGTGTTCCGTGCTGGAATGGTGAGCACTCTGGGCTCTCAATCCAGTCACTTTCATCCAAATTTCCTCATTTAAAGTCATAATATTCCGTGAATTAAAATTTCCTGGATGAACATACAACTGACTGCGGCAAACTGATTTTATTTTGTGACAAATTGTTTAGAGAAATGTGAGCATGTGGTGAAAATGGAAGGAGTCTGGTGACTTCATTCAAAAGATTTTTTTTTTCTGTCTCCTTACTGGGTTTCCATTCTCAGTCTCTCACTCTATTCCTGGTTCACTCTCAGCTTGATCTTCAAAACGACCTGTGACTGATGGTTGCTCACTGAACATTGCTAAGGCCGTACCAAGGCAATGTTTTGAATTGTTCCCAATCTCAATCTTTTTGCAAGGAGTTATCATGAAGTGATATCTTTCCTACATGTGACATCCAGTCAACTGAAGACACCCTGACCCAGCAGTGGTGGGGAAAGGGGAGGCATATCAGAGATCCACAAGGGAAGCTGTCAAGGACAATTCTCTGGACCACTACGGACAGGCAGTACATGCTGGCCCAGCCAGTGAGAATAACCTAATTTCCTTGAATGAATAGGAAGTCTACAGTAAAATGTAAGTTGCTCAAATACATGTGAAAATTTTATAAAATGACATTAACTATGTACCTGTGGAGAGCTTTGGGAGCGGGAAATATAACCTAAAAGGGGCCTTGTGACATGTTGTGATCAGTTATTGTTCAGTGGTAACTTTCCTATATCTTTCCTCGTCTGAACAAGACCTCGAAACATCTTTGTTAATTTATGTATCTGAGCCTTAGAGCGGGGAATCAGGACGGCTGCTGAAAATCGCTTTGAGTTTCTCTAAGCGTATTCAGAAAACCATGATCACACCCACATTGGGTTAAATCATTTGTTCAACAGACTGAATAATACGGGAAATAATATCACCATTTAATGGATGAGAATGAAGGGGCCACAATCATTTTTAAATCCGGGTTACCTGATTTTACCTTCTAATTTCAAGTTCTTTCAACAATGTTGTTTTGTTCCCTAAATTCTGCAAGGCCTTCACTTTCTTATCCATAATCTTCACATTTAATCTGAACAGTATGACGTAATTTCACATTGTGATATGTATCCTCTGTCCTATGTTTGTCTGGTTGAATATATTGAAGATTACTGTTGAACAAATACAGAATTGGTTTCAGCATCAAATGGAAGATCTAAAATGTTCACGCAACATTTTAGAAATGAAACTTTACTGAAGGAATCAAGACTTATGGGTCTGTTCACATTGTGTCTATCACTATTGCATTTCCAACATTCTCTAGACTGTGCTTCTTTTTCATATGGCAGCTAAGTTAACAGTGATTGTGATCCTATCCAGAGGAAGGTGAGGTCTCTCCAGATGTATCACTTACTACCTCCTATCCATGGCTGTGACAGACCTCCTAGTCATTATTACAGCTGTAATATTGAACCGTATTGTTGGAATTTACTTCCCTTCTAGCGTCCTGTATGTTACCCCAGTCTGTCATGTCAATTTTGTGATAATGGCTGGAAGCAGGGATTGTTCTGTCTGGGCAACTGTCGTATTCACTAGTGATCATTTTGCGGCCATTTCTTGCCCGAAATTGAAGGCAAGATATTGCACAGAGAAAGTAGCATCTGTGGCTATTGGGGCAGTTTGTGGCATGAGCAGTTTCAGAAATATATTCTGGTATTTCATATTTGAACCATTAAATACAATCAGTAATATTCCATGCTTTTGCAAAGTTAAGTCAATATTTTACACCTCACCTGCATGGGTTGCAGTTGAGTGGATTGATAAAATTTCAACCCCTTGTCTCCCATTCATTTTGATCTTACTACTCAATGCTGTGACTGTCAGACAAATTCTAAGGGCCATTCAAACTCGTAAAAGACTCCACGTCGGCAAATATGCAGAAAATCTGAATGACACGGAGGTGAACAATTGGAGAAAGTCCATCATCCTGCTCTTCTGTATCTCGGGCAGTTTCATCCTGTTATGGCTGCTATTTGTGTTAACATTTCTCTACATCCGAATTAAAATGTGAGTTATTTCTCAGGTTCCAATTACAATGGCGTCAATTTCAACCTAGAACAAAGTGGGTATATGCTTCAGACCTTAAGTTCCTGTACAAACCCATTTATTTACGCAGGAACATAGAGTAAGTTCAGACATGAGTTAAGGGATGGTATTAAATATACCACCAATTTTATTGTTGAGATGTTTCAAATTTGACTTATTATAAATATTTTATGGAATAAACTTCATCCTGTTGACTTCCTGCTGATGCTATAAAGAGACTGTACTGTACAGTTAGTGGGCAAGTGATGGCCGAGTGGTATTATCGCTGGTATGTTGACCCAGATGATATTCTGTGAACTCAGGTTCAACTCCCACCATGGCAGTTGGGCAGTTGGCGGATTTTGAATTCAATAAATATGTGTAATTATGAATCTAAGGATGACCATGAATCCATTGTTGATTGTTGGAAAAAACCTATCTGGTTCACTAACGCCCTTGAGGGAAGGAAACTGCTATCCTTATCTGGTCTGTCTGACATGTAACTCCAGGGCCATGGCAATGTGGTTACCTCTCTGTTACACTCCGGGCAATTCGGGATGGGCAATAAATGCTGCTGAGTCAGCGACGCCCACATCCCTTGAGTGAATAAAGTAAAAAATACAAGGTGCACTGATTTAAACATTTCTGACTGAAGAAGACTTGTACTTATGAACACAATCACATTCACAGGTAAAATTTTAAAGTCCCAACACTCAGTAACAACTCCTTTCAATTGTCCTGCACTGTGTTCTGATTGGCAAACTCCAACCCTGCCTTGTACTGGCAATGTCACAGGGAGTAAATTGCCTTGTGGTATTTTCACAGGCCGGTTAATCCAGAGAACCAGGCAATGTTCTGGGAATATGTGTTCAAATCCTACTAAGGCTGATGTTCAAATTTGAATCTGAATCAGATGTTCAAAAAGAATCTGGAAATGAAATTCTCCTAAGGAACATTGTTGATTGTAAGGGGAAAAGCCCAAATGTTTCACTGGAATCTGCCATCCTGACCTGGTCTAGCCTACATGTGACTCCAGACCCGAGAGTAATGTGTTTGCATCTTAACTGCCCTCTGAGCAATTAGGATGGCCAATAAATGCTGGCCTGGACAATGACGCCCTCATCCTGTAAATGAATAAAGGGAAAAAAAATCCCACTTACAGATGGAAATCTCTCAGGGATAACCACATTGACATATATGTGACTCCACACTCACTTCAAGGAGTTTGAATCATAACTACATCTGAAATGGCCAAGGAAGCTAAAACAGCACAATATGATGAAGTGGTGGATGTGGGAATAATTACAAAGTTTCACAGATAAGTGGGTGGAAATATGGAAAAGGAACAGTTGAGAAAGATATTGGCCAGGAGCTTGCAGATAGGACTAGTTTAGTTTGGGATAATGCTTGGTTTGGACTCTTTGCACAAAAGGCCCTGTTACCACAATGTATCACTCTGTAACTGTATCTATGACGAGGAGGTTTGGTCAACAAACACTTGTCTTGTCCAGGCCAAAAACACACACCTCCCTGACAGTATTAAAAACACCATGAGACCAAGAGACCAAATAAGTAGAACCATGAGCAGGTATGCATCTCTTCATCCACCTCTGCTGTAATACACTACACAACACACACACACACACACACACACACACACACACACACACACACACACACACACACACAGACACAGTTTAGTCTTCACCTCCCCCTGCTGGGGCATGAAATAACCACAATCAGAGACAGACAATCTCCCTCTCATCCCTGAGCTGGGTACAATAATCATCCTCCTGTTTCTATCTGTGCCTTTGTGACCTTGTTGCCACACTGTCAGGAAAAAAAGAACTCCAGATATCCTGCATGTCAGACTTCAGATTCCAGATTTTCCACTGGACTTTCAACCACAGCAGGTATCACTCCCACCTGTGATCCAGCTATTTCATTCCCGAGGATAAAGTGAATTTCCTGAATTTAGAATTTCCCTCCTCCTCCCACCACCTGATTACTCATTTTTGTCAGAGTTCCCGAGCTCACATTATACAATGGATCAAAAACTCTTCTCACCCTGATTTACGCATAATCCCTCATTTTTTTCTGGCAATACTCCCTCTGAACTACCTATCTCCTGACTGTTGACTTGATGCCCTGTCTCTTAAAATATTAACTTCTTTCCCCACTCCCTGCTGCCATATGTGAGAGCCCCTCTCCCACTGAAGGAAATTCTTTAAAAAGATCCGGTACTGAATTTTCAAATAATCCCTCACCAGGTTGTTCATTCTTTGGCAGGTTTTTAGCCCCCACTGTTCATTTTGTTTACACTTCAACAATATTCCTGGGTTCTCCTGTTTTCCCACATCCATCTTCCCAGTGCCTTTTCTAAAACACTCACACTGTGACTAAATGTGGCCTACTTTATTCCAGCGAGAACGCCTGAGCTTTTTAACTTCTCTTTCACCCACCACATGGGTTTCTTTTTTACTGCAATTTAAATCATGTTTATTATCTTCAATGAGATTCCTTTTTCCTTTTGGAAATATACACTTAGGACGGCAATTTTCATCTCATTACTCTCAACAGATAATTCCTCTGATAATGATGTAAGTACCTCCCTAGCTGTTACTATCAACTTTGTGGGAGTCAACAAAACCCAAATAATCGCTCACAATGCCCATCATCCTCATGGTCTAATACACGTCAATCATGTCCCCCTTCAGGCTTTTCTGCTCTGAAGAAAACAATCCAAGAAAACTTCCACCCCGCGAGTTTCTGATAGTAAAAGATACTTGTGAATCTCTGGTGGCCACACGCACAGGACCGGCTTTCCTCTTGGTCTGGAGGCAGGTTAAACTGTCGAGTCCCCAATGAAACATTTGGATCGCACTGTGCTTCCTGCTCGGCCAGACATTTGATGAGTTCTGAGGTGCCGGTGCTGAAAGGGCTGTGTCAGAGGCACACTTCACTGTCAGGCCACAGATAAAGCAATTGGCAGGGACACGACAATTAGAGGTTCCACTGAGATTTGAACTCAGATTGCTGGATTCAAAGTCCCGAGTGCTAACCAGTACAGCATAGAACCGGCTTTGTTGTTGTAGGGGTGTGGGGTGGGGGGGGGGGTTGTCACACATGAGGCAGAGGGAGGGGAAAGACGAGAAGGGATTCAGGAATGTCTACAATAGCTTCTGGAATGGAGATAACAGGGGTGTGACACTGCTCCCTGCTCACTGACAGACACAACTGCACACACGGAGGTGATATCAGGGATTCATCAGGCAGCTTTGGTGAAAATCAACATGAAAGTGACACGACAAGTTCAAGGGAGAGAGACAGGACGGTGGGAAATGGAAAACGCACAAGGCCTAAAGTTGCAGAGGTAATAGGAACTGCAGATGCTGGAGAATCTGAGATAACAAGGAGTAGAGCTGGATGAACACAGCAGGCCAAACAGCATCAGAGGAGCAGGAAGGATGGTGTTTCAGGCCTAGACCCTTCATCAGAAATGGGGGAGGGGAAGGGGGCTCTGAAATAAATAGGGAGAGAGGGGGAGGCGGATAGAAGATGGATAGAGGTGAAGATAGGTGGAGAGGAGACTGACAGGTCAAAGGGATAGGGGTGGAGCCAGTAAAGGTGAGTATAGGTGGGGAGGTAGGGAGGAGATAGGTCAATCCAGGGCGGACAGACAGGTCAAAGGGCAGGATGAGGTTAGTAGGTAGGAAATAGGCGTGCGGCTTGAGGTATGAGGAGGGGATAGGTGAGAGGAAGAACAGGTTCGGGTGGCGGGAACGAGCTGGGCTGGTATTGAAATGTCGGCTGGGGAGGGGAGATTTTGAAGCTTGTGAAATCCACATTGATACCATTGGACTGCAGGGTTCCCAAGCGGAATATGAGTTGATATTCCTGCAACCTTCGGGTGGCATTGTGTGGCACTGAAAGAGGCCCAGGATGGAAATGTCGTCGAAGGAATGGTAGGGGGAGTTGAAATGGTTCGCGACTGGGAGTGCAGTTGTTTATTGCAAACCAAGAGTCAGTGTTTTGCAAAGCAGTCCACAAGCCTACACTTGGTTTCCCCAATGTAGAGGAAGCCACAACGGGTACAGAGTATGTAGTATACCACATTGGTAGATGTGCAAGTGAACATCTGCTTGATATGGAAAGTCATCTTGGGGCCTGGGATGGGGGATGAGGGAGGAGGTGTGGGGGCATGTGTAGCACTTCCTGCAGTTGCAGAGGAAAGTGCCAGGTGTGGTGGGGCTGGAGGGGAGTGTGGAGTGGACAAGGGAGTCCCGGAGAGAGTGGACCCTCTGGAAAGCAGACAAGGGTGGGGTGGGAAAATTGTCTTTGGTGGTGGGTTCAGATTGTAGACGGCGTAAGTGTCAGAGGATGATGTGTTCGGTCTGGAGGTTGGTGGGGTGGTATGTGAGGATGAGGGGGATTCTCTTCTGGCGGTTATTGCGGGGGCGGGGTGTGAGGGATGTGGTGTGGGAAATGTGGGAGACTCGGTTGAGGGCATTCTCGACTACCGCAGTGCGGTGAGGTCGCTGTCCTTGATGAACGAGGACATCTGAGCTGTACGGGAGTGGAATGCCTCATCCTGGGAGAAGATGCAGCTGAGGCAAAGGAATTGGGAATAGGGGATGGAATTTTTGCAGGAAGGTGAATGGGAAGTGGTGCATTCTATGTCGCTGTGGAGGTCAGTGGGCTTGAAATGGATATTAGTTTCTAGGTGGTTGCCTGAGATGGAAACAGAGAGGTCCAGGAAGTTGAGGGATGTATTGGAGATGATCCAGGTGATTGTGAGGTTGGCGTGGAAGGTGTTGGTGAAGTGGATGAACTGTTTGAGCTCCTCTTGGGAGCAAGAGGCGGCACCGATACAGTCATCGATGTAACAGAGGAAGAGGGAGGGTTTAGGGCCAGTGTAGGTACGGAAGAGGGACTGTTCTACGTAACCAGAAATTACAAGAGCCCAGCAATGGAAGAGAGACCCCCTGAGGTTTGTCCGGAGGAGGGTAACTTCTTCAGATTAGGCATCCCTGGAAGACGCTTCGCAGTGAGGTTAAAATTGTATCAGAGATAATGGGAACTGCAGATGCTGGAGAATCTGAGATAACAAGGTGTGGAGCTGGGTGAACACACCAGGCCAAGCAGCATTGTCGGAGCACAAAAGCTGAAGTTTTAGGCTGAGACCCTTCATCAGAAAAGGGGGATGAAGAGAGATTTGAAATTGTCCTCTTTTTACGATTAAACTGGCGTCTGAAAAATCTATTTTATTGTTGTGAGGTAGAAGCTGAGGATCATGAAACATAGAAAATAGATGCAACAGCAGCTTGTTTGGCCGATTGATCCTGCACAATCACTCAATCCAATCACAGGTGATCCTTTATCTTGATGGCATGTTCCTCCTGATGCCTTGAAGACCTCTTGCACTGAAAAATGAATCTACTCCTGTCTTAACTGTATTCAGTGACTTGGTTCCATTGCTTTATACTGTGAAGAACTCCAAAGGATCACAGATCTCTGAGTAAAGACATTTGCTTTCATCTCTGTTCTACACAACATGCCTCCCTTATTCGGTACAAATCTGTGGTTTTTCTGGCAGCAGCAACTGGGGTGGATTGTCATGTTTATTCATCTTCCTCTGACTCAAATATTCCAGAAGGTTGGGAAGGATGGAACAGGATATTCAGGGCTGTAAGAAGTTGCCCTTTTGGATCGTTGACTCTGCTCCATCATTCACTGAGATCATGGCTGATATGATCATCCTCAACACCACTCTCCCTATTATCCTCCATCCTCTTCCTGCTTATTTAAAATCATTTACAGGATGATGGCATCACTTTTAGGCAGCATTTATTACCCATCCCTCATGACCCAGAGAGCAGTTCGGGGCCAACCATGTTGCTATGGGTTTGGAGTCACAAGTAGGCGAGCCCAGTTAAGGGTCACAGTTGCCTTCCTTAAAGGACATTGGTGAACCAGATGGGCCTTTCCAATAATTGACAATAGATTCATGGTCATCATTAGATTCTTATTTCATATAATTTATTAAATTCAATTTTCATCTTTCTACATGGAGGGAGTCAAACCTGTGTCCCCAGAACATTATCTGTGACTCTGGATTAATAGTGTGCAGATAATACTCTGCGGCTATCACCTCCCCATTTACAAGCCTGTCCACCTCAACCTCGAATATACTTAGAAACCACCCCCAAAAGACTGCTGTGAAAAAGAAATCTACAGACACTCTACCCTCTGAGAGACGAATTCCTCCACAGTTTTATCTTATATGTGGGATTCCTTATTATGAGTGATGCTGAGATAACAAATTGTGGAGCTGGATGAGCACAGCAGGCCGAGCAGCAACTTAGGAGCACTAAGGTGCTGCTCGGCCTGCTGTGTTCATCCAGCTCCACACTTTGTTATCTCAGATTCTCCAGCATCTGCAGTTCCCTTTATCTCTTATGAGTGATGCTGTCTGGTCAGAGGCTTTCATAGAATTCCTACAGTGTGGAAACAGACCCTTTGGCACAAAAAGCCCACACCAACCTTCAGGGCATCCCAACCAGACCTATCCCCCAATAATCAGCCTAATCTAGGCCTTCCTGAACACTACAGGTAATTTAGAATGGCCAAGCCACTGAGCCTACACATCGTTGCCACTGCGGGAAGAAATTGGAGCACCAGGAGGAAGCCCACGTAGACATAGGGATGATGTGCCAACTCAACACAGAATGTCACCCAGGGATGGAATTGAAATCGGGTCTGTGATGCAGTGAGGTAGCAGTGCTAACTATTGTGCCACGTTGCTGCTCCAAACACAGACACACAACCTCGCCACATCAATCCTGTCAGGGCCTGTAAAATTCCATGTGCCACCTCTGATTTGCATAAAATCCAACAAGTTTGGGCTCAAACTCCTCAACATCTCGTCATAAGACAGCCCATCCATTCATAGCATCAGGCAAATGAACCTTCTGTGAACAGCCTCCTCTGCCAGGATTTCTTTCCTTGGATAAAGGACACACAAACTGTTCACCATACTTTTATAATTCAATAACAGGATGATATTATTGCTGGCTAGCAGCATTTATTGCCCATCCTGAATCGCCCAGAGGCATTTAACAGTGGTCCACATTACTGTGGGTCTGGAGTCATGTGTACACTCTTCCAGGTAAAGAAGGCAGCTTCCACCCCTCAAGGGCATTAGTGAATCAGGTGGGTCTTCCAACAATTGATACCTAATTTAGAATCATCATTGGATTCTTAATTCAAAACAACTTATTGAATTCAAATTCCAACACCAGCCTCAGTGGGAATCGACCACGAGTCCCTTGACCTTTATCTGGATGCTTACATTATCTATACACGAAGGCCATTGGCTCCCTCCAGGGAGTGCTGGCCAGTGCCTTGTACATACTCTGTGCTCTTAACAATAAAGGAGGCCAATTGGCTCCACAAGAATTCTCTACCTTCGTATATCAACATGGCTGAATATCATGCCCTGACTTGATGCTGATAAATCTCAACATTTATCCATCTGTTTATCAGAAATACTCAGTAGCACAGTCTCTACAGACTTCTGTGGAAGAGAATTCAACAGTTTAACTCACTCTGAGTGAAGAAATCATTTGTCATCTCAGTCCAAAATTGTCGACTCCAATCCCTGAGACAGTGTCCTCTCGTTCTGGACTCCACAACCAGGAAAAACATCTTCTCTGAGCTTCGTCTGTCCAGCTCAGTTTGAATTTTATCGCTTTTGTACTAATTAGCGTTCATCCCACATAAGTCCCAGGTGGGCCAATATCTCCTCATTCTGCAATCCCCAGGATCAGCCGAAAGGGTCTTTTGCTGCACTCCCCAGGTGGCAGTAAGAAATTCCTGTATCTTAAAGTAACTGACCCTTGGCTTATCTCTCAATTAATGTGGAATATATATCATGGAATGGGGAAAGGGATTAATGTGGGGCGGGCAAAAAAGGCAGGAGAGAAGGCTGTTGAGAAAAGTCAGATACACAGAGGAGTGTCAGTTATTGTTCCTGCAGAGATGTGAGCAAGGGAAGTCCATGGGCACCCAGTGAGCCAGAGGTGCAGGAGTGTTGTGCCACTTCTCCGAAGGAATAGTGCTGTCCTTCCAAGCAGGCCCTGATCATTGAAACCACCAACTACATCAGAAGGGACTTAGAGGGGAAGTAGCATGGGGATATACACTGACAGACCTGAACAGGAATATCAACTTTTACAAACACTGACCTCCCCCATCTCTGCACTCAGATCTGGTTCCGTGCAATGTCCAGGCTCCAGAGTAACTCAGCTTTCCTTCTGTTGATCCACTGTGACACTCCATAAGGGGCAGACACTGCAATGTCGCACTGTGACTGGGATCACATGATATGGACTACTCATACATTTGGGAGTGTGGCCCCATGCGATTGTAAAACTTTCATCATTCCCAGTCGTCCAGCTGCTTTCACGTCCAGGCACTTGAGACAGACTGAAAACATCCCATTCAGAGGTGAGCAGAGACCAAGTTAATTTAAAATCCACTGAGGCAGTAGGAAGTGTCAAGAACCTTATTTTGGGCATACAATCGCAAAGAGGCACTATAATAAAAAAAAACATAAATTTTAAAGGTGCAACATAAGAGGATATGCCTGAGGGATTTGCACATTTGTTATTGAGAATGGAAGAGGGAGTGATGTAAATGTACACTCGGCTGATACCGGGAATGGCAGGACTGCAGTATGGTGAGAGACTGATACAACTGGGCCTGTGTTAAAAAAGGTGAGAAGAATGAGAGGTAGTGAGTCATTCACAACGTTATTGTGAACTCAAGTTCGATTACTCCGGGCATGTGAGAAACAAGGAGGTTATGTTCAATGTGTATCAGACACTGCCTCGACTGGCACAAATTGTACTGTGTGGTTTATGATGCCACACTTTACCAAAGATGTGAAGATATTGGAGAGGGTGAGGAACAGGTTCAGAATAAAACTAAACCACGTGGAGCCTCAATCAGGTGGTCAGAATCGAGAGGTGGACGTTTCTTTTCAAGTAGAATGAAGCAGGTTCATTGAAGGTTTACTTTGGCTTCTGAAATCAACAGAGGCCCAGGCAGTGTATAGATTGATGAAATAGGCAAACGTTGATGGCAGGACGACAAACAAATAAAACATGAATGGGAATCATTGGTGAAGGAAGCAATGGAGACACAGGGGAGAAGTAAAAAAGAATGATGCTGCAGCTCATTGTTTGTATTGGGATGTATTGCTTCAAATGAGGATGGAGGAAAATTCAAGTGAGGCATTTGGGATAATTGCATCATTAGCTGACATGAGGAGAGGCACTAAGTGAATTGTTGTTCTCAGAGCCAGCACAGACTCAATGTCTGAGTGGCCTCATTCTGTTCTGAGCAATTCAGTGGTCCTTGTGATGGACCAGAATAAATCACATCAATGCACATAACGGAGGAAGCCACAACCCTAATTGGTCTCCCATAAGGGCAAGGGCATGATGGGGCCTTCCAAATGTGATGAACTTGGTCAAACTACTAGGCTTTATGCAAAGTACATTTTAGTTCAACAGCTGAGAGCAAAAGAACAGCCCTGTGTCTACGAGAGCCTGACTCCACACACGCATGCTTCATTTACCTGCATTTAAGTCTCGGTCTGTCAAAATAAACACTTCAACATTCTAATCCAAATTGTGAGAACGTGGGAATTAGCCTTGAATGCCTTGTCATTCCAAAGGCACATCTAAAAACCTCTTCAATGTTGTATGGATTCCAGCGTCCAGAAAACTTACAGTTTCAGATTCCCACCAACTACTGATTGAAATGTTTTTATTCACATCTCCTGTAAACCTGCTGTTCATGAACTTACATCAATGCCAGCGGTCATGAGTCCCTCCATGAAGAGGAATAGTTTGGTTTTCTGTCTATTCTATCTGTGCTGTTCATAATTTGATGCATCTCAGTGATGTCCCCAATCAATCTCCCCTGCTCTCATGAAAACAAACACAGTCTGATCAATCTCTCTGGAGAACGAGAACTCTCCTACCCATATAATATCCAGGTAACTCCTCGTTCAACTTCTCTTGTACTATCATATACCTTTTAAAATCTGTAATCCAGAACTGAACATCATATATGAGCTAAGATAGAAGCAGTGTTTAATAAAGTTTCAAAATCACCCTGCCTGAGCCTAAACTCTAAGCCTGGACTCATAAAGGGAAGCTTCCCATATGCCTTCTCAAACTCTTTATCCACTTTATCTTTTTCTGATGAAGGGTCTCGGCCTGCAACTTCAGCCTTCCTGCTCCTCTGATGCTGCTTGTCCTAATGTGTTCATCCAGCTCTTCACCTTGCTATTTCAGATTCTCCAGCATCTGCAGTTCCTACTATCTTCAAATTTCTTCTTTATTTTCTGCTTCACATATATTCCTGAAGGGCCTCGTTTGATGCCAGTGTCTGAAACCATACTTATGCTTCCATTTTCTTTTTGAATAAAATTCCAAGATGTCTTCTCATCCAAGATTCCCAAATTTTGCCATCCTTCTCTTTCATCATCACAGGTCCATGACAGCCTTGAACTTTGAACAACTGGCCTTTAAAAGATTCCCAGATCTCTGACAGAGATTTCCTCTCTAACAGCCGCCCACTCTAAGAGATTCATAGATTGATACAGCGCAGAAAAGGCCCTTCAGTCCATGAAGTATGCACTGAAAGTAACTCCCACTAAAAATGTGCTCATCCTAATTTCCTGCACTTGTCCTATATACTTGAATATGAGAATAATTAAAGTGCTGATACATTTTTTTTAACAGTTTGTAAGATTTCTGACCTCTGCGAGATTCCCAGACACTGCATTCCAGATTCTGACCAACAGCTGAATGAAAAATATTTTTCCCAAATCCCCTCTGCATCTCCAACTACTTACCCTAAAAAAATGCCCTCTCTTGATTGAACTCCCACTCAAAGCAGTACGCCAAGCTTTCTGTCTATACCCCTTAAAATATTAGACACCACGATCAAGTCCTCCCTCAGTCTCCTCTGCTCAAAAGAAAACAATCCAAGCTGATCCACTCCCTCCTTATAGCTCAATTTCGCCATTACAAGCAACATCTTGGTGAACTCCCTCTTCCTCCCTGTAGGTGCGAGCACATCCTTCCTGTGATCACGTGACCTGAACCGCACATAGTCCTTCACTTGTGGCCTGGCCAGCCCACTGTGCAACACCAACATTAAACACCACCACCCCCACCCCACCCCCACCCTACCACTGATGTGAGACTCACAGGGCTGTAATTTCATGGTTCATCTCTACCATCTCTCTTAAAAATTGGATCACATTCGCTGTACTCCATTCCTCTGGCACTTCCGCTATTCTCAGAGAGGTGTTAAAATTTGTGTCATAGCCCCGACAATTTCCTGCCTTGCCCCCCACGGTAGCCTGGGAAGCAATTCATCCAGGCCAGGGGATTGGTCTGTTTTTAAACCCGACAGAGCCTCCAATACTTTCCCATTTCCTCTGTCAAACTGTACAAGTTTCTCACAGGACTTTTTCCTGCATTCCGTACTTATGTTCTCCCTTTCCAGAGTGAAGACCAAAGAGGAGTATTCATTCAACATACTTTCCATATCCTGTGGCTTCACATACAGCTTGCTCCCTTGGTTCCTGATGGGCCCTGCCCTTTCCCCAGTTCATCTCCTCACTTTTATGTATTTATCAAATATCTTTCAGGATTCACTCTCAATTTGTTACAAAGTCCTTCTTCATGTTTCCTTTTTTGTTCTTCTCATTGCTTTCTCACGTTCCCTCCTGCATATTCTGTATTCCTGGAGGGTGGTAGCTGAAATGTTCCCTTTGGACTTGCTAGAAGCCCTGCTCTTCTTACTTATCCAGTCCTGAAATGTCGCAGACATCTGGGGTTCTATGAACTCATTGCTCCGCTGTTTCCCCTCTGAAGGGGACACGTTGGACCTATACTCGCCTCAGCATGTCTTTGAATGTCACTGTTTCTCCACAACAGAATTATCTACTAGGGGCAGCTCCCAAGCTCCTGCGGCCAGGTTCTGCATTATTTTCATTAAATCTGCCTTCAACTAATCCAAGCCATCTTTCGCAGGCCATCTTTCTCCTTAGCCAGAAGAAATGTGAGGTCCACCATGTTGTGGTCACTGTTGGCTAAATGTTCCCCCATTTGCCACATTGGCCACTTGACCGGCATCTGTGCCCACAAGCAAATCCAGCACTGTACCATAACTTGCTGGATTTCTCCAGTTACTGGCTAAAACTGTTGGAATTGGCACTTTTCCCCAAAAAACAGTCTTATCCTTAACTGTAACAAATTTAAAACTTCCAAATGATTACTGTTGTTACCAAATCAATCCCCAGCTGAAACTTTGGTGGAGATGTATCAAATTATGAGGCACAGTGACAGGGTAGTGGTACAGTGGGTCAGTGTGTAGCACTGCTGTCTCTTAGCATCGGGGCCTCTGTGTTCAGTTCCACTCTGTGTGGAGTTTGCACACTCTCCCTGTCTCTTTGTGGGTTTCCACCCACAGTCCAAAAATGTGCAGTCTCGGTTGAAGTTGCACAAAACTACACTTTGGGGTTCACATCAAGGCTCTGCATATTTGTAACAAGCCACTGGCTTGTCTGTGGGAGTTGGTTAGTTCAGTTTGGCTAGATGCATGTTCCATAATGTTAATAACACAGAGTCAATTCTCATGCAGGTATGAGGTGGCCTTCCCAACCTCACTCCTTTGAATTCCGACAGTGCACAAAGAGGCCATTTGGCCCATCAGGTCTACACTGAAGAGCATCCCACCCAGGCCCATTCCCTGAACCTCACATGACTAATACGCTCAGTTTGCACATTTTTGGACTGTGGGAGGATAACAGAGCACACAGCAGTAAACAAGAGACTCAGGAAGAATATACAAAATCAACACAGACTCAAGGGTGGAGTAGAAGGTGCATCCCCAGCACTGGAAGGCAGCGATGCTAACCATTCTCATACCATGCTGCTTCCTTGTTTACTGTCTGGTGATCATCCAGGTGAATTCACTTGTCTGTTTCTCACTCTGAGAGAGAAGGGTGCAGGCAACTTCAGCTTTTACAAACCTGTGCTCGAATCTCTTTTTGGTGAAAGGGAACATACATTTTGATTTTCAACTTATTTGCGTGGCACATGAACTGAGTCAACCAGTTCTCCGGATATCGAAACATTTTTTTTTAAAGAAAAGAATATCATCTACTTTTCTTTGTTCTTCAATAAAATCTGAGAGGGAGAGATTCAGCAGTTTGGGACAAAAGCAGAAGTTGCTAGAAAAGCTCAGCAGGTCTGGCAGCATCTGTGAAGAAAAAAAAGCAATCAGAGTTTACATTTCAGATCCAGTGACACTTCCTCAGATAGTTTTTTTCTTTATAAACGCTGCCAGACCTGCTGAGCTGTTTCAGCAACTTCTGTTTTTGTTCCTGAATTACAGCATTCACAGTTCTTTTGGTTATTATTGCGTAGCTTGGTCTTGTGCTCATTAGAGTTTATAAGAATGAAGGGAGGTTTTATTGAAACATATAAGAGTATGAGGGGGCATGACAGGGTATATACAGAAAGCTTGTTTCCCATTGTGACAGAGCCGAGGACGAGAGGATATAATCCCAGTTTCATTTTAAAACGGAGATGGGGAGTGTTTTGTTCTTTTTTCCCCAGATGGTTGTGAATCTGTGGAATTCCTTACCACACAGATCTGTCAAGACTGGGTCATCAAATGTAGTCAATGTTAATTTAATCAGTAACGGGAGCAAGATTTATGTGCCATGGCAGAAAACTGAAGTTGCCGATTATTAGAACAGTCACAATCTTGTTGAATGGCCGAACTGACTCAATGGACGCAATGAGCTACATCTGGTCTATAGTCTTATTAAAACAGACTGTCAAACAATAATTCACCTGATGTTTCTTCTAGGTTTTGGGTCAGTTTTTCTTTGTACTGAGGTAGCCTTGACCTCTGAACTCATGTTTGTACCATTCCTCCTCAGTTTAATCTCAGAGGGAGGGAAATCATTCGAGAAAACAGCGAAATTGAGAATTAATCTCCATTTCAAGATATGAGGTTTGATGAGGGACAGTCAGCATGGGTTTGTCAGAGAGAGATCATGCCTAACAAATTGAGTGGGATTTTTCAAAGAGGAGACCAAAAGTTTGGATGATGTTTGGGCAATAAATGTAGTTGATACAGATTTTGGCAAGGCTTTTGACAGGATCTTGCAGAGGAAACTGATTAAATACATGAAAGCTCGTGGGATCCAGGATAACTGAACAAATTGACTCAATGAGAGGAGACACAGGGTGGTAGTAGGAGTCTGTTTGTGTTTACTGGAGTCCAATGTGCAGCACAAATAGTACAAAGATACCAATGCCTGGCCAGGTAGGTGACAGTGAGGGGGGAGGTGTTAGGTTATTTGAGATGACAGAAGGATTTTCCAAATGGACAGATCAGTGGCGGAATTTTAATTTAATCTTGATAAATGTGAAATGATGTAATTTGGAAGAAGGAGCAAGAGGAGCACTCAATCAATGGCAAGGAACTAAGAGGGTCAAAGGTGCAGAGGGATCTGGGGGGTGTTTTCCACAAATCTCTGAAGGTGGAAGGAAGGTTAATAGTGTGGTTAAAAGGCATGTGGAACACTTGCTGTAATCGGTCATGAACTAGATTATAAGAACAGGCAGGTCATATTGAAGCTGTCCACAACCTTGGTTCAGCTGCAGCTGGAGAACTGAATGCAGTCCTGGTCACCACTCCAGAGGGAAAATGTGACTGCATTAGCGACGGGGCAAAGGAGATTCACCAGGATGTTACCGAGAGGCTGGATAAGCTTGGAGATAATGGGAACTGCAGAGGCTGGAGAATCCGAGATAACAAAGTGTGGAGCTGGATGAACACAGCAGGCCAATCAGCATCTTCGGAGCACAAAAGCTGATGTCTTGGGTGAAGAGTCTAGGCCTGAAACATCAGCTTTTGTGCTCCTAAGATGCTACTTGACCTGCAGTGTTCATCCAGCTCCACACTTTGTTATCCTGGATGAGCTTGGGGTGTTTTTATTGGAGCAGAGAAGAGGTGGATCTGTTCGGGGTGTATAACATGATGAATGGTGTGGGCATGACGAATAGAAAGCAGTTTTTCCCCTCTGTTGAAAGGTCAATAACAGGAGAACACACTTTGAAGATGAAGTGCTGAGGGTTTAGAGAAGATATGAGGAAAAATATTTTCACACAGAGGTTGGTGGGAGTTGCTCATGCATTGCCTGGCCGGGGGGGAGGGGAGAGGATATAATAATCTTTAAAAGCATTTGGATCATCACTTTAAATTAGTTTCCTTAAAACCTCAGAATTCAAACAAGCACAGTTTCATTTCCTTGGTATTCATTGTTAAAATCACGATGGTACTGCTGTCCAACTATTTAAGGCGGATGATGTGTTTCATACATTGCAACAGTTGAGGATAGCGGGTGCACTTGCTGCCGCAGGGTTAGTTTAAACCCAGAAACTGCAAGACTCGGGCCATCCACAAACCCACTCACCAAATGAATAGAATTGATTGTTTCTGGTTGGGTCAAAGGAATTAATTGAATAAGCTCAAAAAGGGGCAACAGTTACCATCACACTGCATTAAACTGCAGTTGGAAGTTGATACTGATTGAGAGAAATCTTTCAGTGACTTTAATCTGGCAGAAGTAACAGCATTGACAGTGAGCTATGATGAGTAAGGAGGATAAATGAGTTTTATGATATTTTGTTAGAATATTCAATTGCATGATCGATGGATAGACAGACAGATAGGTAGACAGATAGACAGACAGATAGACAGGTAGACAGGCAGATAGATAGATATACAGGCAGACAATTCATATACAGGCAGACAGACAGATAGATTTGTTCAGATGTTTGACTTTTAATACTCATACATTCTGTATTTCCTATTTTCTTTGTTTATTCTTAATTTCATTTCACAATCTCTGCAGAATAAACTGAACCTCACCAGTGTATCTGATTGAAATGATTCACAGTACAATGTGATACTTTGTTACTTGGATTAGTAAAGTTAGATGGTTGTTTTTGAATGACATGGATGTGACGGCCAAACTGTTCAGCAGATCTCTATGGCTCCATAAACCCGATTATAACCTTTCAATGTCCTTGTTGTTTTATTTTAGTAGCAATTTTATATTGTGGATTGGTACTTCGATTGGAAATCAAAAAAAAAGGTGGATTCCTTCATTATTACATTTGGATAATTCCACAGAATTCTGTCCGGATTAAATAAAACATTCAAACACTCTATGCTGACTTGTATCATTCAAATGAGACATAATTCTGGGAATAAAATGTGAGGCTGGATGAACACAGCAGGCCCAGCAGCATCTCAGGAGCACAAAAGCTGACGTTTCGGGCCTGGACCCAAGGGCCTGAGATGCTGCTGGGCCTGCTGTGTTTATCCAGCCTCACATTTTATTACCTTGAATTCTCCAGCATCTGCAGTTCCCATTATCACTGACATAATTCTGGGAATGACTGATTTGTTCTTTATTTAAGGCATTTAAAGATGATTGTCGGCAGATATTTCACCCTATTGGTCAGCTGCTCTCGAAATTTACTTTGGGTCATGACATAAATACATGTGTTTGTGCAGCAACTCAGAAGGAGCAGTATGTGACTGGTTTGATCTGCGATATACATCGGATCATTGAAACCTGTTGAGTAATAATGGCTTGTAATGCGGAGTAACACAAAATAGACAACATATGACACCCAGAGGATTATGAAGTAGCTGGATACTGCAAAGAGCAAGATGACAGACTTCCTCCTGCTGTGCATCTCGGGATCACTTTGATCCCTATCATTCCGGCCGGCTCTGAGTCTCCTGCGGGTCTTACTCGCTGCCAAAATATGTCCTACAGTGAAAGCATTGAAGAGAAATATCAGAAATATTGGGATCAATGGTGTCAACCACCTGTGAATCCAATTAAATGCTATCCAAGCAGCGACAGTATAATACTCAAGCTTTCTATTACAACCCCATTGTATCAGGCCAGTTGTAATGGTGCCTTCATATGCAAAATACCATGGGATGTTCTTTAAGCAGAAGATGGGGCAGATAGTTCCTATAACTGTGGCTGCAGTTCTCTCGGTGCAATATCTAGTCTTCAGTTTGTGGCAACAAATGGCAACAAAGCGGTCAAAAGTGAATGCAACTGTTAGCCAGACTGAAATGTCAGTGGAAGCATGATTCAGAGCAGATTGTAAAGAGCAGAAATGAGTCATGAAGAGGAAATTATTAGGGAAATAGGAGTCCCTAATTCGAGTCAATATCACATAATTGATAACGACCAGTAGATCTGCCACTGCCATGGCTACTAAATATCGAGTCACACTGGTGGAAAGACCACAGTTTCCCCTGGAGAGAATCACAATTGTTATTAGGTTGGCTGTAAAAGAGAAGGACACATTTTAAGATGTTTATTCAAGATATACACGCATCAGTGCAGAAGAAAATCATTGATTGCCCATTTCCAATCACTCAAAAGGCTACAAGGATCTGTAGTAAGACCTCTGCTGTTTGTGGTGTATATAAGTGACTTAGATGAAATTGTAGATGCGTGTCTTGGTAAGTTTGTGAACAATACAAAGATCAGTAGAGTTGTGGATAGTTTAGAAGTTTGTCAAAGGATACAGCGGGATATGGATCAGCTGCAGATATGGGCAGAGGAATGGCAAATGGAGTATAATCCAGCTAAGTTTGAGGTTCTGCAGTTTGGGAGATCAAATGTTAAGGAAAACTGTACAGTTCTTGGCAGGACTCTGAACAGCACTGATTTACAGAGCGACCTGGGGGTCCAAGTCCACAGCTCCTGGAAAGTGGCCGTGCAAGTAGATCGGTTTGTAAAGAAGGTATTTGGCAAGCTTGTCATTATTGATCAAGGAATTGAGTACAAGTGTCAGGGTGTCATGTTGCAGCTTTATAATATGGAGATACCGCTGTTGTGCTGAGGTGAGGGGTGGAAATCAGAAGTAACAAGCCATAATCCAAGAGGTTTCTATAAAATCACAAGCTTTCTCTGTACTGTCCCTTTGTCAGGTGTAATGGAAGCACTCTGTGCCTCTCTACCGATTTCAAAATCACCTGACAAAGGGACAACACTCTGAAAGCTTAATGTTGAATATACCTGTTGGGCCATGACTAGGTGTCCTGTGCCTGCAGCTTCATACGGCTTTGGTTAGGCCACACTGAGAGTATTCCATTCAGTTCTGGTCCCCACATTGCAGGAAGGATGTGGAGACTTTGGAGAGGGTGCAGAAGAGGTTTCCCAGGATTCTGTCTGGATTAGAGAGTATGAGCTACAAAGACAGGCTAGAAAACCTCAGATAACAAGGTGTAGAGCTGGATGAAAACAGGAGGCCAAGCAACATCAGAGGAGCAGGAAAGCTGATATTTCAGGCCTTGACCCTTTTTCATTCTGAGGAAGTGTGTTCAACCAGCTCTACACCTTCTTATCTCAGATTGTCCAGGATCTGCAGTTCTTGCTATCCTAGAAAAACTTGGGTTGTTTTCTCTGGAGCGGAGGTGGATAAGGCAAGAAATGATCAAAGTCTATCAATTTATGAGATGCATAGATCGGACTGAGGGTCAGAACCATTTGCTCAAAGGTGAAATATCTAACACAAGAGACAGACATTTAAGCTGAGAGGGGGCAAGTTCAAAGGAGATGTGAGGGGCAATTTTTGACACAAACAGTGATTGGAGTCAGGAACACATTGACAGGGGTGGGGTGGAGGCAGATATGACAGGGGCATTTAAGACAGTTTTCGATCAGCACATGGATATGCAATGGATGGAGGGATATGGACCAAGAGCAGGCAGAGGATTTAGTTCAATTTGGTGTCACGTTTAGCACAAGACTGTGGTCAGCAGGGTCCATTCCTGTGCTGTATTATTCTAAGTTGGATGTTCTGTGAACCTCAGAAATGGGATATGAATGGACAAAGAACAATTAGGAGGGCAAGGTGTTTAAAAGAAGGAGTTTAATCAACTTTTGCGATGTAACACACAGAATTAAACTGTTAAACTGGCCATGCCTGTGCCATCCTTCTGAACTCTGTGTCAGCTTGGTTCACAATAAATAAAGAGAATAGCTGCATTATTCAGGGCTGCAAACAAGTCTTGTGGACTTGAAACATGAACTATTTGTTTCTCCACTGATGTGACCAGACCTGCTGTGTTTCCACAGCGCTTTTTTTTTTATAATTTAAAACAGCTGGAACTGTTTGTTTGAGATTGCAAAGAAATCAACAAGATCATTTAAACAACACTGTTAAACAGCCAATAATCACAATCGACTATAGTTTGCCTTTGAATTAAAGCTAAAGAGTCGAATCTTATTAATTTTCACAAGGACATTAACACAGTTAAATATCCTTAGATTTAGTAACTGTTTAAAACCACCTACCTGGAATGGCAACGGCTGCTATCGCTGGATAGTAAACCATTGCTATCTGTATCATCAGTGGTAGCTCCAGGAATGGATAGAGCGTGAATGGAGATCTCATTCTATCTGGGTACAATGTTCCAACTGACTCTGAGAGATAAGTGACTCAGAGAAGGTACTAATTTATAACAGAGGACAATGTCCCTTGGGGTACGACCCAGCAGAAGCAGTAATGTTACTTCCACGCTTTTGAGCATTGTGGTGGCATACAATTATCACCCAAACTGGTTTCACAGGTGTTCGAATTTGAGACAAACCAATGGCTTTGATCGAAACCAAGTCAACATGTTTATTTCTCCCTTCTGGCAGGATGAATTTACCCTGGCTTAAAAAAATCAGACAATCATTTCCATCACTTCAATGCGGCTAGCAGCTGAATGAGAAATGTTTGTGTTTAAAATGCAAGCATCTCATGCTTCATGCCAACACGAAGTGGCTACATCCAAAGCTCGCACTGCAGGCAGGAAACATATCAATAGACAAGGTTGTGAAAATAAACACCATGCATCCTTTAAGCTATTCATTATTTATTATTCTACAAAAAAAATTGCCTTGTCAGCGATCTTAACAATGCTGTATTTCTTGAGACACTTTGAGTGCGAGCTGTTTCAGTCCTGTCTATGTCTGTATTGAAACACTAAATAGTCAATTCGAACAATCATAATTATCTCAAGGAATTAAGTTCCCTTGTGTCAGCATGAAATAACGACGATGGTTTCCCCAAGCTTCTGAACTTTCCAGCAATAGGTCAGAACTCTCATTAAAAGTTACAAAAATGACAGGGCATGCACAGAAAAACAAATTTCCCCCGAGCCTGGCTCCTGAAAGTAATGAAACTGGCCATTCTGGGCTCAGCTGAGGAGGGAGTTTGTCCCCCGGCCAGTGGGGTAGGTGAGTGGGAAAGGGGATAGTGGGTGATATTTGGCTTCAAGTTAATTCAATAAAATCTAAATTATCACCAAAAATCTTAAGGGCACTGTACAGATACTTGGGTGTTTGAAGGGGGACAATGAAAACACAGCACCCTGTATAACAGGGCAGTAGCTGTTGTAGGGAAGGGGTGGGGTATCCCAGTTGCCTGGGTAGCCAGTGTGTAATGCAGAGGATGCCAACAAGTTTCAATTCCCGCACCAGCTGATGCCAGTATGAAAGTTGCACTTTGTCAACCTTTCCCCTCAATTGTGGTGTGATGACTTTGAGGTTAAACTTACAACTGGTGATATCCATCTCTTTCTAATGAGATAAAAACTCAACAATTCTCTGCAGCTATGGTAACTGTATATAATTCAGGCTAACGATTTACTTTAGCATCTCGGACAATCGAAATTCATTTCATTATGTTTTGAATATAAAGCTAATGTCAGTAACAGTGACTGTGAAACAAATACAGGGACTGCAATTTTATAACATAGAAGGAGCTATTGCTCATACAAAACAGGGTCCCTGAAGCTAAACACAGAGAACACTGGAGAAACTTGACAGGTCTGGCTGTATCTGTGAAGAAAGAGAAGCGAGGTTAACGTTTCAAGTCCAGTTTGGCTCAACTTCAGAAGTACAATGTGTTGGGAAATTGTAAAAAAAATAAATAGAAACTGATGGAGAAACTCAGCAGTAACAAAAACAAAGTTGTTGGAAAGCTCAGGTCTGGCAGTATCTGTGAAGGAGAAAACAGAGTTAATGTTTCGGGTCTGGTGATGCTTCCTCAAATCCTTCCTCAGAGTATTTACAGTATCCACAGTTCTTTTTTGTTTTTTTTATTTTGTGAGAAACTCAGCAGGTCTCGCAGTGTCTGTGAAGTGAGAAGCAGAGTTAATTTTTCAACTCTAGTTCTGAAGAAAGATCATAGAACTCAAAAGATTAACTCAATTTCTCTCTCTACAGATGCTGCCAGACGTATTGAGATTTCCATAACTTCTCTTTTGTTCAGAATTCCAGTATATCCCATGAGGGTTGTTAATGGTCATGGAAGAGAAACAGGAGAGGTAAACAGAATGTAGTGTAAGATATGAAAGGGTGAAAATGGGCTCTGTCTAATGAGAGTGTAGTCTCACTGTGTTCAATCTCTCACCAAATGATTATCCATGCAATTCAGAGAGCAGACTGGGGAATTTATGCTGCTCACGTTTGTGGATATGTATCTTCCCTGATATGAGGTGACCAAATGTCTCCGCAGCACTGCAGGTGTGACTTCACCAGGGTGCTACACAATTATTACAGCAAGGAAAAATGATCCTGCTGCAAAATGCAATGCAACCAAGAAATTGATACAGTGGGTTAAGTTCACATTGAAAATAAAAGCCTGACAAGTTTGTGTGGGGTTGAAATGAGTTTGATGGAAGAATATCAAATGAAAACTTTCCCTGTGAAGGAGAGTTCTTGATGAAAAAATTTAACAGGGAGGGGGAAAAGAAAGGGGTGTCCAGTCCTTGCAATCGAATAAATGTTGTGTGCTATTCACATAAAATAAAACTCTGTTGAAAGAGAAAGCAAAATATAAGTATGGAGTCTTGTTTTTAATCAGCATTAAGAGAAAAATGGGGCGACATTCTGGAGGTTAAAGAAGAACCCGCCCTCAGAAGATGTCTTCAGGAAAATGTGTTATGTTTTTATTTCTTTGCAGTGCAAATGTTTTAAAATGTGAAAATAAATGCCATGCATTCTTTCAGCCATTTACCAAAAATGTATTATTAGTTTTTTTTGAAGAAATAATTGTCGTAACAGAGATCTTAACAAGACCCGTATTTTGTGATCCTGGCATATTTCTTGAGACAGGTTGAGCAGGAGCTGTTTCAATCTCAGCTATGACTGTGTTCAAACACTTTGTCGTTAACTGGAACAATCAGAATTATTAAAAGGATTAACTTCACTCATGTTAGCCTAAAATAAGGGCTGTGCTGTCCCATTTCTTTTGAATTTTCCAGTTCTAGGCCAGAACTCTCAATAAAAGTTGCAAAGATGGCAGGGCATACATGGTAACCTCACATTTTCCTGAACCTGGCGACTGAAAATAAGGAGATAGACCACTTTGGACTGAGCTGAGGTCGGGAGGGAGGGCAGTTTGTCATCCAGAGGGTGGGGTTGGTGAGTGGTAGGTGGGTTGTGGTGAAACTTTGTAATTTTTTTACCCCAGAGAGTTATGGCAGCTCAATTTCATTGCAGGCTCATGGCAACAATGGATATGGAAACATTGTGGAAACATATTTGATTTAAAAGAAAACAAAGAGTGTGAACATTGCCACTTGTGTCAGCATTTGTTAGACATTCCTGGTTGCCCAGGGCCAAGATCAAGAAATACAATTTGAGAGGCTACTATGTCCCCTCGAAGCAATGATATTCATCACCAGGTTTACTATGAAAGAGAAGGAACTTTTTTTAAAGAAAGTTCATTCATGGGATGTGGTTTTTGTGGTTAGGCTGGTATTTATTGCCTCTCCCACATTGACAAAGGGGACAGTTAGGTGTTACCGTATTGGATTACATCTGGAGAACATTCAGGCTGTACAAGGAAAGTTGATTTCCTTCCCAAAAGGACATTAATGAACCAGATGAGTCTTTACAACAATCATTGGTTACATGGTCACCGTTAGGTGAGTTGACTCGTTCAAATTCTGTTGAGCACAAATTTCACCACCTTCCATAATGGGATTCAAACTCAAGCCCCCAAACATTAGCCTGGATCTTGGATTCGCAGTCCAATAACATGACGAAGACACTCCCCATCTCCCCACTGTCAGAGCTGAATGGCCTCCTCCTGTTCCCAAGGCCTTTGACAATAGAAATTCTAGGATAACTTGTCTCACAAGGAACGGCGTTTCCCTGTTGTCTGTTTTCTCTGAAACACATCTCATCACAGTTTATGCATTTGGAAAGCATTGGAAGACCGTATCAGTGCAAAGGGGGTTGTCTTACCTTCTCAACCTCTCCCCTCACCTGATGAGCAGTCACCCTCAGGTTAACCCTCCACCAGTCATCTCTCTGTGTCTCTCTCTCTGATGACAGAGCATCCCTATGGTCAACTGTAACGATGATGACAAAAATAGAGTCATACAGCATGGGAACAGAGCATTTGGTCCAATGGGCCCATGCCAAACGGAACCACAAAATAAACTAGCCCATCCTACCTGCTCCTGGCACAAACCTCCAAACCTTTCCTATTCATGTACCTATCCAAATGTCTTTTAACTGCTGTACCTGCATCCACCACTCCATCAGAAAGTTTAATCCACACGCGATCCACCCTCTGTGAAAAAAAAATTCTATTTTTTAATATGTGTCTCCCCCTCACCTTAAAAGTGAGCTGCCAGTCTTGAAATGGCCCATCAGAAAATACAACTACTATCAACTCTCGACCTCTCATGATTTTATAAAGCTCTCTACAGTCACTGTTCAACCTCCCATGCTCCAGTGAACAGAACTCCCAGCCTATCCAGTCTCTCCTGAAAACTCAAACCGTCCTTCCCTGCCTCATCCTGGTAAATCTCTTCTGAAGCCTTTCCAGCTTAATAATATCCTGTCTAAAACTGGGCGATCAAAACTGGACACAGTATTAAAGAAGAGATAATGGGAACTGCAGATGCTGGAGAATTCCAAGATAATAAAATGTGAGGCTGGATGAACACAGCAGGCCGAGCAGCATCTCCTGAGATGCTGGTTGGCCTGCTGTGTTCATCCAGCCTCACATTTTATTATCACAGTATTAAAGAAGATGCTTCGCCAATGTCCTCTACAAACTTAACATTTCATCCCTACACCTATAGCCAAAGCTCTGGGCAATGAAGGCAAGTGTGCCAAATGCCTTTTTAACCACTCTATTTATACGCTGATATTTACACCAGTGCTGGTGAATTTCTTGAGGATCACAGCTTCAGTGTTTGTTTCTTTTTATTTCAAAGATTGGGATGATACTCGTAAGAATCTCTCAGTCAGAGACTATTGGGAAATTCGTTTCAGCATGTGCAGATCAAGATCTTGCCTGTGATCTCCATCACATGGACAATGATTTCTGTGGGGCTTAAGCATCACAGCCTTGGGAAATTTATCATGTTTCTTCATTCCAGAAGTTTGGATCAGGATAACCAAGAATTCCCCGTTTGCACCTTTTCCCCATTCTGTTTTATTTCATAACTGATTAAAACTCTGTCTGTCACAACCTTGAATATATTTAGTACACCCAACTTGATAGCTATCTGAGGTCAGCAATGGCCGAGTGTGTCATCGCTGGGTTATTAAAATACTAAGGAAATGTAGAAAGCAGCCCATCGAGCCTGCTGGAACATTCAATCTAATCACGAGTTGTCCTTTATCTCAACACCATGTTCCCATTGTCTTCCATATCCCTTGACACCTTTAATGTCAAGAAATCTAGCTGCTCCTCTCTGAAGTATGTTCAGTTCATTGGCTCCACAGCTTTATAGAACATAGATAGAACATAGAACAGTACAGCACAGAACAGGCCCTTCAGCCCACAATGTTGTGCCGACCATTGATCCTCATGGATGCACCCTCAAATTTCTGTGACCATATGCATGTCCAGCAGTCTCTTAAATGACCCCAATGACCTTGCTTCCACAACTGCTGCTGGCAACGCATTCCATGCTCTCACAACTCTCTGCGTAAAGAACCTGCCTCTGACATCCCCTCTATACTTTCCACCAACCAGCTTAAAACTATGACCCCTCGTGCTAGCCATTTCTGCCCTGGGAAATAGTCTCTGGCTATCGACTCTATCTATGCCTCTCATTATCTTGTATACCTCAATTAGGTCCCCTCTCCTCCTCCTTTTCTCCAATGAAAAGAGACCGAGCTCAGTCAACCTCTCTTCATAAGATAAGCCCTCCAGTCCAGGCAGCATCCTGGTAAACCTCCTCTGAACCCTCTCCAAAGCATCCACATCTTTCCTATAATAGGGCGCCCAGAACTGGACGCAGTATTCCAAGTGCGGTCTAACCAAAGTTTTATAGAGCTGCAACAAGATCTCACGACTCTTAAACTCAATCCCCCTGTTAATGAAAGCCAAAACACCATATGCTTTCTTAACAACCCTGTCCACTTGGGTGGCCATTTTAAGGGATCTATGTATCTGCACACCAAGATCCCTCTGTTCCTCCACGCTGCCAAGAATCCTATCCTTAATCCTGTACTCAGCTTTCAAATTCGACCTTCCAAAATGCATCACCTCGCATTTATCCAGGTTGAACTCCATCTGCCACCTCTCAGCCCATCTCTGCATCCTGTCAATGTCCCGCTGCAGCCTACAACAGCCCTCTACACTGTCAACGACACCTCCGACCTTTGTGTCGTCTGCAAACTTGCTGACCCATCCTTCAATTCCCTCGTCCAAGTCATTAATAAAAATTACAAACAGTAGAGGCCCAAGGACAGAGCCCTGTGGAACCCCACTCACCACTGACTTCCAGGCAGAATATTTTCCTTCTACTACCACTCGCTGTCTTCTGTTGGCCAGCCAATTCTGTATCCAAGCAGCTAAGTTCCCCTGTATCCCATTCCTCCTGACCTTCTGAATGAGCCTTCCATGGGGAACCTTATCAAATGCCTTACTGAAGTCCATATACACCACATCCACAGCTTGACCCTCATCAACCTTACTAGTCACATCCTCAAAAAACTCGATAAGGTTTGTAAGGCATGACCTTATGTGTTGGGGATTTCCACATGGTCAGCAGGGTCTGAGTGAAAGCATTTATTTTCACTTGAGTCGACATGGGACATGTAACATAGAACATTACAACACAGGGCAGGTCCTTCGGCCCAAGCTGTTGTGTGAAACTATTATTCGACTCTAAAGTCAAACTAACCTGCATACCCTTCATTTTTCTGTCATCCATGTGCCGACCCAAGAGACGCTTAAATGTCCCTAACATGTCAGACTCAATGGCCACCATTGGCAGTGCATTCCACCAACCCACTGCATGATCTGCCTTTGGTCAGGGAAACTTGAGATTCCTTGATAGAAAGAATAGAAGGACTGAATGTTGTATAGATGGAGAAAGACTGCAGAAAGCTATAGCAGAGAAGGATTCAGGAGTCATCAGGCATGTATCACAAAAAAGGGAGAAGCTAAATTCAATGCATAACAGGGGAGGGAAATCAGCTGTTGGCCTTTTTATTGCTCAGAATGGAGTATTTAAAAAAAGAGAGGTTTCATTAAAACTGTACAAGGAACTGGTCAGGATGCCCCTGGAATATTGTGAACAGTTTTGAGTTCCTTGTATCAGGAAAAATATTCGAGTATTGGAGAGAGCCCAGAGGAGGTTGACTTGGCTGATACTGTCTTCTGAGGGCATGTTGACGGATTTGGGCTGGTAGTCATTGGATTTTAGACAAATGAGATGCATAGTTGTGGAAACATACATGACTAGGAGAGTTTTTGAGAGGTTGCATTTGGTGAAATTATTTCCTCTTGCGGGAGAGTCTACTAACAGAGCATATCAACTCAGACGAAGAGATGAGGAAGAGCCTCCTGTCTCAGAGGATTGTAAATGTTAACTCTATTTTTTTCTGCCAGACCTGCTGAGATCTTCCAGAAACTTCTGTTTTGGCCCCACCTTTCCATGTGCTCATTTCTGATCCTCTCTGTCAATGCCATATTCCCACCTTCTCCCATATATATTTGATGCACTTAAATCACATTTATGCATCCATTTAGCAAATGTATCAGTGATCCGGCCTCTGCAGTCTTCTGTGGGAGACAATTTCACAGCTTGATCACCCTCTGAATGCAGAAATATTTCCTTATCTTGGTCAAAATTGGTCACCTGTCTCCTTTCACTGGACAATGCTGCCAGTCCCAGGACCTGCCTCACAAATCTTTGCTTCACTCCCTCTAAGTCAAGGATACACCTCTCAGGGAGGGACAGCAAACCTGCATAAAATACTGGGACTGTGCTCTTACCAATGTCCTGCACAACTGCAGTACATTATCTACTCATCATATGCTCACTGTCACTTGAATTTTCTCAAACGTTGGGAGGATTGTTTATAAAGGAATGGGGAAAGGGACTAATGCAGGAAGGGAGAGAGGGCAGGAAGGAACACTATTGAGAAGAGTCAAAAATGCAGGTAATGTTAGTTATTGGTTCTGCAGATCTGGGGAAATCATGGTCCTAGTGGTATTGTCACAAGATTATTCATCCAGAGACCCAGGTAATGTCCTGGGTATCATGATCACAACAAGGACAGCAACATAGTCATCATGGAAAATGAGTGTGCTGATTGGGGCTGTTAGCCTGGTCCAATCAGAGAGACAATTTGAATGTGGTGTCATGCAATTTCCGGGCTCCAAGGGAACTCAGCTCTCCATTTGCTGTCCAAGTGTCACACAGTGACTGGGATCACAGGATCTGGGCCACTCGTCCATTTGGGAGACTGGCCCAGTCAAGTTGTAAAAATGTTCATCATTCCCAGTCTCCCAGCTGCCTTGACACTTTACATCAAGTTCTTTCTGATTCGTAAAAACTCAAAACATCACCTTGAGGGGAGAGCGAAGTCGAAGGGAATTTGAAAACACTGCAGTTGTAATAAGTATCAAGCGGTTCATTTTGACCAGAATAAATGCAGAGATAATATAATTAAAAGCTTTCAATTCAAAATAGTCACAGGAGAAGCAGGGGTGGGTCGATTTGAATATTTCTCATTAAAAGTGAAAGAGGGTGTGAAGAAAATGTACACGAGGCTGATATTGGGCACTTTTACATGAGGAGAGATTGGTATAACTGGGCCAGAATTAAACAGAGGTGAAAGGGTGAGAGGCAGAGAGTCATTCACATTGTGCTTGGAAATTCAAGGCTTTAATACGGCATGTACGTGAGAAACACTGAGGTCATGTTGAATATCTATTTGACACGTTGTCTCCTGGCACAATGTGCATTACTTGGTTGTTTTATGCACCATCGACTGGAGGAAAAGACCGAACTTGCAGCTAAACATTTGAATTGGAATGTACTGCTTCAGGTAATGGTGGAAGCAAATTCATGTGAGGCATTTGTGAAAGAATTGGCTCATTCAGTGATAAAAAGAATGTGACCTGCACATTCTCAGAGTCAGCACAGGCACAACACTGGAATGGTCTCTGTCTGTTCTGTAGTAATTCAATAATTTTCGTAATGGGCCAGAGCAAACACTCTCAAAACAGATGAGGTGTTTAGTCTCGAACCTCACGTGCAACTGTAAGGTACTTGGGTTATGAGTAAATTGATCAAACTCTTAAACTTGAAGCAAAAATCATTTTATTATCACACTACAATGAAAATACAAATAAAAGAAGAAGAATTGATGTAAATTTAGCTCTGTTTAAATACTTCACAAGATAAAACATTGTTTAACAAGTGCTCATCAACTGTTCCAATATGGCAGCATCACACAAACAAATCCTTGGCAAAGGCCCATTCAGGAAAACAGATTCTCCACAACTGTTATCTCTCCCATTCGAAGAGAAGGAATATCAACAGAATGATTCCAGCAGCAGAGAAAGAACTCAAAATTTTTGCAGTAGCAAAGGTACAGCTGTATCTCGCAGATTCAAATGCAAAAAGCCCATCTTCAGCAACTGGTTGTAAGATAATAAAACCCTGGGTCTGTGTGAGCTTGACTCCACCAACACATGCTTCTCTTGTTTACTTTAAAAACAAAATAAAGCTATTTACTCAGCTTTACATGAGGCATATACCTTGACACCTTAACAACACCCATCTCCACGGGAAGCAGGACACAACAAGTCCCTCTTCAAGGTCATTTTCATCACAACCTGTAGAAGATGCCCAAAGTGAGCACGGACAGTATAAACTCAGGCTGTGTTGCATTGACATTGTCAGAGCCACAGCTTACTGCCAAACTATCAGGGAACGGAAAGCTGGCTGCACATTGCATGCAGTCATTTTAATAGTTATTGAATCGCAGAGATTGGCAGCATAAGAAAAGGCATTAATAGCCCCATTTTCCTGCCCTTGGTCCATGTCTTTGTATGCCTGGACACTGCAAGGTCATATCTAATTCTGAAATAATTCTTAAATATTTGATGGGTTTCTGTGCCCAGCAAACATACAGACCGCGAGCTTCAGATTCCCACCAAACACTGGGTGAAAAGTTTTTACTCACATCTCCTGTAAACCTGCTGCTCATTGACATAAATCAATGTGACCGGTCATTGATATCTCCATCAAGGAGAAAACCTTTCTTGCAGTCTATTGTATACATACCCTTCATAATTTGACATATCTCAGTCATGTCCACTCGCAATCTCCCCTGCTCAAAGGAAAACAACTCCAGAACTTGTTCAACTTCCCCTGACGGCTGAAGTTGTCCAGCCCAGGCATCATCCTGGACGTGAATCTCCTCTGCACCTTCCCCAGTGTAAACCCATCATTCCTGAAATATGATTCCAGAACTGCACACCATGCACAGGCTGAGGGTGTGGCAGTGTTTAACACAGTTCCGGCAACATCGGCCTGCTATTAAACTCTAAATCAGGAATGTAAATGGCAGTGTGTCTTCACAGATAATGGGAACTGCAGATGCTGGAGAATCCAAGACAACAAAATGTGAGCTCTCTGATGAAGGGTCTAGGCCCGAAACGTCAGCTTTTGTGTTCCTGAGATGCTGCTTGGCCTGCTGTGTTCATCCAGCCTCACATTTTGTTGTCAGTGTGTCTTCACAGCTATTTTATCCACCTCCCCTGAGATGTTAAGGGACTAATGATTATTCACATCAAGGCCCCTCTTATCCTTGGTGTTCCCCATGGTCCAACTGTTCATCATGCCACCCCTTGCCTTGTTTATCCAGTTCAGTTACATCAACAGGGGAGATGGCCTCATGGTATTATCGCTGGGCTGTGAATTCATGAGACCCTGATAATGTTCTGAGGGCCAGTGTTCAAATCCCACCGTGGCAGATGGTGGAATTTGATTTCGATAAAATATCTGAGAAGTCACAATCTAATGATGACCATGAATCCGTTGCCAATTGTCAGGAAAAACCCATCTGGTTCACAAATATCCTTTAGGGAAGGAAACGGCCATCCTTAGCTGGTCTGGCTTACATGTGACTCCAGGCCCACAGCAATGTGGTTGACTCTGACCTATGCTCTGGACAATAAATGCAGCCTGGTCAGCGATGCCTTCGTCCTGTGAATGAATTAAAATTAAAACCTCACATTGATACTGATTGAATTCCATTTCCTACGCTCTCCCCTTCTGATCAACATCTCCATTTCCCTGTAATCTACAGCTATCTTCGGCACTATCTACCACTCACCAATTTAATGTATCATCTGCAAACTTACTGATCATTCCTTCTACACTGGAATCTAAGTTACTTACATAAATCAGGAGCAGACAGGACCCCAGCACTGATCACTGTGTGCACCCAGATTTCCAATTCTTCCACAAATAACTTGGGAGCATGAGGTTGCATCAAATTACTTTGACCAACTTTGTGAAGGGATACATTATTCCATTCTTTAACTCTTCTCTGAATTTCCTCTGGGTAACTGCATAAATAAAGGTGTTGGTGCAGCAACTCAGGAGCTGGAGCATGAAGCCAATCTCTCTCACAAATGTGGGCAGAGGAACTGGATATCCCAAGTAATCAAATTGTTTCAATATGGAATAAGCAATGAACACCACCCATAACACGATGAAATTGCCAGATATAATAAATAACATAATCATTGATTTCTTACGACTGCCCATCTCTGGATCATTGGGACTGTCCCCAGTCGTTGGACCCCGCAGTCTCCTGCGAGCTCAACTCAGCACAGTCACTGTTCCTAGAACCGCACGCGCTGTTTTCTTGGTGCAATGTCTACTTTTCAACTTTTGGCAACATATGGCAACAAACCGATCAAAGGTGAACATGACGGTGAACCAGACAGAACAGTCTGTGGCAGCATAAAGCGTAACAGCATGGATGTTGCACAAGGGAACATGATGCAGGAAAAGAAACTCTGCCCGATATGTGATAGGAATTTGTCGTCATATCAGATCGAAGATAATGACCAATAGATCGGCTGCTGCCATGGCCACCAGGTAATGAGTAACACATGTGGAAAGGCCACACTTTCCCCGAACCAGGATCATTATTGCAATCATGTTAACTTGAAAGAAGAGGGTGGAAATGATCAATTATAGCTCAGATATAACACAGGAATGCTTTTCTTTTATGTTTGCTTTATTTCCAGGAAAATATTGAAACTAATTCTGATTGTGTATTTAAAGTATTTGCATCAATATGAAACCTTATCAGAAATTTGCTATTTAATGTTCCATCCAGAAATGGATCTAAATATGCTACTTGTCAGAGAATGGAAACACAACAATGATAACTATTCAAACAAAAAAAATACAATGCCATATTTGACAGTACAATCATCACAACATTTGTAACTGTTCATGGTTTGAAAGTATCAACAAACAATAGTGTTTCTTAATATAAATGGGACAAGGATAAATCGTCATTAAAGCAATTACAACAACGTTCCAACTAACAATTTCTTGTAAAAAGTAGTTTCTGTTAAAAAAATGCAAACAATCTTATCCCTTAGAGAGACGACATAGCACTTGCTTGATAAACTGCTGCTTCATAATAAATAAGTAACTAAGACTTGTCTGCAACAATAATGTGCTGAACTAAAGGGGCCAACTGCAGGGAAAGCTGTTTCATAGACAGACAGCCAACGCCGAATGTAACAAGGGACAATGGCGTGACATTATGTGAGAAGGCATGCTCCAGGCTTGAGGTCTCCCAAATTGTCATCCATGATAAACATGAAAGAATCTTTCAAATCAAAAATAATGCCATTTCCCAAAGATTAATAAAACATAAAACTACGTTAAGAATCCAACAGCAGAACAAAACAACAGCAGCATTTCAAAGAACAACACTGCTCAAAGTTTGAACCCTGGGCACTTTCAGACACAGACCACTGTCATTTGAAATCCGAGGCAGCCCTCACCATTAGATTAGATTCCCCGCAGTGTGGAAACAGGCCCTTTGGCCCAACAAGCCCTTTGAAGCATCCCACCCAGACCCATCCCACTATAACCCACACGCCTCTGAACATGATGGGCAATTTAGCATGTCCAATCCACCTAGCCTGCACATCTTTGGACTGTGGGAGGAAACCGGAGCACCCGGAGGAAACCCACATAGACACAGGGAGAATGTGCAAACTCCACACACAGTCGCCCGAGGCTGGAATCAAACCCGGTTCCCTGGTGCTGTGAGGCTGCAGTGCGAACCACTGAGCCCACTGGGCCACCCCGATAATATCTAATACCCGTTCAGATAATACCTAAACTCAGTTGCTTGGCTTAGACTTGCTTTTTGAGGGCATAAACATGTTCAAATTATTCTTTCAGCATTTGAGGTTCTGTGAGAATTCGTAATAAGTATCAGAATGAAAGATACATTGTTTACCAAACATATATGGATCAGCGAAACAATGTTAAAACAAGCAAAAAGGATTTTCAGTAAAGACAAAACGAATAACTGTGCAGTTTGGAGCCACATTTTCCAACAAGCACAGAAATGCTGGACAGAAATGAACTATTCAGAATCTCCGATGTTTGGTTCTGTTCTGTTGGGTCACGTGAACATTTTATCAATTGCCATTAGGTTTTTCGACAATCCCAATCTTAATACTGTTTTAGAGGAAAAGCTTTTAGTAGCAATTTAGAAAACAACAAGGCCATAAAAAAGGAATGAAATCCAGTGAGAAAGGAGAGAGGAAATACCGGAAAAGGAGGAATGAGGGATTGAAAACAAAATGGAAAGAAAGAGGGAAAGAAAGAAAGAAAGCAGGAAAGAATGAGAGAAATAAAGAAAGAAGGAAAGAAGGAAAATAAGAAAGAAAGAAGTTTAAAAAAGAAAGGACAGCTAGATAGATAAACAGAGTCAATGCAGTGTGAAGTTGGAGGAACACAGCAGGTCAGGCAGCATCAGAGGAGCAGGAGAATCAATGTTGGGATTTATACCCTTCAGCAGGATAAAAAAAAATGGTATTTTTGCCTCACATGTCTTACAATGTCAAAGAATTCTTATAGAACAACGGAATTCTTCTTGATGTCTACTCATTTCTCAAATGTACCGAAGATCACTAAAACAAACTGTCAGAAATGTTACACTGAAACAAATGTTTATATTCCACTTTTTGAAACATTATTCACAGGGTGTAACTTACCCGGGACACCAAATGCGGCTAAGACTGGGTAGTAGATATTCTGAATATCAGTAATTGCCCACAGAATCTTCAGCTTGATCAAAAAACTCAGCGACATGATTTCCCTTTTGTAAATAATAAGTATTTATGATGATTCTTGTCAAGGATTAGGCTTTCTCTCTTTAAGAGATTTGGAAAATTCCCTCATTTATAGGACGGAGAATTCACTAGACCTGAAAGGTATTTCCCAAGTTAATGGAACCTAATTACAACCACGAACGCAAGTAGTAAAATCAACAACTAGTGTAAGGGGAATTGTTACATAAGCGGTGCATGTCCTGACCAGTTACTCCTGTCCCTTCTCATGAACCCCAAGAATTAGACAAATTCTGCACATGAACAGAATAGGCCATGTCCGACAATTCAAACAGAGGTATCTTCTGAAACAAATCAATAGTGGGAAATAAGAACAAAAATACTCGATAATTATAATGGGGGAGTTTAACTGTCAGGATTTAAAGAGACGATATTGGCATAATTCAATGGGAGCATTCAATGAGACGATCATCACTGATTTCCCCTCGAGTGACGTCTGAGACCCTTGACCGCAATCATACAATCTTCGTGCCCCTTCACTACACAAGCATGCCTTTGGGTGAATCGAGTCCATAACAATCCTCCAAAGAGTATCCCCACTCAAAATATCCTACAACCCTGTCCCTGTAACCCTGCATTTTCCATTGCTCATACACATAATCTGAGCATCCTAGGACAAGAAGGAGGGAATTTCACATGATCAATCTCCCCTAAAATGCATACATTGGGACTCTGGGAGGAAACTGGAGCACCTGGAGGAAAGACTGCACACAGGGGGAGAATGTGCAACTGATTTGAAATGGCCACATCATTCCTGTGGCTTTATTTAGCATCTCATCGGATGCATGTTTCTCTGGGTGTGGTATAATTTATTTCTTGTTCTTGATATCCTTGACAATGTGGCTGCGAGCTGCCTTCTTGAGTTGTTGCAGTCGATATGCTGTAAGTAGATGCACACGGCCAAAAGCAGCTGTGAGGTTCGACATCCTGCAGGAAGCAAGTCAATTCCTTACTCAGCAAAATCTGATTAACATCTGTACTGAGATGGAATATTCCACACTTACCTGAACGAGTTCAGCTCGAACAACATTCAGGAAGATTGACACCAGTCAGGAAAATTAAGCTTAATTCATTGGCATCACTTGGTGTTTGTAAAGTATTGATATTTATAAAATGACTGGGGGGAAAGCAGCGTGTGGTCCCCTTAAAAGATGATGTGTTGTTCCTCAGCTTAGTGAAAAGGGATGCCTGTGGGTAGGTTGTAGATTTGCAGGTACACAGAATGTCTGAAAGTAACATTTGTATTGAAGGCTGGATAGCTCGCAGTCCGAGCCACAGTTTTGTTTCCTTATCAAGACAACAAGTTTGAATTCAGACAATTAATTTAAACCAGGCACTTTGTCACCAAAAAATAACAATTAAAATTTAATCTGATAGTTTTGACCGCATAAGACCAATTCTGTTAGCGAGATTTGAGAAGATTTGTAGCAGAGGTTGAGGTTTTGGATGTGAGTTTCCTAGCTCAGCGAGCAAACTCACATCCAGAACCAATCCTGTTGTCAGAAATGATATGTTTTCAAGGTTATAAAAGACAGAGCCAGTGATAAAATTGGCAGTGAGAGAACTGCATCAACAGAAGATAAGACCAGAAGATCGGAAGACGTAGGAGCAGAAATTAGGCTATTTGGCTCATCGACTCTGCTCTGCCATTCATTCATGTCTGGTAATCTCCTAAACCCCATTCTCCCACTTTCATAAATCATAATAGCGGCAGCACGGGCCTACCTCACATCAGGCAAAGGGAGAGGAAAGGATGAAAAGTGTTTGAGAAATGGCTGCGATAGCTTCATCCTCAATCCTGATTCTGTCAGTGATGTAACACTGCTCCCTGCTCACTGACAGACACAACTGCGCACACAGAGGTGAAATGCAGCTTCTGCAGTTCTTGCTATCTCTGAGACAAAGATAGTTTCCAAGCTGTCAATGCAAACCACAGTGCGGGGCGGGTGCGGTGGGGGGTTGGTTTGTGAAGCTCAATGAGAGCTTGCCAATGAAAATTTGATCAGGGAGGCAATTCATTCCGTCGTGAGTTTTAACAAACTGCAAAACAGGGTTTCCGTGACTCACCAGGTGGAGATTGAATACAAATTTCAGTGGAATCTTCCTTCCAACAGCGAAAATAATCAGCTTCATAAGACCCATTTCTTTCCCAAAGCTCCAGCCAGGACTGAAGATGCGAGGTTTTGCACTTTGGAAAAAAGAATACAGGCATGGACAATTTTTGAAACGGTGAGAAATTTTGTAAAGCGGAAATACAAAGGGATCTGGGAGTGTTGGCCCAGGATTCTCTAAAAGTTAACTTGCAGGTAGAGTCCGTTATTAAGAAAGTGAATGTAATGTTGTCGTTTATGTCAAGAGGGTTGGAATAGAAAAGCAGTGAAGTGCTTCTGAAGCTTTATAAAGCTCTAGTTAGGCCCCATTTAGAATACTGTGTCCAATTTTGGGCCCCACACCTCAGGAAAGACATAGTGGCGCTGGAGTGCGTCCAGTGGAGATTCACACGGATGATCCCTGGAATGGTAGGTTTAACGTACGATGAACAGCTCAGGATCCTAGGATTGTATTCATTAGAGTTTAGAAGGTTGAGGGGAGAGCTAATAGAAACTTACAAGATAATGTATGGCTTAGAAAGGCTGAATGCTGGGAAGTTGTTTCCATTAGGCGGAGAGACTAGGACGTGGGCACAGCCTTAGAATTAGAGTGGGTAAATTTAAAACGGAAATGAGGAGACATTTCTTCAGCCAGAGAGTGGTGGGCCTGTGGAATTCATTGCCATGGAGCACAGTGGAGGTCGGGATGTTAAATGTCTTCAAGGCAGAGATCGATAAATTCTTGATCTCACAGTGAATTAAATGCAACGGGGAGAGTGCAGAGAAGTGGAGTTGAGATGCCCATCAGCCATGAATGAAATGGCGGAGTGGACTCGATGGGCCAAATGGCCTTACTTCCACTCATATGTCTTATGGTCTTATGGTCTAAGAGGGCAAACTTTCACCTCTCGAATTTCTGATGGTAAAAGGTACTTGCGAAACTCCGGTGGCCACACGCACAGGACCGGCTTTCCACTTGGTCCAGAGACAGATTAAACTGCCACGTCACCAATGAAGCATTCGGATCGCACTGTGCTGCTGTTGCTGGCAGAAATTTGATGAGCTCAGACGTGTCAGTGAAATAAGGCCGGGATTCGGAGCAGATTTCATTATTGTGCCCCAAATTAAACAACTGGCAGGGACACAGCAAATAGAGGCCCCACTGAGATTTGAACTCAGATCGCTGGATTCAGAGTCCAGAGTGCTAACCATTACACCATGGGACCAGCCTCACAGGGGGTTGCACATGAGACAGAGGGAAAGGAAAAGATGGAACGGGATTGAGAAATGGCTGCGATAGCTTCATCCTCAATCCTGATTCTGGCGTGGAGATAACAGGGGTGTAACACTGCTCCCTGCTCACTGACAGACACAACTGCACACACGGAAATGGATGCGAAACTGACGAGTTGTACAGAGTGTTGGTCAGGCCACAGCTGGAGTGTTGTGTGCAGTTCTGGTCACCTCACTACAGGAAGGATGTGATAGCGTTGGAGGGAGGACAGAGGAGGGTCACCAGGATGTTGTCTGGGATGAGAAATTGACCTGTCAGGAAAGAATAGATAACCTTGTTTCTAAGGAAGGGTCACTGGACACGAAACACGAACTCTGACTTCTCTTGACCAGAGCTGCTGAGCTTTTTCAGCAATTTCTGTTTTTGTTCCTGATGTACGGCTTTTGCAGTTCTGTCAGTTTTTAAAATCTATGCCCTCTCATTTTGTACTCCCCCAGCCCTTGGGAAGAGACCTTGGCTATTCACCCTGTCCATGCCTTTCATGATTTTCTCAACCTTGCTCAACCTCTCCCTATAACAAACCTTCCAATCCCAGTAATATCTCAGTCAATCTTTTCTGCTCTTTCTAAAGTTTAGTGACATCCTTCTAATGGAAGGGTGACCGGAATTGTGCACAGTATTCTAAAAATGCCCTCATCAATGCCCTGTACAGCCAGAATGTGAGATTCCAACTCCTTCACTCAATGTTCCGACCAATGAATGCAAACATACCAAATGCCTTCTTCACCATCCTGTCCACCTGAAACTCCACTTTCAAAGGAAATATACAACTACACCCTACTATACGCAGTCCTTTTGTTCAGCAACACTCCCCAGGGCCCTACCATTAACTGTGTAAGCCCCTGCCCTGGTTTGCCTTACCAAAATGTGGCACCTCACATTTATCTAAATTAATCTCAGTCTGCGCTTCCCCCGCCAAGTCCTCAGAGAATTTTGTTTCCAATTGGTTACCTATCCCTGGATCCCATGTGCTCTAACCTTACTAAACATCTACCATGTGGAACCTTGTGAACACTTTGCTGAGGTCCATATTGACAACGCTCACCGTTTGACCTTCACCCATTTTCTTTGTCACCTCTTCACAAAGCTCACTCGAGTTGGAGGAATACGATTTCCCTGCAGAAAGCAAAGTTGACTCTCCCCAATCAGTCCCAGCCTTTCCAAATGCAAATGAATCGTGTCACTCACAATCTCCTCCGACCACTTCCCTGCCATTGATGTAAGCCTGACTGGTCTCAGTGTTCCCTGTTTTTTCATTACAAAACTTCTTAAACGATGGCACAAGATGAGCCAACTTCCAATCTTGTAGCAACTTGTCTGTTGCTTTTGATGATATAAATATCTCAGCAGGGGGACCAGCAATCTCTTCCCTCGCATCCCACACAAAATTCTGGGAAACACCTGATCAGGTTCTGGAGATTTATCCACACCTCACAGCCCTTAAGCTCAATTCCACTGCCAATGAAAGGCAACACACCAAAGATCTTCTTTACAACCCTATCCACTTGGGTCGCAACTTTGAGGGATCTAAGAATGTGGATCCCAAGACCCCGCTGTTTCTCCACACTGCTGAGAATCCTGCCATTAACCCTGTGTTCTGCACTTAAATTCGACCTTCCAAACTTTTCTGTGTTGAATTCCATCTGCCACTTCTTTGCCTAGCTCTGCATCCTGTCAATGCTCCATTGCAACTGACAACAGCCCTCCACTCTGTCCACAATTCCACCAACCTTCGCGTCATCAGCAAATTTAGTAATCCATCCTTCCACTTCCTCATCCAAGTCATTTATATAGATCACAATCTGCTCCTATTTGCCAGCATTTTCCCCATGTCCCTCTAAACCCTTCCTGTTCATATCCCCATCCTGATGCCTTTTAAATGTTGTAATTGTACCAGCCTCCACCTCTTCCTCTGGCAGCTCATTCCATACACACACCACCCTCTGTGTGAAAAGGTTACCCCTTAGGTCCCTTTTAAATCTTTCTCTCTCACCTTTAAACTTTGGACACCCCTACCTCAGGGAAAAGACCTTGTCTATTTACCTTATCCATACCCCTCATGATTTTATAAACCTCTATAAGGTCCGCCCACCACCAACTACAACCGTCTGGTACTCCAGGAAAAGCAGCCCCAGCCTATTCACCCTCTCCCTGTAGCTCCAACCCTCCGATTCTGGCAACATCCTTGTGAGTCTTTTCAAAATCGTTTCAAGTTTCACAACATCCTTCCTAGAGCAGGGAGAACTGAATTGCACGCAGTAGAACAAAGAAAATTACAGGACAGGAACAGGCCCTTTGACCTTCCAGGCCTGCACCAACATGCTTCCTGTCACAACTAAAACCCCCTCCACTTCCGGGAACCATATCCCTCTATTCCCATCCCAGTAATAGATTTGAAACCATTCTATTCATGCATTTGAAAGTCGCAGTATTCCAAAAGAAGTCTAACCAATGTCCTGTACAGCCATAACATGATATCCCAACTCCAGTACTCAAAGCTTTGAACAATAAAGGCAAGCCAAGTTGGTGTTCTTTTCTGGAGACATTATGCTGGATTTGATACAACTGATTTGGCTTGGTGTGACATGTCAGAGGGCAGATAAAGGCAGAACATTGCTGTGGGATTAACAGTACCTCACATCCAAAACAGGATGGGTCAGCATTCTTTCCCTGAAAGGAATCAGATGGTTTTATTTCTCAGAAAACACTTGACAGCAGACTAGCATTTGATTGTCAAATCATTGCTTATTTTCAATTTTCACAATCAAAACACATTCGAACCCATCTGTTCAGAACATTACTGACAGCCGCTACAGTGCTATCTCGGGACATGACCAATAGGGAACCATCAACTTGTTAAGAGCACTGCTTCTTCACTCATAGATGTCTAAACCACAAGACTGTAAAATATAGAAGCAGAAGTAGGCCATTCAGCCCATCAAGTCCACTCTGCTATTCAGTGAGATTATGGCTAATCCGAGAATCCTCAGCTCTATTTTCCTGCCTTTTGCTCATTCCCCATTTCCTTACTGATTAAAAATTTGTCTTATCTCATTCTTGAACAAACTTAATGATCCAGCCTTTGCAGTATAGAGTTCGAGAAAAGGTTGCAAGAACTGGTGTTTTTCTCTTCAGAACGCCGAAGGATGAGAGGTGACTTGACAGAATGATCAGAGGTACAGATGGAGTGGACATCCAGAGAATTTTTCCTCAGGGTGGAGGTACTTATTATGAGGGGGCATCGTTTTACAGTGAGCGGAGGTAGATATAGGGGAGATGTTAGAGGTCGGTTCTTTACTCAGAGTGTGGTTGGGGCGTGGAATGCATTGCCAGAGCGGGTAGTGGAGTCGGCCCCATTAGGGGCAATTAAGCAACTATTAGAAAGGCGTATGGGTGATAATGTAAGGTAGTGGTGGAGGAGAGATAGACCTTAGGTTTAGTGTAAAAGTTAGGCACCGGAAAAGACAACGGCAGAAACAGCCCTGATGACCATGCAAAGTCCTCCTCACTAACATCTGGGGGTTAGTGCCAACATTGGGAGGGCTGTCTCACAGACTAGGCAAGCAACAGCCTGACATACTCACAGAATCATATCTTACAGACAATGCCCCAGACACCACCATCACCATCCCTAGATAAGTCCTGTCCCAACGGCAGAGGGGGTGGCGCAATGGTATCCAGTCAGGAGGGTGTTACTAGAGGAGTGCTCAACATTGACGCCGGACCACAAGAAGCCTCATGACTTCAGGTTAAACATGAGCAAGGAAACTTCCTGCTGATTACCTCAGTTGATGAATCGGTGCTCCTCCATGCTGAACAACACTTAGAGGAAACACTGAGGATACAAAAAGTACTCTGGGTGGGGGATTTCAATGTCCACCACCAAGAGTGGCTCAGCAGCAGTACGACTGATCGAGCTGGTTGGGCACTAAAGGAAAAAGCTGCTCGACTGGGTTTGCAGCAGGTGGTGAGAGAACCAGCAAAAACCAGCGAGTGAAAGACAGATCTGAGCAATCCCACAGCCAAAGGATTAGATCTAAGATCTGCAGTCCTGCCACATCCATTGTGAATGGTGGTGGTCAATTTAAGAACTCACCAGAGGAGGAGGCTCCACAAATATCCCCATCCTCAACGTTAGAAGAGACCAGCACATCAGGGCAAAAGATGAGGCTGAAGCATTTGCAGCAATCTTCAGCCAGAAGTGCTGAGTGGATGGCCCATCTTGATCTCCTTCAGTCGACCCCAGCATTACACACACCAGTCTTCAGCCAATTCGATTCACTCCACGTGATATCCGGAAACAGTTGGAGACACTGGGAACTTCAAAGGCTATGGGCCCTGGCAATATTCCAATAGCTAAGCTGTTCCAGTACAGTTACAACACTGGTATCTACCTGACAATATGGAAAATTACCCAGGTCTGTCCTGTACATAAAAAGCAGGATAAATCCAACCCGGTCAATTCCCACCCCATCAGCCTCCTCTCGATCATCAGTAAAGTGATGGAAGGTGTCAGTAACAGTGCTATCAAGCAGCACTTTCTCAGCAATAACCTGCTCAGTGACGCCCAGTTTGGGTTCCGCCAGGGCCACTCAGCTCCTGACCTCATTACAGCCTTGGTTCAAACATGGATAAAAGAGCTGGATTTCAGAGGTTGAGGACAGCATGACAGCCCTTGATATTAAGACTGCATTTGACAGAGTGTGGCATCAGAGCCCGAGCAAAACTGGAAACAATAGGTACCTGAGGGCAAACTCTCCAGTGTTTGGAGTTAAACCTGACACATAGAAAGATGGTCGTGGTTGTAGGAGGTTAATCATTTCAGCTCCAGGACATCTCTGCAGGAGTTCCTCAGGGTAGTGTCCTCGGCCCAACCACCTTCAGCTGTTCCGTCTACTTCCCTCCACGTTAAGGTCAGAAGTGGAAATGTTCACCGATGATTGCACAATGTTCAGCAGTATTCATGGATCCTCACACACTGAAGTAGCCCATGTTCACATGCAACACTATCTGGACAATATCCAGGTTTGGGATGACAAGTAGCAAGTCACATTCGCGCCACACAAATGCCAGGCTATGACCATCACCAATAAGAGACAGTCTAATCACCATCCCTGGACATTCAATGTTATTACCATCAGTGAATCCCTCACTATGAACATCCTAGGGATTACCATTCACCATAAACTCAACGGGACTCACCACATAAACACAGTGGCTATAAGATCAGGTCAAATGCTGGGAATAAAGCTTGAGTAATTACTCTCCTGACTCATCAAAGTCTGTCCATCTACAAGCCACAGTCAGGAGCGTGATGGAATACTCCCCACTTCCCTGGATGAGTGCAGCCCCAACAGCAGTCAAGAAGCTTGACACCATCCAGGACAAAGCAGCCGCTTAATTGGCATCACATCTGCAAACGTCCACTCCCTCCACCACCGACAAGCAGCAGTGAGTACTATCTACAAGATGCTCTGCAGAAATTCACCCAAGATCCTCAGACAGCACCTTCCAAACCCACCACCACTTCCATCCAGAAGGACAAGGGCAGCAGACATATGGGAACACCATCACCTCCAAGTTCCCCTCTGAGTCACTCACCATCCTGTCTTGGAAATATATTGCTGTTACTTCACTGTCTCTGGGTCAAAATCCTGGAACTCCCTCCCTAATGGTATTGTGGGTCAACCCACAGCAGTGGGTCAAGAAGGCAGCTCACCACCACCTTCCCAATGGGCAACTAGGGACGGGCAAGAAATGCTGGGCCCAGCTAGCAACACCCACTTCCTAAAAATGAATAGAAATAAAATACCTGGTATCGGCCATATGGACCTTCTCTTAACTGTCTCTCATGCCAAAATATCTTTCATTAGATTAGGGGCCCAAAACTATTCACAGTAATCCAGTTGTGACACAGTATCTCTTTATACTCCATTCCCTCGGGAATAAAGGCCAACATTCCATTTGCCTTCTGTATTACCAGCTGGAGGTGAATTGTAACTCTTTGTGATTCATGCATCAGGACTCCCGAATCCCTCTGTATTGTAGCTTTCTGCATCCTCCTTCCATTTAAATAAGATTTAGTTCATCTGTTCTCCCAGCCATTTTCCCACATAATATTCCATCTGCAATATTGAAAGAGATTGTGAAATCCATCTTTTACATCAGAGATGTTGATATTGCTCAAGCAATTGGGGAGAATATCTCGTTTCCTCCACTTTCCTCCCACGGCCCAAAGATGTGCAGGCTCGGTGGATTGGCCAAGCTAAATTGCCCATAGTGTCAGGGATGTGCAGGCTGTGTGTGTTAGCCAGGGCAAATGCAGCGTTACAGGGATGGAGTTGGCCTGTTTGGGATGCTCTTCAGATGGCCGGTGTGGACTTGATGTGCCAAATGGCCTGTGTCCACACTGCAGGGATTCTAACTTCTAGCATTCATAAATCTTGTACGCAGGTCCCCGATCCAATGACTTTTAGCTCAGGTTCAGTTCAGTACATCTTGCCTCTGGGTCAGAAGACATTTAATCTCACATAAGACATGAACACTTCAGTGCAGTGCTGATGGAGGCCTGCTCTCAACATCCATCATCTATGTTTTTCCATCACTGGCATTGCAAAGGATCCCACGATAAAATGTGAAGAATAACTGGTGAGATGTGTTGACCAACATTTTTGAATCAACTAACATCACTGAACAAAATGGCCACACTGTAACCTGACAACCACTTGCCTGTAAATTGGCCTTTGAGCTTCAAAAGTGAGAATAGCAACTACAATTCATGGAATCATAGAGTCATATAACACCATTCAGCCCATTGAATCTGTGCTAATCGACCTACATGAATCCCTCTAGCCCCACAGCTTTGAGTGTTATGACATCTCTAGGGCTCATCCACATACTTTTTAAAAGTTATGAAGTTTCCCACCTTAACTGTCCTCCCAGGCAGTACATTCCAGATTCCCACCATCCCTCTGGGTATTAATTATTTTCCTCAGATTCTCTCTGATCCTCCTTTCCTTGGCCTCAAAATTAAACCTCTCATTACAGACCATTTAACTGAGGGAAAAGCCACTTCCTATTGAGCCTGTCTGAACCAGGCTCCCCTCTCAAGCACCACTGCTCCAAGGAAAGCCACCCCAATCTGTTCAATCTTTCTTTGTAGCTGAACTGCTCCATCCCAGGCAGCGTCTCCTCTGCACCTCCTCCTGAGCAATCACATCCTTCCTGTAGTAAGGTGACCGCTGTGGCGTGAGAAAATGGGGGAGGTGATGGTCTCATGGTATTATCACTGGGCTGGTAAACCCCGAGGCCCAGATAATGTTCTAGGGACCTGGGTTTGAATCCTGCCCTGGCAGATGGTGGAACTTAAATTCAATAAAATATCTGGAATTAGGAATCTAATGCTGACTGTGAATCCATTGTCAATTGTCAGGAAAAACCCACCTGGTTCACTAATGTCCTTTATGGAAGGAACCTGCCATCCTTGCCTGGGCTGGCCTACATGTGACTCCAGACCCACAGTAATGTGGTTTACACGTAACCTCTGGACAATTAGGGATGATCGGTAAATGCTGCCTGGCCAGTGACTACCCTCATCCCATGAATGAATAAAGAAAAAAAATAGTTCTCGACAGTTCCAATGTAATCTACCCGCTCTTATAATCTATCCCTCAGCTGATAAAGACAAATGTCCCCTCCAAATCATTGTGGAGTTGCATCACAGATCAGCCGCGATATCGTTAAATGGCAGGACAGGCTTGAGAGGCCAAATGGCCTACAACTGCTTCTGTGGAAGATATTGTAATTAATCGGGGCCTATTTTCACAGTCTCAAGACTCCACACGTCTTTAGGGTCGAAACAAAATGATATCACGTGCTGCATGGTCTGTGAAAATTGGCCTGGAGTTGTGTGAGGCTGGAGTATGAGGCTGGTTTCTCGCTGATCATGCTCGCCAGCTGCACTAGCAACCCCACATGAACATTGTATGAGAAAGGAAGAAACTCTGAAAGCACCATTTGCAATTCACTAGTTTGCTCAGATGTGTTATCAGTTCAGGTGCTTGAAACAAGACGGCAACGAAGGAGAAAATTCTACTGTATGGGCACAAACGTTTTCCTTTCCAGGCAGACAGGAAGATTCATGGGCTTCAAGACTGACAGAGCCTTTTGGTCCAAGCTGGAAACCTGACCAAGCACAGCTGCTTCATTCTAGACCAGACTGAGCAGAAGCACAGGTCAAATGCAACAATGGCTGACTAGTCATCCTGAAAACATTGCCAAAAATGTATCAAAGACACATTGATGAACTTAGCACAGTGAAAGTAGGCAGTCAGAGTTTACTTGATGCATTGGCTAACCCAGGTGCACACTCCTTTCGCTCACTACCCCCATCCCATGTCATCAAGTTAAATACCATTTTTCCAGCTATTATCAGTTCTGAAGAAGGGTCATAGAACATAGAACTGTACAGGACAAGAATGGCCCCTTCAGCACATGATGCTGTGCTGAACATGAAGCCTAAATAACTGATCCCTTCTTCTTGCCCTTGTTCCATATTCCTCCATTCCCTGCATATTCACATGTTAATCTAAAATAACTCCCTCATATGCCCCTATATTGACTGTCTCTGCCACTTGGTAGAGCATTCCAGACTCCTCCCACTCTCTGTGCCCCTCACATCTCCTTTGAACTTTTCCCCTTTCACCTTAAATGCATGCCCCTCCTATTAGACATTTCAACTCTTGGAAAAAAGATTCTGAACATCAAACCTATCCAAGCATCACATAACTTTATCCACTTCTATCAAGCGTCCCCTCAGCTTCTGCTGCTCCAGAGAAAACAATTTGAGTTTCTCTAACCTCTCCTTATAGCTCTTATCCTCGAATCCATCCATTATCCTGGTAAACCTCTTCTGCACTCAAAAGTTCATGTTGTTTTCTTTCCACAGATGCTGCCAGGCCTGCTGAATTCGTCTGGCAATTTCTGTTTTTGTTTGATATTTCCAGCATCCACAGTTCTTTGTTTCATTTTATTGTCAAGAAACCGTAATCTTATCAGATTGTAGAGTTGTTCTTGCACTAGTGAGATGACTAGTGATACTTTCCCCTCAGGGCCACCACACCTCAGGTGCGGGGAAAGGTTGAAAATGAGGGTACTTTGTACTCAGCTCAGCTAATACAGGAATTGAACCCATGCTGTTGGTACCAAACTGATTCCCAACCCAACTGTCTGGCCAGCTGAGCTGAACTGACCCCTTATTTCAGCATGTGCTGAATGTGGTTACACCCTCAAAGTGACATTTTAGCTTGTTTGTAACCACCTTTCCTTCAGGGTGACAAAGTGAGATCTAAAATCATTTGTAAGTGGACTCAAAAGGGAAGAGTGAATCTTGTCTGGGACCCTGCATTCATTACCAACACTGGGAGATTGACTTTCAACTTCAGATTACTCGAACTGGAGCATACATTGTGGCATTGTTCTTGGCCCTTAGCATTCTCTTCGAACAATATAGAAATATCTTCAGCACATTAATACGTTAACTCAAAAGGCATGGAACCATCTACTCAAAATGTAATGTGCTGTGGGGAAAGATGTAATAACCTGTTAGGGTCGTCGTATCTTGGGAACAAATGCAATACATGAGGAAAAAAGTTATGAATTCAAACATTTTTTGATGAACTTAAGATCACTGACTGAAACCGAATGTGGGAATTGATCAAGTCAGGGCATCATGCTCCGATCAATAAATTGGCAACGCAGGCTTCCTTGTATGTCCATCAGCTTGATCAGATCATGAGCAACATTTACACTCAGGCCCAAAAAAAGATGATTTAAGCTGACTTGACATCTGATATCACAACTGAACTGTGCACCTTGTCAGTTCAGATATATTGATGAGATCGACAACACGGAAAAAGATTTTGAAATGGAGAGCCAATTGGGATTTACCTAATAATGTTCCCTTCGGAGCCTGTGATTAAAATCGGCCCCAGGCAACAGCAAGTTTCATTAGTTAGACATGATAAAGGCAGTGAACTGCAGTGTCATGAATGATCTGCCTCGGTTACTTTTAGTCTTTCATACTACTGACCCGAGGTTCGATCTATTACAGGGTTGAGACACAACTTTGTTTATTTCCCTTGGGATGATTTAAAATGTTTTGTGTAGTAAAGTGGAACTTGAAAAACAGCAGAGCGAGAAAAAGGTATTTCTGTTGTAATGTGCTATGAAGATGCTTGTTTTTCAGATTGCTTGGAGGTTTTAAGATTTCAAGGTGTGGAAAATGAGTTTGTTTCAGATTTTGATGAAATATCTTGAGTAGTTTCTTTAAAGTAGACATTGGAAGTTCTTAGACTTCAGAGTAACTTGACCACATGGTCCTGAACATCAGACTCTGTGCCATTCTCAGCTTTATGTTTTTTCCCTGAAGAATAGTCAATTTACCAAGTTTTTTTTATTTCAGAATTTTAATTCCAGTGGAGATGTTTTTCAGAGATCACAGGAGCTGCGGATGCTGGAGAATCTGAGATAACAAGTGTGGAGCTGGATGAACACAGCAGTCCAAGCAGCATCAGAGGAGCAGGAAGCCTGACATTTCTTGCCTCGCCCCTTCTTCAGAAATGAATGGTCCAGGCCCGGAGATGTTTCTCGATTATTTTTTCCCTGAGAGAGTGTATTTGTGTATTTTGAAGATATTTATGGGGACAATCATTTATAATACTGTATTACAGAGTACATATGCATTTTATTCAACTGATAACACATACTCCTGGAGGAGGTGGGCCTTAAGCCCTCCTTGGTTAGAGGTAGGAACACTTGCAGAATCCTCGACTGACCAAGATAACAAAGTGTGAAGCTGAATGAACACAGCAGACCAACCAGTATCTTAGGAACTCAAAAGCTGACATTTCGGACCTTGACCTTTCATCAGAGCCTCAACTGACCAATATTGCATTGATATATAGAATCATTACAGTGCAGAAAGAGGCCATTTGGCCCACAATGAACCTCATAGAACATAGGACCCAGAAAAGTACATCACAGCACAGGCCCTTCAGCCCACAATGTTGTGCTGTGGATTAGTCCTAATCCAAAAACAAAATAACCTAACCTACATTCCCCTCAATTCATTGCTCTCCAAGTGCATGTCCAGCAGTCGCTTAAATGTCGCTAATGGCTCTGCTTCCATAACTACCACTGGCAATGCATTCCATGCGCTCCGACTCTCTGGGTGAAGAACCTCCCTCTGACGTCTCCTCTATACCTTCCTCCTAACATCGAAAAACAATGTCCCCTCGTGGCAGTCAATCCTGCCCTGGGGAAAAATCTCTGGCTATCGACTCCTCCGTGCCTCTCATTACCTTGTACACCTTGATCAGGTCACCTCTCTTCCTCCTTCTCTCCAGAGAGAAAAGTCCGAGCTCAGTCAACCTGTCCTCATAAGACAAGCCCTCCAGCCCAGGCAGCATCCTGGTAAATAAAGTGTGAAGCTGGATGAACACAGCAGGCCAAGCAGCATCTCAGGAGCACAAAAGCTTAGTGCTCCTGAGATGCTGCTTGGCCTGCTGTGTTCATCCAGCTTCACACTTTATTATCCTGGATTCTCCAGCATCTGCAGTTCCCATTATCTCTGATAGCATCCTGGTAAACATCCTTTGCACCCACTCCAAAGCCTCCACATCTTTCCTGTAAATGCAAAGTCATGCATTTTGGAAGATCAAACTTAAATGCTGAATATAGGATTAAAAGCAGGATTCTCGGCAGTGTGGAGGAACAGCGGGATCTTGGTGTTCAAGTGCATAGCTCCCTCAAAGTTGCCACCCAAGTGGATAAGGTTCTTAAGAAAGCACACGGTGTTTTGGCTTTCATTAAAAGGCGGATCGAGTTCAAGAGCTGCGAGGTTTTGCTGCCGCTCCGCAAAACCCTGGTGAGACCACAGTTGGAGTATTGTGCCTCGATAAAGCTTCACAGGCCTCCAGCTCATGCTATAACCCTGCCTTTCCTGTGACTAATACACCTCACCAGCACATCTTTTGATACGCAATAGCAATCCAGCATGGCCAATCCACCCAAACGTGCACATCTCTGGACTGTGGGAACAAATCACCCAGCAGAAACCAACCATGAATAAAACATACAAACTCCGGTTTGCTCAAGCGATATTCCCAAGGCTGGATTCAAACACAGGCCCCTGGTGCTGTGGAGTAGCAGGGCTAATCACTGAGCCACTCTGCCACCCAGGGCTCAACACCATTTGCTTCGATAATAAACCTGCCAACGCGTTGGGTGACCAAAACACAGCTGCCTGAGCAACTTCATAGAAGCATTCAATGTCTACAGTGTGGAAGCAGGTCATTCGGCCCATCCAGTCCACACCAGCACTCCAGAGACCCAGCACATCCCCTCTCCAACCACATTTCCCATGGCTAATCTACCCAGAGTGCATATCCCTGTACACTATGAGCAATGTAGCACAGCAACTCCACACTCACCTGCACATCTATTGGTGAACAAAACTCACAAAATTCAAATGTGCTCAATCAAAACCAATCTTTAATTGACAAAATGCAAGTGACTAACATGCGTTCTAATGTACAATGATCTGTTATACAAAACTAAGCAACACTCATCTACCTCGGTAGCATGAGTGAGCCAGGTCTAAGTTACATTTGACACAAGCTGACAGGGGTTGATGACTCGTGTTATGGTCTTCAGTGCTTCAAACTCACTGTTCTTCTTTATTCCTCTGAGGATGATTGTTCCTGGGTTTCTAGCCCAGTGTTCAGTCCGTCAGTGTATCTATTTCAGAGTGAGGTGTGGGACACAGTGGCTGAGTGGGTAACCCTGCTGCCTCCCAGCCTGAGGGACCTGGATTTGTTTCTAGCCTCAGGTGACAGTCAGCGTGGGGTTGGGAAACGTTCTCTCCGTGTCTGCGTGGGTTTCCTCCCACAGTCCAAAGGTATGTGGATTATCCATGGAAAATACAGTGTAACTGGGATAGGGAGAGGGGTAGGTCTGTTTGTGACATTCTTTGAAAAGTCGGTGTACAAATGATGGGCAGAATGGCCTACTCTCACGTTGTAGGGATTTTATGACAGTGAACCTGCTTGTAGCAAGTTGCGAAACCCTTTCAATTCAGCAGAAAAAAAGTTACTATTCCAGTTGGTGAGGCTATCTCCTGCTGTCTACCTGTTCAAACGAGATCCGGTTGCTTCAGTTAATTATGTTATCTTTTGCCATTGAGCCAGTCGCCTGTTATGCCCAGATTTTCTTCGAACCACTTGGCTCTTCAGAGGTCCCCACATTTTCCAGCACAAGATAGAATCATGAGGGGAGTAGATAAGGTGAGTAGCCAAGGTCTTTTCTCTAGTGGAGGGGAGACAAAACCGAAAGGACATCAGTTTAAGGTGGGAGGGGAAATGTTTAAAAGGGACCTGAGGGGCAACATTTTCCACACAGAGGTTGGTACGTGTGTGGAACGAGCTGCCAGAGGAGGCCTGTGCAATGAAAACTCTTAAAAGGCATCTGCATGGGAACATCAATAGGAAGGGTTTAGAGGGAAATGGGCCAAATGCTGGCAAATGGGAGTCATTCAGATGAGGAATCTTGGTTGACATGGGCGTGTTGTGCTGGAGGGTCAGTTTCTGTGCTGTGTGACTCTATGACTTACATTTGGTCTGACGACAGTGTTTGTTGAGTAACCTGTTGATAGATCTTGTTGTTTGAAAACTAATGTACAAAAGATACTTAACTGGTCACCTTGGTAACTGTAAAACACATTTTTATTTGATGTTATAATCTGTGAAATATTTGATTTGATTTGATTGTCACATGTCCTTGTGTACAAAAGTAGGGAAAAGTGTACGAGATAACAAGGTGTGGAGCTGGATGAACACAGCAGGCCAAGCAGCATCAGAGGAGCAGGAAGGCTGACGTTTCAGGCCTAGAGTGTATAATGTCACCACCTTTGGTACAAATGCCGAATTCCAGAATCTTAAGGACAGGGGAGAAAGAAATAACAAAGTTAAAAGGTAAACTTTTCAGGAATTATCGCCAGTGTAAAACATAGGAAATTAGACATCGCAGACCTTCTCGGTTTTAATTGAAAATAAATTAATACAGCGGTGAGTTCAATCATCACAGTCTTTCTAAATTGTTTCACAACAGTGGGACTTCAAGGAATTACCTCGAGACTAGAAGTCCACGCTGAGGCCATCCCAGGCTGAGAGCCCACCACACTGGGCCACTGAGAGACTACTACACTAGACCGAGAGACCACCATACTCGGTCACTGGCAGACAGCCACACCAGGCTGAGAGACCACCACAGTGGAACATTGAGAGACCATCACACCCGGCTGTGAGAGCACCACCGTGGTTCACTGAGAAACCGCCAACCCAGGCTGAGAGACCACAACACTGAGCCACTGAGAGACAACCACACTGGGTCTCTGAGAGACCACTACATGAGACTGAGAGACCACCATAGCAGGTCACTGAGAGTCTGCCACGCAAGGACGAGAGACCACCATACTGGGTCACTGAGAGACTGATACATCGGACCAAGAGACTGCCATGCCAGGCTGAGACACTGCCAGTCCAGACCAAAGGCTAAATCTGTCAGAAAAGTGTTGGGGTTCCGTGGGTCTGCACCTTCCAGCTGAGGCAGCAATTTACCTACAGTTCACTCAACTGGAGCAAATGTTCCCTCTTCGGTCTTAAAGTGTGTTTAAAACTCTGAGGCACAAATATAATGTCCATGTTAAAAAAAAAATCCAGCATGCAATGTTGTAGAAACTTTAAAAGCCAAAGATTTTGTTTCAAAAGTTTAACATTTTAACTCCTTTTTTTAAAGTAAAATATAACGGGGAAGCACAGTGTCGCAGGAACTTTATTTTCAGTTCAAACAAGTAGAGGCAACTGTATTTCAACCTTTTGTTGTACTTACCCCAGGGGTGTTTCATGGGAGCAGAAATGAGGGAAGTCATTGAATCCCTGCAGTGTGGGAACAGGCCCTTCAGCCCAACAAGGCTACACTGACCACCGAGGATCCCACCCAGACACATTGCCCGATAACGCACCAAATCTATCCATCCCAGAGCACTATGCGTAATTTGGCACGGCCAATCCCCCGAGCCAGCACATTTTTGGACTGCGGGAGGAAACCAGAGCACCCAGTGGGAACCCACACAGACGTGGGGAGAATGTTCAAACTCCACATGGACAGTCACCCAAGGGTGGAATGGAACCTGTGTTGCTCGAGCTGTGAGGCAGCAGTGCTGACCACTGAGCCACTGTGCAACCCCATGTCAATTTTATTTTCAAAAGAGTTCGAGGAACTTTATTTTGAATTCCAAAGAGTCAGGAATCTTTACTTCACTAAAAGAGTAGAGTAAGCTTCACTCTGTGTTTATCTCAGTGCTGTCACTATCCTGGGCGTGTCTGATGGGAATGGAGTTGAGTGGATTTGGCTTTTCCATTTCCTTCATCGTTTAATAGATTTGGGGAAGCTTGAGGAAGCAAAAACATTGCTGATGTTAAATTGCTGGTAACACCCAATAGGTCTGACAGCAGCTACAGAGAGAGAACAAGTTATTGATTCAAGTCTCATGTGGCATTTCTTTAGGAGTTAAAGGTGTTGGAATTTATTTTTGGCAGATGGGAAGGAGGTGAACAGGTGGTATGGACGTGTGTACCACTCGTGAGCAAAGCTTTTCACCTTTTTTTCAGTACGTGACAAGAAATAATATAACAAAAATTTAACAATGAATAATAAACAATCAATCAATCAAATAAATAAATCGATCAATCGTAGTGAAAGACAAAGGGGTTGGAAAATGGTGATGGAAGAGAAATTGAGATGTTTAATGGGTGCAACGTAAGGTGTGAGAGGGTGAAAAACAGATCCTGTCTGCTCACAACAGTGTGAACTAGACAAGGCTGTGAGGGGACAAACAAGAAAAATGGGGAACCCACATCATGCGGTCTGGCCTGAACTTGTGGGATTCAATGTTGAGCCCTCCAGGCTGTAACGTGTATACATGGAAAATAAGCATTTCTTGCTCAAGTTTGCATTGTGCCACGTTGGAACATTGCAATGGGCCTAGGACAGAAACAGTGAGAGAATAAAATGTGATGTTAATGTATGGGATAGCCCTGCTCTTCAGATAAACATTAATCTCTATACTTTTACTCAGAGTATTGCAAAGCTGAGGCCTACCTCACTGTTGTGGCGATGTTAAATACAGGAGTCTCTCACTGGCAGAGTTAAGGTAGGCTAAGGCTCCATCATTTCTTTTATAATCACTGACTAGGTCGTTTTGATATTTCTTATGATAAATCCTGGCCATTCTATGTTAGAAAATTCTCTTGACATTGTGAGTTTTGTAAGGAGATGAATAAAAGCGTTTACAAAGGATGAACAATATCAGTCGGAGCAGGTAAAGATGGCCTTGGTTTTCTGTTTGATGAGGCTGAGAGGTTTTAATGAGAAATGCAAGGGCAAGTTTCCAGAGGACAGAAATATCAAAAAGCAGAGAACAGCAGTTTAAAGCCATTGCCAGCAAAGCCCATAAAATCGATGGAGAGATTCACACACACACTAGGTATGAATTACGTTCATTTGCAATTTTGGCCCATAGCCAACCCTCCAACAGGCACAACATTTTTTTTTCTGTACCAGGTAAGATTGTAACCAGCGGAGAGCTTTCTCCCTGATTCCCCTTCGCTGGGCTCGTTGAAACTAGACCCAGTCAAATGCGGCCTTTATGTTCAAGGTAGTCACCGCTAGAATTCACATAATCTTGACATTACAGTCAATCAGCATTTCCCAACGAGTAATTTATTTTTCTCTAAATGCTCTCTGTCTGTCCTATGCTGAATTGGACCACCATGCAGAGTGACTGCAGTTTTTACCATCCAACAGACACACTGCAGTAACTGATTGAACCTGTTTCAAAACAAAAAAACTCATTTCTGAACAAAAAAGTTATACCAGGCACGAAACAGTAACTGCCTGTCCAGATGCTGTCAGACCTGCTGAGTTTCTCCAGCATTTCCTGTGTTTGCAAAGTAAAATCTCCTGTCTATCTTTCCTAAATTATTTTCCTGAGGATATGTGATTGGGATCAGACAGGTGTGTTTTGCATTTCACCTTTGGTGCATATGATGTCAACCCACAGACATTTCAAAACGGTTTATTTTCATTTGGTGCAATTTTGCAATTAATTTCCAAAATCAAAGCACCCAATTTCTCCTGGGAGGCTCACGTCAGCTATAAATGTCTCACACACTTAATGTGGAGTAGTGTATCTTACCAACATGCATGGTGCACCAAATGGTCTGCTCTTTGCAGTTTATTATCCCATCCTTGCAGCTATCGGGGTCCCAGGTGCAGTACTGGAATTTGATGTATGTTTTGAAAGTCATTTTGACTTTAGCTGCCTCAAAACAAAATTGCTGTAATCATGAGTCTGTGTTGTGCAACTCTTTCCCTTGCAGCATTATAAAGTCTTTCCTGGAAAGATACTTGCTTTGAACAAATTAATGTACCCCTTTAGCTTCAATTCTATCATTCAAATGTACCACTGCTTTGGATATGCTACTGTTTCTCTCTTTCAACTGAATATTTTATTGTCTCATGCATAATAGTTTGCTGCCTATGACAGCATTCCCTTTAAAATATCATCCAATGCACTCTTTCTTCAGTGAATCATACATCTCCGAGGTGGGTTTACAATTTTTTGAGTCAATGTGTCAAGTTTTCTCTTCAGTTGTTTGCTTTATCATTCTTAATAGTGTGACTGCAGATATTTTTTCCCTGTTTTGAGGCACCAATTTGAGTGAATGATGACCACCAGCTACAAGTCAGCATTGTGTCACTTGCAATGTGCTGAGATTATGCTGTCACTTTAAGAGGTTACTTTCTCCAATTTTTTTTTGAAGAGAGGCTGGAAAGCAGAGATAACAAACCAGCTATTGAATGCAGCCAAAATAAACAGTTTGAGAGGCCATTTTTTAAGTTAGACCAATGGAAACAGCCTGCACAAGTGGGGCCAGCTCTTACAGATCAGAAATTCTCGTACTTCAAGCATGAAGCAGCGAGAAGCCATTGGATTAGAGCTTCAGTGAATGCCTTTTCGCTGTTATTCTCTAGGAACCTTCTCTTGAGGATGGGTCCTCCTGCACTGGAGAACTGTATGCCATAATAGATTTCAATGGTGGTTACTACATTTCAGCTTCTAATTTAATGTTGTTTTGCTGATGTTATTTTCCTACCTAAACCCTTCAATGCATTTACATTCTTATCCATAACTCTCATATTTAATATGAACAATATTACATAATTTCGCATTGTGACATCTTACCCTAACTATGATTGTCTGGTTGATTGTTTCAATCAAACAACGACTGTTGACAGAATAGGGATTTGATTTTGTTATTTTGTACCAGATATTAAAAATTCAAATAAATTTATGATAATAACACTTTATTTGAGAAGTCAAATCTTATGGTTCTGTTCACACTGTCTCACTCACTATTCCATTTACATCATTCTCTAGACTGTACATCTTTTTAATATTGCAGCTAAATTGGCAGTGATTGTGATCCTATCCAGAGGAAGATGCAGTCTCTCCAGATGTATCAATTACTACCTCGTACCCCTGGCAGTGACAGACCTACTATTCATTATTACAGCTGTAATATTGATCCGTATTGTTGGAATTTACTTCCCTTCCAGCATTGTGTATATTACCCCAGTCTGTAGTGTCAAACTGCGGTTAACGGGTGGAAGCAGGGATTGTTCACCTCCGTGTGATTCAGATTTTCCTCCTGTTTTCTGACATGGAGTCTTTTGGGAGTTGGGCAACTGTCGTATTCACTATTGATCATTTTGTGGCCATTTCTTGTCTGAAATTAAAGACAAGATATTGCACAGAGAAAGTAGCAGGTGTGATTATAGGGGCAGTTTGTGGCATGAGCTGTTTCAAAAATATATTCTGCTTTTTCACATATGAACCATTATATACAATCGGGAATATTCCACGGCATTGTAAAGTTGTCAATATTTTATACATCACCTGCATGGGCTGCACATGATTGGATCCATCGCATTTCAACCCCTTGTCTCCCATTCGTTTTGATCTTACTGCTCAATGCTGTGACTGTCAGACAAATTATAAAGGCCATTCGAACTCGCAAAAGACTGCATGCCAGAAAACAGGTGGAAAATCGGAATGACATGGAGGTGAACAATCGGAGAAAGACCATCATCCAGCTGTTCTGTATCCCGGGTAGTTTCATCCTGTTATGTCTACCGAGTCTGTTAACATTTCTCTACATCCGAATTAAAAATCTAACTTATTTCTCGGGTTCCAATTACAATGAGTCCAATTTCATCCTGGAAGAAAGTGGGTATACGCTTCAGATTTTAAGTTCCTGTATGAATCAATTTATTTACGCAGGGACCCAGAGCAAGTTCAGGCATAAATTAATGAGTGGCATTAAATTTTCTGTCAATTTCATAGCAAAAATGTTTAAAACTTGACATATAATAAACATTTCATGAAACAAACTTCATCCTGTTACCTTCCAGTTGGTGCTATAAGGAGACTATATGAGACAAGGGTTCCCAATTTAAATATTTTCACTTTAAATATTTTCCAGTTGGTGCTATAAAGATTCTGTACTGTTCAACTGGTCCCAATTTAAATATTACTGACTTGAGAAGGCTTGTGCTTATGAATACAATCCCATTCACGGGTACAATTTTAAAGACCCAACCATTACTAACAGTTCCTTCATATTTTCCATAAGACCATTAGACCATAAGACATAGGAGCAGAAATTTGGCCATTCAGCTCATTCTGTCTGATCCGTCATTCAACCATGGCTGAACTTAGTTCAATCATTAAGTTCCTCAATCCCATTCTGCCACGTTCTCCCTCTAACCCTTGATCCCCTTGATAATCAAGAACCTATCCATCTCAGTCTTACATGTACTCAATGATATGGACCCACATCCTTCTGTGGGAGTGAATTCGAGAGACTTACCACTCTTTGGCACTCTCTCCGTTCTAAAAGCTGTTCCTTTTATTCTCAGTCTGTGCCCTCGGGTGACTTCAGACTTCAACATTTTCTCCCCATTTACAAAATAGTCCATGCTTTTATTCTTCTCACACTTTGCCATGTTGTTCTCCATCTGCCACTTCTTTGCTCACTCTCCCAATCTGTGCAAATCCTTCTGCAGCCTCCTTACCTCCTCAATACTATCCGTCCCTCCACCTATCTTCGTTACATGTGAAAACTTCACCAGAATGTCCGCAGTTCCTTCATCTCGATCATTAATGCTTAATGTGAAAAGTTGTGGTCCCAACATTGACCCTTGACTTGTCACCGGCTGCCATCTTGAGAAAGTCCCCTTTATCCCCACTCTCTGTTTTGTGCCAGGCAGCAAATCATCTATCCATGTTAGCAGCTTGCCTCTCACACCATGGGCACTTATCTGACACAGCAGCCTCCTGTGTGGCATCTTGTCAAAGGTCCTCTTGAATTCCAGGTAGATAACCTCTATTGGCTCTCCTTGAGAGAAAGCCAAGAGCTTTCAGGTCGGATTTGTTTAGTTTGGGATAATGCTTGGTATGGACTGGTTGGACCAAAAGGGTCTGTTTCCATACTGTATCAATCTGTGACTCTATCGATGACAAGGAGGTTCGGTCAGAAAACATTTGTATTGTCCAGAGCAGTAAAACACATATCCCTGGAAGTATTAAAAACACCATGGGACCAACTAAATGGAAAGACAAGTAGGCATACAACACTTCATACACACACACACACACACACAGACACACACACACACACACACACACACACACACACACACACACACACACACACACACACACACACACACTCCACCTCTCCCTGCTGGTACATGAAATAACCACAATCACAGACAAACAATCTCCCTCTCACCTGCCTGAGCTGGTACAATAATAACCCTCCTGTTTCTACCTGTGCCTTTGTGAACTTGTTACCACATGGTGAGGAAAAATCCTTGGATATACTTCTGGTCACACTGCTGTTTCCTGATTTTCAAATGGCCTTTTAACTGCAGGAGGTATCACTCCCACCTGTGATAATAGCTTTATCATATCTAAGGAGTAACTGTATTTCCTGAATCAACAATTTCTCTCTTACTCCCATCACCACTTCACAAATTTTCACCAGGCTTTCCACCCTCAATTTATATAATGGAACAAAACTCTTCTCACCATGAATTCCACATATTCCCACTGTTTCTGCCAATACTCCCTATGAACTACATATCTCCTGACTGTTGACTTGAACCCATATTTCTTAAAATCGTAAATTCTTTACCCACTCCCTCCTGCCCAATTTGAGAGCCCCTCACCCACTGAAGGAAATTCTTCAAAGAGATCTGGCACTTAATTTTCAACCCAACCCCTCACCAGGTTTTTCATTCTTTTGCAGGTTTTTAGCTGCCACTGTTCTTTTTGTCGCCACTTCATCCATATTCCTGGCTTCTCCTGTTTACCCACATTCATCTGCCCGGTGCTTTTTCAAAACCACCAGCACTGTGACTAAATGTGACCTACTTTATTACAGTGAGAACGCCTGAGCTTTTTAGCTTCCCTTTCCAGCCCCCACCTCACAATGTGTTTCCTTTTTAATCCAAGGTAAACTTTTTTTATTATCTTCAGTGAGATCTCCTTTTCCCTTCCCGCCTGAGAATTTCCCTTTTCCACAGTTTCTAGATTGAAATTGATGCCAGAAGCCAAACTTTGTTTTATGAACCAACCCATTTCAGCTGCTAATCTTGTAGTTCTAACTCTCTGCTTTTTCACATGAGTTCTCAATACCTCAGGAATTGAATTTTTAAAACCTTCCAAAGTACTTGTCTCTCCAGGAGCATCATACATTTGATGTATTTTAAATGCCCTTATCTACCAATGGTAACTAAATGGTTTGATTCTTTCAAAATCAATATGCATTCAACAAGGTTTCCTCCTTAGATTCCAAAAATATTTCCTGTAGGTTTCTGATAGTAGCTCATATACACTTAGGATGGCAATTTTCATCTCATTACTCTCCCCAGGTACCTCCTCTGATAATGATGCAAATACATCCCCAGTTCTTACCACCAACTTGGTTTGAGTCAACAAATCCAAATACTTGCACACCCTGTTCATGGCTCTCATAATCTCATACACCTCAGTCATGTACCCCCTCAGTCTTTTCTGCTCTAAAGAAAACAGTCGAAGCAATGTTAACTTTACTGCCCCTCTGATGCTGCCTGGCCTGCTGTGTTCTTCGAGCTCCAACACTGTCTTATCTCTGACTCCACCATTTGCAGTTCTTACTATCTCCAAGCCTGTCAATTCTCTCCTTATAGCACAGTTTCTCCATCCCAGGCAACATCCTGTTGACCCTCCTCTCTACCCCCTTGAGTGCTATCACATCCTTCCTGTTGTGCAGTGACCAGAACTGCCCACAGTACTCCAGCTGTGGTCTGACAGATGCTCTGTACAACTCCAATATTACCTCCTTGCTCTGATACTCCATGCCACGCCTGATGAAAACACGTCTTACATATGCCCTCTTCACTCTCCTATTCACATGCTGTGTTGACTTCATGGATCTATAAATAATGACGCCAAGATCCGTCTGTTCCTCGAGGCTACCCAGTGTCCTGCCATTCATTAAATATTACCTCCACTTGTCTCTTTTTCTAAAATACATCACCTTGTATTTATTATTGTTAAATATAATCTGTAACTGACCTGCTCAACTGACCAACCCATTATATCTTCCTGTAACGTACGGCCATCTTTTCCCCTGTTAGCGTTCTACCAATATTGGTGTCGTATTCAAATTTGCTTAACATTGGCCTCCCTAACATGTTCATTTATCCTATTTCTGTATCGAGCAACCAGTCAGGGCTCCAGTACTTACCCTGGTGAGACACAGCTGAATATCGACATTTTTCATTTCAAATCGAAAGTCTAAAAAGAAATATTCTTTTAACACCCTTTCAATATCCTGCAGCCTCACACACCGGTTGCACCCCTCTGTGCCTAATGGGCCCTATCGTTTACATGGTTAATCTAACCTCTTTTATGAATATAAATATAAATATAAATATAAACTCTTTCTTAGGATTCTTCCTAACCCCATTTGTAATTCCTTTCTTATCCCCCGAATTTGCTCTTCAAATCTTTCTGAAGTTCCCTCTTGCATTTTCTATATTCCTCTCAGGCCACAGCTGAATTCCTCCCTTTGCACTTGCTTAAAGCCTTTCGGTCCTACTTTATCCAGCCCTGAATTGTCCTCGATATCCAGGGTTCTCTGAGCCTGTTGCGCCCATATTTTCCTCTCCCGGCTCGAGTTTGAATGCCCCCACTTCTGCACTGTAAACTACCCAAGTAAGACCCACTGTGAGACTTACCCACTTTCACACTTATTGTAAGGAACAGTTTACAGTCTACTGTGACGAGATCCTATATTATGTATCAGACTAAACCCCTCAAAATATGTTCAGTTTCCCGAATTGAGCTGAAAGCCGAAACCTTTGTGATTTGAATGATAAGTTGTTTCAGGAGTTTTATTCCACAAGCAATTCATTTGCTCAAACTACTCGAGCTGAAGCATAATTTTTTTTACACTGAGTTAAAATACAAGCAAAATGAAAAGCAAAGTATCAGCTTAGCAAAATGAGATGTGCATTAACCACGACCAATTAACCGCTCAAATATAGTAGTCTTCGATAATCACACCATTGGTAAAGATAAATTCAGTAAAATGGATTATCACATGTGAAATTCTAACAGCAGGAATAGACCCTCAGCTTTGAGCTCCAAGCCAAAAGAGGGACAACAACTCCCATATCCTTCTTCATGAACACAGCAAAATGCTGAAAGCTAAATAAAATCCCTTGTTCTGGGGAAACTTGAGCCCTTCCATGCAAGTTGTTTCTCTTGTTCCAACTTTAAAAAAAAACAAGGCCTCACAAGCTTATTACTTTATTGCATTGTAGCAGATTGTTCATCTCCTCTGTCTCAATCTTTCCACATTTAAATAAAACCAGCACAAAATGATCCTTTCAAAGCCATAGTTTTGCCACCCCCGGAAAAAGAGAACCATCAATAAACAAAGATGGTCTCATTTTAAAAATGCTTTGGTCTTACTCTGTGAGTGCACCACAATACATATACATTACATTGATCTAAAATATACAAATGCTGATCACTGTAGGATTCATCAGTTTGTTTTTCTCTTACCACCGAGAGCATCTGTTTTCCTTCATGAAAGTCGTGACAGCCCAATGACAACTACATTCTCTCATCCTGCTCCACGTAAAATTTTCAAATTGAATGACTTCAGCAGTAAACTCCATCTGAGCATTCTGGAAATCTTATACTTTTTTTCCCCAAATATACAAATCTCTCATACACATAGAACATTGTAACGCAAACACCAAAATCACTTGTGAAATATTTCTGTTGGTGAATAATCAAATTTCTGGAAAAATACCCAATAGTTCTATTTGTATTCTCACCATCTTGTTGCCAGAGTACAGCACCAACACACACATTGCTCACATCGATACCTTCCTTGAATGGCTTTGCATTGTCAGGAGTGGCATTGATTACCAACTCCCGATATGTTCTGTAATTAATAAAGTCCCTTGTAAGAAGTTTCCTCAAATGAGGGAATGAGTGTGAAAGGTGCTGGTTTTATCACTGCCTGAGGTTTTCCAATCACCTGACACATATGGCATGTCCTTCAAAGTTCAACCATATCCGTATGGAGTGGATTCCAATAAAAATGTTTCTGTATTTTACTCACAAATAACCTCCTGGTGCTAATCCATCTGCAACCAGCAACATCTTCTTCCTATCACCCACAGTCATACAACTTGATGAACCTCTGTACATTTCACATCTGCTTCAAAGTGTAATGGTCTCCATTTGTATAACTTCAACATTTTTATGTCTGCTGTCTCTCTTTTACTTATTTCGCGAGGAGAGCGAGAGAGCCGGACAGAGACAGCACCAGGTGGCTGCCAGGAAGGTAACATTTTTTTGGCACTTTAAAAAGCTTACCTCGAGCGGGAGCAGTCTTCATTTATTTGGACAGCAGCTCTGGAGCTGCGGATGGACTCACTTTGGAGCATACGCGATGCTGAGGGGGTCGTGGATAGCATGTTTAGCAATTTGGTCACACTGCAGATTAGGATTGCTGAGGGAGATAGCGAATGGGTGACCAAAAGGCAGAGGAAGAGCAGGAAGGCAGTGCAGGTGTCCCCTGCGGTCATCTCCCTCCAAAACAAGTATTCCGTTTTGGATACTGTTGGGGGAGATGGCTCACCAGGGGAAGGCAGCAGTAGCCAGGTTCATGGCACCGTGGCTGACTCTGCTGTACAGAAGGGTGGGAAAAAGAGTGGAAGGGCGATAGTCATTGGGGATTCGATAGTAAGGGGAGTAGACAGGCGGTTCCGCGGTTGAAAACGGGACTCCCGAATGGTATGTTGCCTCCCAGGTGCACGGGTCAAGGATGTCTCCGGTCAGCAGCAGAACATTCTGAAGCGGGAGGGTGAACAGCCAGTTGTCATGGTGCGTACAGGCACCAACGACATCGGCAGAAAACGGGATGAGGCCCTACAAGCCGAATTTAGGGAGTTAGGAGCCAAGTTAAAAAGTAGGACCTCAAAGGTAGTAATCTCAGGATTGCTACCATTGCCACATGCTAGCCAGTGCAGAAATGAAAGAATAGCCAGGATGAATGCGTGGCTAGAGAGATGGTGTAGGAGGGAGGGGTTCAGATCTTTGGGACATTGGAACCGGTTCTGGGGAAGGTGGGATGATTACAAATTGGACGGTCTACACCTGAGCCGGACTGGAAGCAATGTCCTTGGACGTGTTTTTGCTAATGCTTTGGGGGAGGGTTTAAACTAATGTGGCAGGGGGATGGGAACCAAATCTTGGACAGAGACGAGGTAGTAATGATAGCCTGTAGGGAACTAGATAATGGATCCAGTGTGACTAAAGGGAATAGTAGTCGGGGAGCAGATGATGAACACAGGTGGTATGAGGTGCATTTGTTTTAATGCGAGAAATGTAGTAGATAAGGCAGATGAGCTTAGGGCTCGGATCGGTACGTGGAAGTATGATGTTATTGCTATTACTGAGACTTGGTTGAGGGAAGGGCATGATTGGCAGCTAGTTGCCCCAGGATATTGCTGCTTCAGGTGGGATAGAGCGGAAGGTAAAAGGTGTGGAGGAGTTGCAGTACTGACCAAAGAAGATTTCACTGCCGCACTGAAGGAGGGCCCCATGGAGGACACAAGCATTGAGGCAATATGGCTAGAACTCAGAAATAGGAAGGATGCAGTAACAATGCTGGGGCTGTACCACAGGCCTCCCTACAGCGAGCGTGAGATAGAGGTACAAATATGTAAACAGATAATGGAAAGGTGTAGGAGAAACAGAGTGGTGGTGATGGGAGATTTTAATTTTCCCAACATTGACTGGGATTCACTTAGTGTTAGGAGTCAAGATGGAGCAGAATTTGTAAGGTGTGTCCAGGAGGGTTTTCTAGAGCAGTATGTATGTAGTCCAACTCGGGAAGGGGCCATACTGGACCTGGTGTTGGGGGATAAACCCGGCCGAGTTGTTGATATTACAATAGCGGACTACTTTGGAAATAGCGACAACAATTCTGTAAGTTTTATAATACTCATGGACAAGGATGGGAGTGGCCCTAAAGGAAGAGTACTAAACAGGGGGAAGGCCGACTATACCAAGATTCGGCAGGATCTGCGGAATGTAGATTGGGAGAAACTGTTTGAAGGTAAATCCACATTTGATAAGTGGGAGGCTTTTAAAGAGAGGTTGATTAGCATGGAGGAGAGACATGTTCCTGTGAAAATGAGGAATAGAAATGGCAAGATTAAGGAACCATGGATGACAGGTGAAATTGTGAGACTAGCCAAGAGGAAAAAGGAAGCATACAAGAGGTCGAGGTGACTGAAAACAGACGAAGATTTGCAAGAATATCGGTAATGTAGAGCAAATCTGAAACGAGGGATTAAGAGGGCAAAGCGAGGACATGAGATATTGCTGGCAAACATGGTTAAGGAAAATCCCAAAGCCTTTTATTCATATATAAAGAGCAAGAGGGTAACAAGAGAAAGGATTGGCCCACTTAAGGACAAAGATGCAATGTTATGCCTTGAGTCAGAGAAAATGGGTGACATTCTTAACGAGTACTTTGCATCAGTATTCACCAAGGAGAGGGACATGACAGATATTGAGGTGAGGATAGATGTTTGCTTACTCTAGGTCAAGTTGACATAAGGAAGGAGGAAGTGTTGGGTATCCTAAAAGACATTAAGGTGGACAAGTCCCCAGGTCCGGATGAGATCTATCCCAGGTTACTGAGGGAAGCAAGAGAGGAAATAGCCAGGGCCCTAACAGATATCTTTGCAGCATCCTTAGACACGGGTGAGGTCCCGAAGGACTGGAGACTTGCTAATGTTGTCCCCTTGTTTGAAAAGGGCAGCAAGGATAATCCAGGTAATTATCGACCGGTGAGCCTGACGTCAGTTTTAGGCAAGCTACTGGAGAAGATACTGAGGGATAGGATCTATTCCTATTTGGAAGAAAATGGGCTTATCAGGGATAGGCAACATGGTTTTGTGCAGGGAAGGTCATGTCTTAACAACTTAATAGAACTTTTTGAGGACGTGACAAAGTTGCGTGATGAGGGAAAGGCTGTAGATGTCATATACATGGACCTCAGTAAGGCGTTTGATAAGGTTCTCCATGGCAGGCTGATGGAGAAAGTGAAGTCACATGGGGTCCAGGGTGTGTTAGCTAGATGGATAAAAAAAAAAACTGGCTAGGCAACAGGAGACAGAGTGTAGTAGTAGAAGGGAGTTTCTCAAATTGGAGACGTGTGACCAGTGGTGTTCCACAGGGATCTGTGCTGGGACCACTTGTTTGTGATATATGCAATTGATTTGGAGGAAGGTGTAGGTGGTCTGATCAGCAAGTTTGCAGATGACACTAAGACTGGTGGAGTAGCAGATAGTGAAGGGGACTGTCAGAGACTACAGCAGAATATAGATAGACTGGAGAGTTGGGCGGATAAATGACAGATGGATTTCAATCCGGGCAAATGCGAGGTGATGCATTTTGGACGATCAAATTAAAGGGTGAACTATACAGTGAATGGAAAAGGCCTAGGGAAAATTGATGAACAGAGAGATCTGGGGGTTCAGGTCCATTGTTCCCTGAAGGTGACAACGCAGGTCAACAGGGTGGTCAAGAAGGCATATGGCATGCTTTCCTTCATTGGACGGGGTATTGAGTACAAGAGTTGGCAGGTCATGATGCAGTTGTATAGGAATTTGGTTCGGCCACATTTGGAGTACTGTGTACAGTTCTGGTTGCCACATTACAAAAAGGATTTGGATGTTTTGGAGAGTGTGCAGAGGAGGTTCACTAGGATGTTGCCTGGTATGGAGGGTGCTAGCTATGAAGAGAGGTTGAGTAGATTAGGATTATTTTCATTAGAAAGACGGAGATTGAGGGCGTACCTGATTGAGGTCTACAAAATCATGAGGGGTATAGACAGGGTGGATAGCAAAATGCTTTTTCCCAGAGTGGGGGACTCAATTACTAGGGGTCATGAGTTCAATTTGAGAGGAGGAATGTTTAGGGGAGATATGCGTGATAAGTTCTTTCCACAGAGGATGGTGGGCGCCTGGAATACTTTGCCAGTGGAGGTGGTAGATGCAGACACGTTGGAGTCTTTTAAGATATATTTGGACAGGTACATGGATGGGCAGGGAGCAATTGGACACAGACCGTTAGAAAATAGATGACAGGTTAGACAGAGGATCTTGATCAGCGCAGGATTGGAGGGCTGAAGGGCCTGTTCCTGTGCTGTAATTTGCTTTGTTCTTTGTTCTTTGTTTATCATGATCTTTTCTTTGATACTATGATTTACGTGATATTCAATTTCAGTTTGACATTTTATAAAGCAACTTATTTGAAATTCCATTGTCAACTTCAGTCATTTTTATTTTGTACATGGGATGTGGGTATCTCTGTCTAAAACCACACTTATGACCCATCCCTCCCATCCCCAGTGAAGATGGTGATGTACTGATCAGATTAACCGCTGTTTCCCCATTTATCTGCACACATTTTTTGTTATTTACTCACGGGACATGGGAGTCACTGACTCTTCCGTTATTTATAGCTCGTTCCTAGTCCCTCATTCACAAAAGTCTGATGGACTGCTGTCTTGAACCATTGCAGTCTGTGCAGAGTAGGGAGACCCATGATATTGTTTGTGCTGGAGTTTTGGGATGTTGACCCAGAGACACTGAAGGAGCAGCGATATATTTCCAAGTGAAGATGTTGAGTGGCTTTGAGGTTAACGTGCAGGGGTTTGTGTTCTCACCCACCTGTTGCCATTGTCTTTCTGGGTGGCAGAGGCTGTGAGTTTGGAAGGTGCTGCCCAAGGATCATTGGTGACTTTCTGCAGTGAATCGTGTCGGTGGTACACACTGCTGCTACTGTGCCACTGTGGGGGTGGGAACAAGTAATTGTGGGGGTGCTGCTAATGAAGCGGGAAGCTTTGCCCTGCATGGAATCAAGCTTTTTGAATGTTTTTGGAGCTGAAATCATCAAAGCAAGTGGCGAGCTGGCTGTCACACTCTTGAATTGTAGATGAATGTCAGTCTTTGGGGAGTCAGGTGATGAGTTACTTTGCAGTATTCTCAGCCTCTAACAGTATTCTGTAAAAGTTATATATATTTGGCAAGCCGAGGTCAGTTTCTGGACAATGATAACACCAAAGATGTTAATAGTGGGGAATTATATGATGGTAACATCATTGAATGTGAGGGGGCAATAGTTACATTGTCTCTTACTGGTGATGGCCGTTGCATGTCATTTGTGTGGCACAAATGTCACTTGCCACTTGTCAGTGCAATCCCAGGTTTGCACAGATCTTGTTACATTTGAACATGAAGTACTTCAGTATCTGAGGAGTTACCAATGATAATGAATATTCTATAGTTATTGATGTACATATCCACTTCTGAACTTATGATGGAGGAAAGGTCTTTGATGAAGCACTTGAAGATGACTGATAATGCAAAGTACCCTGAGGAACTCCTGCAGAGATGTCCTGAAGCTGAGATGACTGACATCCAACAACCTCAAAGTTATCCTATGTAACAGCTACGATTGTAATCAGCGGAGATCTCTCACTTCATTCCACATTGGCTGGGACTCCTTGAAACCAGACCCAGTCAAATGTGATAATGGGAACTGCAGATGCTGGAGAATCCAAGATAATAAAATGTGAGGCTGGATGAACATAGCAGGCCCAGCAGTATCTCAGGAGCACAAAAGCTGACGTTTCGGGACTAGACCCTTCATCGATGAAGGGTCTCGGCCCGAAACGTTAGCTTTTGTGCTCCGGAGATGCTGCTGGGCCTGCTGTGTTCATCCAGCCTCACATTTTATTATCCAGTCAAATGTGGCCTTGATGTTGAATGTAGTCAGTCTCACCTCAACACTGGAATTCACATAACCTTGATATTACAGCATTTTAGCCTTTCCCACCTAGAGTATTTTTTAAAATTAAACAATCCATAACTCTTCCATGTCTAACTGGACCTCCATGCAGTGTGTACTATTCAACAGATGCCATGCAGCAACTCATAAAGGCAGATTTGGCAAAGAACTCAGTTCTGAAGAAGTGCTCTACCAAATTCAAAACATTAACGCTCTGTCCAGATGCTGTCAAATCTGCTGAGTTTCGGCAGAATTTCCTGTGTTTGTTGTAAGTCATGTCTCCATCATGATTTTCCTATTTTTTTTCCTAAGGACATGTGATTAGGAGCAGACAGGTGTGTTTTGCATTTCACCTTTGGTGCATATGACATCAACCCACAGACATTTCAAAATAGTTTATTTTTCTGTTGTTGCAATTTTAAAATTAATTTCCAAATTCAAAACACCTAAATGCTCCTGGGAGGCTCACATCAGGTATAAATGTCTCACACACTGAATGTGGAGTAGTGTATCTCACCAATATGCATGGTGCTCCGAAAGGTCTGCTTTTTGCAATCTATTATCCCGTCCTTGCAGCTAGCGGGGTGCCAGGTGCGGGACTGGAATTTGTTGTATGTTTTGAAAATCATTTTAACTTGAGCTGTGTGAAATCAAATTTGCTGTGATCACAAGTCTGTTTTGTCTAACATTTTCCTTTCAGCATTATAACATTTTTTTCTTGGAAATGTATTTGCTTCGAACATATTTATGAATCTCCTCAGTAACAATTCTATCATTCAACTTTATCATTGCTTTGGCTATAATCGTGTTGCTCTTGTTTTACAGGATACATTATTGACTTTTACATAATGGTTCACCTCTCGAATGACATTTCCTTTAAAATATCATCTCATGTGTTATTTCTACCAGTGGATCATATATCTCCTATTTTTCTTTTCAATTTGTTGAGTTCATGTGTCAAGCCTTCCCTTCAATTGTTTCCTGGGAGAATGTAAGCTTCTCAAATGCAGATGAAATTTTAATAAAATGACATTAACTATGTAGCTGCAGGGAGTTTTGGGAGTGGGTCATCTCTTGTGCAAATAAATTTCAGAAACTTATCCCTAAAAGTGCCTTGCAACAACATGGTCGAGTCTCTATCACTGTACCGTAGAGACTGGTATTGAGTCCCATCTGTGCCTGAGGTGTGATGTAACTTGCACGAACTGATGGTACAGAAATAATGGCACGTCCTGTTCCTGTCATGCAGGGCCATGCATGAAGTTCTCATGACATACAAATGTCTCCGGTGTACGATCTTTCTAAACTGTCAGGAATATGTTCCATGCTGAATGGTGAGCACTCTGGGATCTGAATCCAGTCATTTTCATCCAAATTGTAGTGGAATCCCATTTCTCCCTAACATGGTAACTGAGGGACAGGGCCATGGAGGAATTTTGCCCAATGGTTCTGGGTTGGTCTACCATTCTCATCGTCATAGCAAAAGGACCATGTTATACAGTGTTGCAGCATTTCAGTCAGAAGTTCAAGCCCACTACATATCTCAAAATCTATCCAAAAAGTTTGATTTGAAAAAATTATGAAGGCGAACATGTTGATACTGCCATGAAGCAGAGTTCCGCAGATATCCACATGTAATGTTTCACATAGAAAAGGAAACTGAAATGCAGTGAATAATAGCTTCTGGTGTTCCACTTCATCGTCCGGATCAAAGGAAAATATAAAGCAATATAGTGTTGTAGGCCCCAATCAAGTCTGCTCCATTAAAACTTACTCCAAATCTGCACCGACCCCACTTTCAAACCAACAACCTTGAAAGTTACAGGATTGCATGTGCTCATCCACATCCTTTCTTCCTTTTCTGGGAGAATGTAAGCTTCTCAAATGCAGCTGAAATTTTAATAAAATGACATTAACTATGTAGCTGCAGGGAGTTTTGGGAGTGGGTCATCTCTTGTGCAAATAAATTTCAGAAACTTATCCCTAAAAGTGCCTTGCAACAACATGGTCGAATTGTTTCCCAGGAAACAATTGAAGGGAAGGCTTGACACATGAACTCAAGAAATGAGGTTGCCCACCTCGACTACACTCCCAGGCTGTACATTCCAGACCTCACCACCCTCTGGGTGAAAGATAATTGTCCTCAGAACCTCTGTAAACCTCATGCTTTTTGTAACATGTTTACATGCTTGATTAGAGGTGAATGCTGGGTTTCCATTCTCAGCCTCTAATTCCATTCCTGGTTCAGTGTCAGCTTGATCTTCAAAGTGACCTGTGACTGATGGTTTCTGAGTGAACACTGTTAAGTCCGGACCAAGGCAAGCTTCTGAATTTCTGCTCTCAATCTTTCCTTAAAGAGTTAACATTAAGCAGTATCTTTCCTGTATGTGTCTAAAAGTTATAACTCAATTTACATGATCGACCAAGTAAATAAATTATCCTGATCCTCCTGTGCGGCTCCAGTGGCAGTGCTGCTTCCATGGTATGTCTGTATCTGAATGAGGTAAAGGTGCAGTTGTCATTGTCCTCCTCGTCCATGAGCCAGCTCTCTGTTTTTAAAGAAATGATTGGTGCTGGTTTAACCAGAGGGTCACCATGTCTCAGGCAAAGGGAGATGGTGAGAAGGACAGAACTTCCTGGTAAACTCAGCTGGTGCAGGAACTGAACCCACACTATTAGCAATAAACCGCATCACAGCTCAGTCACCGAGTAAAAAGAGCTAACCAACCTGGATAAGTTCTCATAATCTATTTGCTCATTTATGTAACTGAGCCTTCGAGCTGGGAATCAGGAGGTCTGTGGTAAATTGCTCCTGAGACTTCACCAGTATTGCCAAAGCAAATTCAGAAAGCCATAATCACACCCACATTGTGTTATATACTTTCATTCATCAGACTGAATAATGTTGATAATAATATTACAATTTAATGAGTGAAAGTGAATGTGCCATTAATAGATTTCAAATAGTGGTCACTACATTTCAGCTTCTAATTTAAAACTCTTCTGCCAATGTTATATTCCTACCTAAACACTTCAATGCATTTACTTCCTTATTCATAGCCTTCATATTTAAAATGAACAATATTATATAATTTCACATTGTGATGTATATCCTCTATCTATGTTTGTCTGGCTGATTGTTTTAATCAAAAAATATGTTGATAGAGTAGGGATTTTGTTTTGTTATTAGGTACCAGATGTTAAAAGGTAAATAATTATGACAGTAAAACTTTATTTGAGGACTCAAATCTTATGATTCTGCTCACAGTGTCGCACTCACTATTCCATTTCCATCTTTCTCTGGACTGTCCATGTTTTTCATCTTGCAGCAACCCTGGCAGTGATTGTGATCCTAACCAGAGGAAGGCGTGGTCTCTCCAGATGCATCACTTACTACGTTGTATCCATGGCAGCGACAGACCTACCAGTTATTGTTACAGCTGCAATTTTGATCTGTATTGTTGGAATTTACTTCCCTTCCAGCGTCCTGTATGTTACACCAGTCTGTCGTGTCATTTCTGTGCTAATGGCTGGAAGCAGGGATTGTTCTGTCCGGACAACTATTGTATTCACTATTGATCGTTTTGTGGCCATTTCTTGCCCGAAATTGAAGACAAGATATTGCACAGAGAAAGTAGCAGCTATGGTTATAGGGGCAGTTTGTGGCATGAGCGGTTTCAAAAATGCATTCTTGTATTTCTTACATGAACCATTATATACAATTGATAATATTCCATAGCGTTGCAAAATTAAGGCAATATTTTATACTTCACCTGCATGGGTTGCATTTGATTGGATTTCTGGCATTTCAACTCCTTGTCGCACATTCGTTTTGATCTTACTGCTCAATGCTGTGACTGTCAGACGAATTCTAAAGGCCATTCAAACTCACAAAAGTCTCCATATCGGAAAACAGGCGGAAAATCTGAATGACATGGAGGTGAAAAATCGGAGAAAGTCCTTAATCCTGCTGTTCTGTGTCTCGGGCAGTTTCATCCTGTTGTGGATGCTGTTTGTGTTAACATTTTTCTACGTCTGAATTAAAAACGTAAGTTATTTCTCAGGTTCCAATTACAATGAGTCCAATTTCATCCTGGAAGAAAGTGGATATATGCTTCAGATCTTAAGTTCCTGTATAAACCCATTCATTTACGCAGGGACCCAGAGTAAGCTCAGACAGGAGTTAAGGGATGGTATTAAACTTTCTGTCAATTTCATTCTGAAGATGTTTAAATTTTGACATATAATAAATATTTTGTGGAATAAACATCATCCTGTTAACTTCCAGCTGGCGCTATAAAGAGACTGTACCGTACAGTCAGTGGGGAAGTGATGGCCGAGTAGTATTATCGCTGGACTGTTTACCCAGATGATGTTCTGGGAACTCAGGCTCAAATCCCACCATGGCAGTTGGGCAGTTGGTGGAATTTGAATTCAATAAATATGTGGAATTAAGAATCTAAGGATGACCATGAATCCAATGTTGATTGTCAGAGAAAAACCATCTCGTTCACTAATGTCCTTCAGAGAAGGAAACTGCTATCCTTATCTGTTCTGGCCTACATGTGACTCCAGACCCATGGCAATGTGGTTGACTCTCAGCCACACTCCAGGCAATTAGTGATGGACAATAAATGCTGCCGAGTCAGCGATGCCCACATCCCTTGAATGAATAAAGTAATAAATATAAGATGTCCTGATTTAAATATTTCTGACTTAAGAAGGCCTGTACTTATGAACACAATCGCATTCACGGCTATAATTTTAAAGACCTAACCCTTACTAACAATTCCTTTCCCTTGTCCTGCACTGGGTCCTGATTGGTAAACTCCAAACCTACCAAGCCTCACGGTATTGTCACTGGATGGTTAATCCAGAACCCCAGGCAATGCTCTGGGGTTGTGTGATTGGATCCTGCTCAGGCTGATGTTCAAATTTGAATTTGAATCTGATGTTCAAAAAGAATCTGGAAATGAAATTCTCTTAATGAACGTTGTTGATTGTAAGGGGTAAACCCCAAATGTTTCACTGGAATCTGCCATCCTGACCTGGTCTGGCCTACATGGGGCCTCAGACCCACAGTAACATGGTTGACTCTGAAATGCCCACTGGGTAATTAGGGATGGCCAATAAATGCTAGCCAGCAATGCTCACATCCTCTGAGTGAATAAAGGAAAACTAAATCACTGGGTGGGAATGCAGCAGCTCAGTGAGATGGTGGGGGACAATCTTGGTAAATACTGAAGAAATTTGTTTCTGATGAGGAGATGCACCGGACTTGAAACATTCACTCTGCATTTCCTTCTCTCTCCACAAATGTTGCCAGACCCTTTGAGTTTCTCTTTTCTAAGTTTCACATCTCCAGCACCACATTGCTTTGCTTTTCCTCATGGGAAACCGTGTCTCATTAATATCTACTATGGATGGAAATCTCTCAGGGATATCCAGATTGACATGTATGTGACTCCACAGACACTGCAAGGAGTTTGAATCTTAACTACATCTGAAATAGCCAAAGAAGCTAAAACAGTACGATATGATGAAGTGGTGGATGTGGGTATAATTAGAAAGTTTAAAAGACATTTGGATGGAAATATGGAAAAGGAACAGTTTGGAGGGATATTGGCCAGAAGCTTGCAGATAGGGCTAATTTAGTTTGGGATAATGTTTGGTTTGGATTCTTTGCACAAAAGGGTATGTTTCCGTATTGTATCACTCTGTGACTGTATCTATGACAAGGAGGTTCGGTCAACAAACACTCGTCTTGTCCAGGCCAAAAACACACACCTCCCTGAAAGTAATAAAAACACCATGAGACCAAGAGACCAAATAAATAGAACCACGAACAGGCACACAACACTTCTTCCACCACTGCTCTAATACACTGCACAACACACATACACACACACACACACAGTAATTTAATATTCACCTCCCCCTGCTGACTCATGAAATCACAGACAAACAATCTCCCTCTCACCTGCCTGAGCTGGGTACATTAATAATCCTCCTGTTTCTATCTGTGCCTTTGTAACCTTGTTACCACATTGTCAGGAAAAATCCCCGGATATCCTGCCTGTCACACTTCAGATTCCAGATTTTCCACTGGCCTTTCAACCACAGGAGGTATCACTTCCAGCTGTAATCCAGCTATTTCATTCCCGAGGATGAAGTGAATTTCCTGAATCGAGAATTTTGCTCTTACTCCCATCACCTCTTCACTCATTTTATTAAGGCTGCCTGACCTCACGTTATGCAATGGAACAAAACTCTTCTCACCCTGACACACATATTCGCACATTTTTCTGTCAATGCTCCCTCTGAACGACATATCTCTTGGCTCTTGACTTGATCCCGTATCTCTTAAATTCTTAAATTCTTTACCCATTCCCTCTTACCCAATGTGAGAGCCCCTCACCCACTGAAGGAAATTATTTGAAGAGATCTGACACTTAATTTCCAAACAACCCCTCACACGGTTGTACATTCTTTTGCAGGTTTTTAGCTCCCATGGTTCGTTTTGTTTACACATCAACAGTATTCTTGGGTTCTCCTGTTTTCCCACATTCATCTTCCCAGTGCCTTTTCTCAAACACTGACACTGTGACTACATGCGGCCTACTTTATGACATCGAGAAGGCCTGAGCTTCTTAAGTTCTTCTTTACCTCCATGGGTTTCATTTTTACTTCAAGTTAAACCATGTTTATTATCTTCAATGAATTTTCCTTTTCCTTTCGGAAATATACATCAGGATGGCAATTTTCACCTCACTACTCTCAACAGATAACTCCTCTGAAACCGATGCAAATACCTCACGAGCTGTTACTATCAAATTTGTCAGAGCCATCAAAACCCAAATGATCGCTCACCCTGCCGATCATCCTCATGATTTTATACATCTCAATCATGTACCCCTTCAGGGTTTTCTGTTCTGAAGAAAACAACGCAAGAAAACTTCCACCCTGTGAGTTTCTGATGGTAAAAGGTGCTTGTCAATCTCTGGTGGCCACACACACAGGACCGGCTTTCCACTTGGTCCGGAGGCAGATTAAACTGCTGAGTCCCCAGTGAAGCTTTTGGATCGTACTGTGCATCCTGATCTGGCAGAAATTTGACAAGCTCTGACGTGTCGGAGCTGAAAGGCCTGTGTCAGTGGCAGGTTTCCCTGTCATGCCACAAATTAAACAACTGGCAGAAAAACAGCAATTTGAGGTCCCACTGAGACTTGAACTCAGATCACTGGATTCAGAGTCCAGAGTGCTAACCATTACACCATGGGGCCAGCTTGCTGCAAAGGGCTGCACACAAGGCAGAGGAAGAGCAAAAGATGAAAGCAGATTCAGAAATGACTACGATTGCTTCTCCTCGATCCTGATTCTGGAATGGAGATAACAGTGGCGTAACACTGCTCCTTGCTCACTGACAGACACAACTGAGCACACGGAGGTGAAATCAGGGATTCATCAGACAGCAATAATGGGAACTGTAGATGCTGGAGAATCGAAGATAACAAAGTGTGAAGCTGGATGAACACCATAGGACGGTGGGAAATGGGAAACGTACAAGACCTAAAGTTGCAGCAGCTTTGAAGAAGTTAAATGAAGTTTAATAAAAACCCTGACAGAGTCAACAAACTATGACAGTGGAGTTGATGGATGGAAACGTCATGGGGCAGTTCATTGATGAAGCTGGGGAAACAGAAAGGGTCAGTTTTATTTGAAAGGTGTGCGAAACTGGTGAACAGTTCATGAGAAGATAAGTTCATTGATGAAGCTGGGGAAACAGAAAGGGTCAGTTTTATTTGAAAGGTGTGCGAAACTGGTGAACAGTTCATGAGAAGATAAGTTCTGTTTGTGCACCAAAGTAGAGGGCACCGGTAAATTGAACTTAGAAGATGAATTTGTCTCACACTACTAAATATCACGCGAGCAATGAGGCAGCAGCAAAGCAACTCAGCACATCGCTGCTGTATCAGAACAACCGGAATCACAAAACTAAAGAGACAGCGTAAAGTGTGTTTGAAATCCTGCTGGAGTGGAGGATACAGGCAAAGACAGATGAGACAACAAATTGTAGAGCTGTATGAACACAGCAGGCCAAGCAGCATCAGAGGATCGGGAAGGCTGATGTTTCGGGCCTGGACCCTTCTTCAGAAAGGATTCAGACACACACACACACACACACACACACACACACTTTCCTGCCACACACACACACACCTTCCTGCTCCTCTGATGCTGTTTGACCTGCTGTGTTCACTCAGCTCTCCATCTTATTATGTCAGATTATGCAGCATCTGCAGTTGCTGCGATCTCTGAGGCATAGATAGTTTCCAAGCTGTCAATGCAAACCATAATGGGGTCGGGGGTGGGGGGGGGGGTCGCTGCGGGACGATGTGGTGTGGGGTTTGTGAAGCTCAGCGAGAGCTTGCCAATGAAAATTTGATCAGGGAGGCAATTCATTCAGTTGTGAGTTTTAACGAAGCTGCAAAACAGGGTCTCCGTGACTCACCAGTTGGAGATTGAACTCAAATTTTGGTGGAACCTTCCTTCCGACAACGAAAATAATTAGCTTCAAAAGACCCATTACTTTCCCAAAACCTACGGCCGGGACTGAAGATGCGAGGTTTTGCACTTTGGTAAAAGGAAAACAGGCATGGATTATTTTCTAAACGGTGAAAAAATTCGTAAAGCAGAAGTACAAAGGGATCTGGGAGTGTTGGTCCAGGATTCTCTAAAGGTTAACTTGCAGGTAGAGTCTGTCAGTAAGAAAGTGAATGTCATGTTGTCGTTTATCTCAAGAGGGTTGGAATATAAAAGCAGTGATGTGCTTCTGAAGCTTTATAAAGCTCTAGTTAGGCCCCATTTAGAATACTGTGTCCAATTTTGGGCCCCACACCTCAGGGAGGACATACTGGCGCTGGAGCGTGTCCAGCAGACATTCACACATTTGATCCCTGGAATGGTAGGTTTAACATACGATGAATGGCTAAGGATCCTGGTATTGTATTCATTAGGGTTTAGAAGGTTGAGAGGAGATCTAATAGAAACTTACAAGATAATGTATGGCTTAGAAAGGATGGACACTGGGAAGTTGTTTCCGTTAGGCGGAGGGCTGAGGGCCCGTGTGCACAGCCTTAGCGTTAGAGGGGGCTTGATGGGCCAAATGGTCTTACTTCCACTCCTATGGCTTATGGTCTAAGAGGGCAAACTTCCACACGCCGTGCTTCTGATGGTAAAAGGTATATGTGAATCTCCAGTGGCCACACACACAGGATCGGCTTTCCACTTGGTCCGGAGGCAGATTAAACTGCTGAGTCCCCAATGAAGCATTTGGATTGTACTGTGCTTCCTGATCTGGCAGAGATTTGATGAGCTCTGATGTGTCAGTGCTATTAGGCCTGGGTTAGAAGCAGATTTCATTGCTGAACCCCAAATTAAACAACTGGCAGGGTCATGGAAATTAGAGGCCCCACTGAGATTTGAACTCAGATCGCTGGATTCAGAGTCCAGAGTGCTAACCATTACACCATGGGACCAGTCTCACATGGAGGATGCTCATGAGGCAGAGGGAAAGGAAAAGATGAGAAGGGATTGAGAAATGGCTGCGATAGTTTCACCCTCGATCCTGATTCTGGCGTGGAGATAACAGGGGTGTGACACTGCTCCCTGCTCACTGACAGACACAACTGCACACACGGAAATGGATGTGAAACTGGCGAGTTGTACAGAGTGTTGGTCAGGCCACAGCTAGAGTATTGTGTGCAGTTCTGGTCACCTCACGACAGGAAGGATGTGATAGCGTTGGAGGGAGTACAGAGGAAGGTCACCAGCATGTTGTCTGTGATGGAGAAATTGATCTATAAGGAAAGAATGGATAGGCTTGTTTCTAAGGAAGGGTCACTGGACAAAATACGAACTCTGATTACTCTTTACCAGCCCTGCTGAGCTTTTTCAGCAATTTCTGTTTTTGCTCCTGATGTACAGCATCCACAGTTCTCTCAGTTTTTAAAAATCTATGCCCTGTCATTTTAATGTCTCTAGCCCTTGGGAGAAGACCTTGGCTATTCACCCTATCCATGCCTTTCATGTTTTTATAAACCTCTACAAGTGCACCCTTCAGCCTCCAATGCTCCAGGGAGAAAAGCCTCAGTCTATTCACCCTCTCCCTATAACTCAAACCCTCCAACCCCAGTAACATCTCAGTGAATCTTTTCTGCACTCTCTGAAGTTTAGTGACATACTTCCTATGGAAGGGTGACCAGAATTGCTCACAGTATTCTAAAAATGCCCTCACCAATGCCCTGTACAGCCAGAATGTGAGATTCCAACTTCTTCACTCAATATTCTGACCAATGACGGCAACCACACCAAATGCCGTCTTCACCGCCCTGTCCAACCAGGAACTCCACTTTCAAAGGAAATACCCAACTATACCCTACAATACTAGGTCCTTTGTTTAGCAACACTCCACAGGACCCGACGATTAACTGTGTAAGTCTTGCCTTGGTTTGCCTTACCAAAATGCGGCACCTCACTTTGATCTAAATTTATCTCAGTCTGTGCTTCCCCCGCCGAGTCCTCAGCCAAGTGGCCCATCTCATCAAGGTCCTGTTCTACTCTGAAATAATACTCTTCTACACTGTCCACTACACCTCCTATTTGGGTGTCAACTGCAAATTTAGGCACCATGGCTCGTATATTCTCATTCAAATCATTTATAGAAATGGCAAAAAACAGAGGAACAGGTAAACATCCCTGCAGCATACTGCTAGTCACAGGTCTCCAATCTGTGAAGCAACCTGCCACCACCATTCTCTGTGCCCCATCTTCAAGCCACTTTTGTATCCAATTGGTTACCTCTCCCTGGATCCCATGTGCTCTAACCTGACTAACCATCTACTATGTGGAACGTTGCCAACAGTTTGCTGAGGCCCATGTACACAATGCTCACCTTTCTACCTTCATCCATTTTCCTTGTCACCTCTTCAAAAATCTTATTCGAGTTGATGGGATATGATTTCCCTGCGGAAAGGCACGTTGACTGTCCCCAGTCAGTCCCAGCCTTTCCAAATGCATATGAATCCTGTCGCTCACAATCTCCTCCGACCACTTCCCTGCCATTGATGTAAGCCTGACTGGTCTCAGTGTTCCCTGGCTCTTCCTTACAACACTTCCTAAATGATGGCACCACATTAGCCAACTTCCAATCTTGTGGCAACTCATCTGTGGTTTTTGATGACATAATATCTCAGCAGGGGGAGCAGCAATCACTTCCCTTGCATCCCACACAAAATTCTGGGAAACACCTGATCAGGTCCTGGAGATTTATCCACATCTCACAGCCCTCAAGCTCAATTCCCCTGCCAATGAAAGCCAACACACCAAATGCCTTCTTTCCATCCCTATCCAGTTGGGTCACAACTTTGAGTGATCTAAGGATTTGGACCTGAAGATCCCTCTGTTCCCTCTCCTGCCATTAACTCTGTGCTCTGTATTTAAATTTGACCTTCCAAAATGAATCACATCACACTTTTCTGGATTGCAATCCATCTACCACTTCTTTGCTCAGCTCTGCATCCTGTCAATTCTCAACTGCAACTGACAACAGCCCTCCATGTTGTCCATAATTCCACCAACCTTCGCATCATCGGCAAACTTACTAAGCCACTCTCCTATTTCCTCATCCAAGTCATTTATAAAGATCATAATCTGCTCTCATTTGCCAGCATTTGCCCCATATCCCTCTAAACCCTTCCTGTTCATGTGCACATCCAGATGCCTTTTAAATGTTGTAATTGTACCAGCCTCCACCACTTCCTCTGGCAGCTCATTCCATACACACGCCACCCTCTGTGTGAAAATGTTGCGACTTAGGTCCCTTTTGAATCTTTCTCTCTCACCTTTTACCAATGCCCTCTAGCTTTGGACTCCCCCACCTCAGGGAAAAGATCTTGCCTATTTACCCGATCAATGCCCCTCATGATTTTATAACCTCTATAAGGTCCCCCAACCCCACCCCCAGCCCCTGGTGCTCCAGCAAATTTAGCCCCAGCCTATTCACTCCCTCCCTGTAGCTCCAAACCTCCAATTCTGGCAACATCCTTGTGAACCTTTTCAAACTGCAGGGAGCATGGGAATATTAGCATCAAAGTTTAAAGACTATGTTGACAGCTGATAGTCAAGACTATCTAGAAGATTGTGATGCAGGAATTGCATTTGTTCCTTTTGCAATTAGGGATGCACCAAATGAATCAACTAAATCCAGTCAATTTCAATTAGTTTTTGGAGCATGAGGTGAGAGGACCACTGAAATTAATTAAGTAGAAATTGGTGAGTCAGAGACCAGAAACCATATATAGGACCATGTGTCAAATTTTAGGGAAAGTTTAGTTTGAGCCGGTGAGTTGGCCAGACAACATTTAAAAGTAGCACAGCTAATGATGGAACCGAAAGCAGACAAGGCAACAAACATTTGCAGTTTTACTCATGTAGATCAAGTACTCGTCTTACTTCCGGTGGCAGGTGAGCATTTATAAGCAAGGCTTCGTGGACCTGATGAAATCAAAAGATAATTGAGAGAGAGAGCTTTTAATTGTATGTTAAGAATGCCAGTCAAAAAGAAACCTCACAGGGTGTAACATGTGAATATGCTCAGAAGGTCATTTGAGAGGGATGGGAAGTAAAAGGAGAATGTGACACTGTTCACAACACAGAGTCAAGAGCCAAGTTTAGAGGATTCTGAATTGGACATTCCTCTAATTAAATTGAACAATGAGGAAGTTTTCAAAAATTTGAACACATTATTGAGTTATGTTCGGAGGAAAATTAAAATGATCTTGGAAATTTTATTGCATTAATATGTTAAGCGAAGAGCAAATGACTGGAACTACTGATCTGATTGCCCAAACTGTTGATATTGGAAACGCTGCTCCAAATAAGCAACGGCCTGGTAGAATTAACTATTTAAAGTTGGCACAGGATAAAAAATAGTGTGTATGCTTGTGAAAAGATAACTTAGTCTATGTAGTCGCAGTGACTGGATCTCATCCATCGTAATTATGCCAAAATCAGATGGCACCCACAACAATTCTGTATGGATCATTGCAATGTCAAAGCAGTTACATAATCTGATTCATATCCTATTCCACATTTGAAGGAAAGGTAATATATTTCCAAGTCAGGATGGTGAGTGACCTGGAAGTGATTATAGAGGTGGTGGTGCTCCCATGTATCTGCGACCCTTGTCCTTCCAGATGGAGGTGGTTGTGTGTTTGGAAGGTGCTGTTTGAGGATTTTGCCACAGTCGACTGGGAATATTTACTTCCAGGTAAGACTATACTGGAGAAGTGGGGAGCAGTCAACGTGGGGCTGGGGGGAGACAAAACCAGGGGCAGAAAGTTCAGAGAACCCCGGATATCTGGGACAATTCTTAATTGGATAAAGAAGAACTGAAAGGCTTTAAGAATTCCAGAGGGAGCAGTTCAGCTGCAGCCTGAGAAGAATATAGAAAGTGCAATGGCAACTTGGGAGAAGAATATTTCTCTTTACACTTTATTTTTGAAAAGAAAAATGTGGGGATGGAATTCAGGAAAAGGGACTCGGAGGAACTCGCACAGTTTGACAGAGTAAATGAGGAGATGTTGGTAGCTCAGATCAATTGCCTCCCAGACTGCAGTGGGCAGAGAGTTCGGAAATTTCAGGGGCTCTGACTCACATTTTTAATTCCTCTCTGCACACAGAGGAAGTACCAGAGGGTTGGAGGATGGTTAATGTGGTTCCACTTTTAAGAAGGGTAGTAGAGAATGATCAGAAAATTATCAGCTGGTGAATCATATGTCAGTGAGAGGGAAGCTAATGATGAAAATTCTGAAGGAGCGAATTAATACCCACTTGGAAAGGCATGAGCTAATTAGAGATAGTCTGCATGGCTTTGTCAAAGGGAGGTCATCTGTCTCACAAATTTGTTAGCATGTTTTGCAAATGTGATGGAGTGTGTGGATTAGAAAAGTTCAGAAATGTAGTTTATATTGTTTCAATACCGTGACCTGACAGGGTTATTTTGTTCTGATTTCTTTGAAGAGGGAGATTGAAGGAGACGTAACAAGCAGGATGATGAGGGCCACATGAGTAAACGGCTTGGAGGCCTTGGATCTTTTCAACAACCTGAATGGATAAGGGCAGCTCTCACAAAACAGGATTTCTGGATTTTGATTTTGCAGGAGCATCACGAGCTCTTTGGTTTTCCATAGAGTTAGAATCTTCAGGAGGCGTCTCCGGGCTGCACCAGTCTCTGGATCTTCTTTTGATAGTTTTTACTTCCTGGATTGGCGAACTGCATGTGAAATTCTGTGTCCAAATTTTCGTTTTGCCAATAGGTGTGTTCAAGGGTTATTACTGCATTGGAGCAGAAAACTGGAATTATTACCATATCGTTCTTTTAAGTTTTCATGATTTAAGTTATTTTAAATTCTTCTTTCTTTGATCATATTCAAACTGCAGTGTCTACATAAATTGTGTTGTGCTTAACGTCGAGAAGTTTGACCAGTAGCTTTGCATCTGTAACATGGCAGCTCATACTTGTCTTTGAAATAAGAAAATGTTAGGGTCTAGGCTACCTTCTTAAAGTATTTTGTGTGGGATCTAGCCGAGTCGAGAACAATCTAGATTTTAGCAAAGATTCAGATGAGGGACCAGATGGGAGACTGACAGAAATTTTTGAAGCCAATTGAATTGAGGGAAGCTAGGTGAGGTGGATCAGAAACTGGGTAGAGTACAGCATGGAATGGGTAGTGGTGCAAGGTCATTGAATGCCTGGAGAGTGATATCCAGCTTTGTACCACAAGGATCAGTACTGGGGCCCTGACTGTTTGCTGTATACAAAATAATCGAAATGAAAATGTTGAGGGAATTTGTAGATGACACTGGGATTGGCAGAATGGCGAACAGGAGAAAAGATTGTCGTAGGTTACAGGGAGAAAAAAATGGTTCGGGCAGATCAGTGACAGGTTATATTTAATAATGATAAATACGAGGTAATGTATTTGGGAAAAAATGAAACAAGAGGTGGTAATATTTAATGAATGGCAGGACACTGGGAAGTCTTGCAGAACAGACGGACATTGGAGTAATTATTGATCGATCCCTGAAATCAACACATAATGTGAATAGGACAGTTAATAGGGCATATGGAAGACTGGCTTTCATCAGGCGTGGCATAGAGTATCAGAGAAAGGAGGTAATGTTGGAGTTGTACAGAGCATCGGTCAGACCACAGCTGGAGTACTGTGGGCAGTTCTGGTCAATGCACTACAGGAAGGATGTGATAGCATTCGAGGGGGTAGAGAGGAGGGTCACCAGAATGTTGCCTGGGATGGAGAAACTGGGCTTTAAGGAGAGAATACACAGGCTTGGAGATAGTCAGAACTGCAGATGCTGGAGTCAGAGATAAGACAGTGTTGGAACTGGAGGAATACAGCACACCAGGCAGCATCAGGGGGTCAGGATAGTTCACATTTCTTGTATAGTTTTCTTTAGAGCAGAAAAGACTGAGGGTGGACATGAGAAGTGCATATAATCATGAGTGCGATGGACAGGATAAGCGATTATTTCAATTTGTTGACTCAGGCAAAGTTGGTGGTAACAGTAAGTCAAGTATTTGCATCATTATCAGATTACGTACCTGGGGAGAGTAATGAGGTGAAAATTGCCGTCCTAAGTGTACATGAGCTACTATCAGAAACGTACAGGAAATGTTTTTGGAACCTAATGAGGGAACCTGGTTGAATGTAAATTGATTTTGAAAGAATCAAACCATTTTAATTCCTATCAGTAGATAAGGCCAGAAAAAAACAGATCAAATGTATGATGCTCCTGGAGAGACAAGTACTTTGGAAGGGTTCAAAAAATCACTTCCTGAGGCACTGAGAACTCATGTGGAAGAGCAGAGAGTGACAACTGCAAGATTAGCAGCTGAAATAGCTGATGGTTATTAGTTGGTTCATAAAACATAGTTTGGTTTCCAGCATCAAATTAAATCATTGAGGGATAAAAACTTGGAAAATAGAAATTCTCAGGCAGTAAGGGAAAAGGAGATCTCACTGAAGATAATAAAGATAGTTTGCTGTGGGGTAAAAAGGACACCCATGGTGAGGAAAGAGAAGTTAAAAAGCTCAGGCATTCTCATTGTAATAAAGTAGGCCGCATTTAGTCACAGCGTCAGTGGTTTTGAAAAAGCACCGGGCAGATGAATGTGGGAAAACAGGAGAAGCCAGGAATATGGATGAAGTGGAAACAAAATGAACAGTGGAAGTTAAAAATGTGAAAAAGAATGTTCAACCTGGTGAGGGTTTGGGTTGAAAATTAAGCGCCAGATCTCTCAAAAGGATTTCCTTCAGTGGGTGAGGGGCTCTCACTTATGGCAGGAGGGAGTGGGTAAAAAAATTCCGATTTGAAGAGATATGGGATCAAGTCAACAGTCAGGAGATATGCAGTTCAGAGGGACCATTGCCAGAAAAAAAGGGGGAATATGTGGAATTCATGGTGAAAAGAGTTTTGTTCCATTATGTAAATTGAGGGAGGAGAGTCCGGTGAAAATTAGTGAAGTGGTGTTGGGAGGAAGAGAGAAATTCTTGATTCAGGAAATACAGTTAATCCTTGGGAATGATAAATCTGGATCACAGGTGGGAGTGATACCTCCAATGCTTGAAAGGCCATTGGAAAATCCAGAAACTGCAGTGTGACAGGAAGTGTATCTGGAGATTTTTCCTGACCCTGTGGTAACAAGATCACAAAGGCACAGATAGAAACAGGAGGATTATTATTGTCCCCAGCTCAGGCAGGTGAGAGGGAGCTTGTTTGTCTATGATTTCATGAGACAGCAGGGGGGAGGTGAATATTACATTATCGTGTGTGTGTGTGTGTGTGTGTGTGTGTGTGTGTGTGTGTGTGTGTGTGTGTGTGTGGTGCAGTGTACGACAGCAGAGGTGGACGAAGTGCTCTATGCCTACTCGTATTTCTATTTATTTGTTCACATGGTCTCATGGCGTTTTTAATACTTTCATGGATATGTGTGTTTCTGCCCTGGACAATACAAGTGTTTGTTGACCAAACCTCCTCGTCACAGGTAGAGTCATAGAGTGATACAGCACAGAAACAGACCCTTCGGTCCAACCAGTCTGGCTAAGCATTATCCCAAACCAGTCCGACTTGTAAGCTCCTGGCCTATATCCCTCCAAACCGTTCCCATTCATATTTCCATCCAAATGTCTTTTAAACTTTGTAATTATAACCACACCCACGCCTTCATCATATCGGACTGTTTTAGTTTCATTGGCCATTTCTGATGTCGTTAAGATTCAAACTCCTTGCAGTGAGTGTGGAGTCACATGTGTGTAAATGTGGATAGCCCTGAGAAATTTCCATCTGCAAGTGGGATTTTTTTTTCCCTTTATTCATTGACAGGATGACGGCGTTGTGTCCAGGCCAGCATTTATTGGCCATCCCTAATTTCTCAGAGGGCAGTTTAGATTCAAACACATTGCCATGGGCCTGCCATAGGCCCGACCAGGTAAGGATGGTGTTTTCCTTTCCTAAAGGACATTAGTGAAGCAGGTGGGCTTTTCTTGACAATTAACAATGGATTCATGGTCATCATTAGATTCCTAAATCCAGACATTACGCTGAACTCAAATTCCCCCATCTGCGGTGGTGGGATTCAAATGGGGGACCCCAGAACATTGAATTCCCACAGTGTGGAATGGGCTTTTGGCCCAACAAGTCCACAATGACCCACACATCACCCCACCCAGATCCTTCCCCCCTCCAACTGACCTCAGCTACACATCCCTGAACACTATGGGCAAGTTAGCATGGCCAATCCAGCATAGCCTGCATATCTTTGGACTGTGGGAGGAAACCGGAGCACATGGATGAAACTCATACAGACATGGGGAGAATGTAAAACTCCACACAGGCAGTCACCCAAGGGTGGAATCGAAAGCAGGTCCCTGGCACTGTGAGGCAGCAATGCTAACCAGTGAGCCACCGTGCTGCCACTGAAAAGTAGCAAAGAACATGAGCTCTCTGACCAGAAACATTACATGGATCCTTAGATTAACAGTGCAGCAGTAATAACACTAGATTATCACCTCTCCTATTCAGGAGACATGTTTTCCCATGAGTAAAAGCAAAGCAATGCAGATGGTGGGGATTTGAAACGAAGAACTGAGAAACTCAACGGGTCTGGCAACGTGTGTGGAAAGAGAAGGAAACGCAAAGTGAATGTTTCAAACCTGGTACATCTCTTCATCAGAACCAAATTTCTTCAGTATGTACCAAGATATTCCCCCATCCCCTCACTGAGCTGTTGCATTCCCACCCATTGATTTAGTTTTCCTTTATTCAATCACGGGATGTGAACATTGCTGGCTCGCATTTATTAGCCATCCCTAATTACCCAGAGGGCATTTCAGAGTCAATCATGTGACTGTGGGCCTGAGGTTCCCTGCAGGCCATACAGGACAGCATGGCAGATTCTCGTGAATCAGATTGGTTTTTCCCCTTAGAATTCAACATGGATTTGTGGTCATCAATAGAATGTCTTTTGCAGATTCTTTTTGAATGTCAGATTCAACCTGCAACATCTGCCTTCGCAGGACTTGAACACACATCTCCAGAACACTGCCTGTGTCTCTGGATTAACAGTCCAGTGATAAAACCACTCGTCTATTTACCCCCTGTAATATTGCCAGTACAAGGCAGGGTTGGAATTTGCAAATCAGAACACAGTGCAGGATAGCTGAGTATAGTAGCCATCACCAATGAAAAGGTGCGAGTAAAACTGATTGGCCTGAAGATGGATAAATCACCTGGACCAGGTAGACTACACCCCAGAGTTCTAAAGGAGGTAGCTGAAGAGATAATGGAAGTATTAGTGGTGATATTTCAGGAATCGTGAGAGTCCAGGAGGGTCCTAGAGAACTGGAAAATCACTAACGTGACACCCCTGTTTAAAAAGGAAGTGAGGCAAGATACAGAAATTTACAGGAACTAATCAGCCATGATGGAATGATGGATCAGACAGGATGGGCTGATTGGCCAAATTTCTGCTCCTATGTCTTATGGCCTTATAGAAAATATGAAGGAGCTGTTAGTAATGTTTGGGTCTTTAAAATTATACCCATGTTTGAGATTGTGTTCATAAGCACAGGCATTCTTAAGTCAGTAAAACTAAAATTGGGACCGGTTGTACAGTACAGTCTCTTTACAGCACCAACTGGAAGGTAACAGGATGCAGATTATTCCATGAAATGTTTATTATATTTCAAAGTTTAAACATCTTTGCAATGAAATTGACAGAAAAGTTAATGCCACTCATGAACTCATATCTGAACTTACTCTGGGTCCCTGCGTAAATAAACGGGTTTATGCAGGAACTAAGGATCTGAAGCATATGTCCACTTTCCTCCAGGATGAAATTGGATTCATTGTAATTGGAACCCGAGAAATAACTAAAGTTTTTAATTCGGATGTAGAGAAATGTTACCAGAGTCGGTAGCCATAGCAGGATGAAACTGCCCGAGATACAGAACAGCAGGATGATGGACTTTCTCCGATTGTTCACCTCTGTGTCAGTCAGATTTTCTGCCTGTTTTCCAACACGGAGTCTTTTGCGAGTTTGAATGGCCTTTAGAATTTGTCTGACCGTCACAGCATTGAGCAGTAAGATCAAAACGAATGGGAGACAAGGGGCTGAAATGCTATCAATCCAATCATACGCAGCCCATGAAGGTGATGTGTAAAATATTGACTTAATTTTACACTGCCATGAAATATTACCGATTGTATATAATGGTTCATAACTGAAATACCAAAAGGTATTTTTGAAACAGCTCATGCCACAAACTGCCCCTATAACCACAGCTGCTACTTTCTCTGTGCAATATCTTGTCTTCAATTTCAGACAGGAAATGGCCACAAAACGATCAATAGTGAATATGACAGTTGACCAGACAGAAGCATCCCTGCTCCCACGCATTAGCCCCAAATTGACACTACAGACTGGTGTAACATAGAAGAAGCTGGAAGGGAAGTAAATTCCAACAATACGGATCAATATTACAGCTGTAATAATGACAAGTAGGTCTGTCGCTGCCATGGATACAAGATAGTAAGTGATGCATCTAGAGAGACCGCACCTTCCTCTGGATAGGATCACAATCACTGCCAAATTAGCTGCCATATGAAAATAAGTACATTTGAGATAAAGATTGAAATAGAATAATGAGTGAGACAGTGTGAACAGAACCTTAAGATTTGACTTCTCAAATAAAGTTTTTTTATCATAATTTTATTTGAACTTTTAACATCTGGCACCAAATAACAAAACTGAATCCCAATTCTATCAATGGTAGGTGTTTGATTAAAACAATCAACCAGACAAACATAAAAAATTATATTACACTGTTCATATGAAATATGAGCGTTATTGATAAGAGCGTAACTGCATTGAAGGTTTTAGGTAAGAAAATAACATCAGCAAAACAACATTAAATCAGAAGCTAAAATGTAGTGACCACGATTTGAAATTTATTATGGCATGCAGTTCTCCAGTGCAGGAGGACCCATCCTCAAGAGAATGTTCGCAGACAATAGCAGTGAAGAGGCATTCACTGAAGCTCTAATCCAATGGCTTCTTGCTGCTTCACGCTTGAAATACCAGAAATCCTGATCTGTCAGAGCTGGCCACACTTGTGCAGGCTGTTTCCATTGTTCTAAGTTGACAAAAAAAAACCCAAGGCCTCTCCAGCAGTGTATTTAAGCTGTCTTCAACAGCTGGTTTGTTACCTCTGACTTCTAGCCTCTCTTCAAAAAAAAGAGAAAGTAACCTCTTAAATTGACAGCATAATCTCAACACATTACAAGTGACACAATGGTAACTTGTAGCTGGTGCACATCATTCACTCAAATTGGTGCTTCAAAGCTTGGAAAAACATCTGCAGTCACACTATTAAGAATGATAAGGGAAGCAACTGAAGAGAAAACTTGATACAATAATTCAAAAAATTGCAAACCCAATTCGGAGATGTATGATACACTGCAGGGAGATGACATTGGGTGATATTTTAAAGGGAATGTTGTTACAGGCTGCAACCTATTATGCACGAGTCAATAAAATATTCGGTTGAAAGAGAGAAATAATAGCATATCCAAAACAATGGTATAGTTGAACCATAGAATTGAAGCTAAAGCGGTACATTGATATGTTCAATGCAAGTATCTTTCCAGGAAATACTTTATAATGCTGAAAAGGAAAGAGTTACACAGAACAGGCTCGTGATCACAGCAATTATCTTTTGAGGCAGCTAAAATCAAAATGACCTTCAAAACATACAACAAATTCCAGTACTGTACCTGGGACCCCGATAGCTGCAAGGATGGGATAATAGATCGCAAAGAGCAGACCTTTTGGTGTACCATGCATTTTGGTAAGATACACTACTCCACATTAAGTGTGTGAGACATTTATACCTGATGTGAGCCTCCCAGGAGAAATTAGGTGTTTTGAATTTGAAAATTAATTGTGAAATTTCAACAACCAAAAAAGAAGCTGTTTTGAAATGCCTGTGGGTTGACATCATATGCACCAAAGGTGAAATGCAAAACACACCTGCCTGATCCCAATCACATATCCTCAGGAAAAGAATTTAGGAAAAATAGACTGGAGATGTTACTGTGCAAACACAGGAAATGCTGGACAAACTCATCAAGCCTGACAGCATCTGCACAGAGAGTTAATGTTTCGAACCTGGTATAACACATTTTCAGAAATGAGTATTTTTTTAAACAGATTCAATGAGTTACTGCAGTGTTTTGGTTGGATGTTACACACTGCGATCAGTCTGCATGGTGGTCCAATTCAGCATAGGGCAGTCAGAGAGCATTTAGTGAAAAATAAGTTATGAGTTGGCAAAGACTGATTGACTGTAATATCTAGATTATGTGAATTCTAGTGGTGACTACCTTTAACATCAAGGCTACATTTGACCGGGTCTGGTTTCAAGGAGCCCCAGCAAACCTGGAGCAAAGGGGAATCAGGGAGAAAGCTCTCCACTGGTTACAATCATACCTGGTACAGAGAAAAATGTTGTGGCTGTTGGAGGGTTGGCTATGGACTAAAATTGAAAATGTGTGTAATTCATACCTAGCTGAGTTAATAAATGAGAAATTAAGATTTGTTTTATGGATTAATAGGATGTCATGGGCACACTAAGAGCTCTGGGAGCAGCGTCCATGTGTACGTTTAAGACTGAGATCGATAGATCCTTGTCAAAGCTGGAATCTGTCCTGAAAACAAAAAAAAAGCTCAAAATTACATGGAGAGAGAGCAAGATAAAGTTTTGAGTTGATCTTCATCAGAGATAGATCCTTGACTAGTCGGGGAATCAAGGGTTATGGGGAAAAGACAGGAAAGTGGATGTGAGGAATGTTGGGTCAGGCATTGTCCTATGGAACGGTGGTGCAGGCTGGAAGGACCAAATAAATGGTATATCCTGTAGAGTACCGAGGAACAATGTGGCCTTGGGGGACATGTCCAGAGATCTCTGAACTATCAGCACAGGTAGACAGGATGGTTAAGTTGACATATGTGGATGTTAGTCTTTATTAGCCAGGAAACAGAACACAGGAGCAAGGAGGTCATGTTACAACTTCATAAAACATTTCTTGGGCCATAGATGGAATACTGTGTATAATTCCGGTTGTAAATGATTGGAAAGGACATGATTGCACTGGGGAGGTTGCGGAGGAGATTTGCCAGGATGTTGCCTGGAATTAAAACTCTCAGTTATGTGGAGAGACTGGATGTGCCGGCTTTGTTTTCCCAGGAGCAGGGATGGCTGAGGTGGAATCTAAGTGAGTCATACAAAGTTGTTTGAAGGCATAGACTGAGTACATCATGGAACGCTCTTCCCCAAGGCAGATAAGAGGGCATGAGTTTAAGGTGAGGAGCAAGTGGCTGAGATGAAATCAGAGAAAAAAAGCCATTTTACCTTGAGTATGTCAGATACAGCATGTAATAGACATTGAGATGGGCAATGAAAATGCCCGGGCATCACAGGCTGTGAACCAAATGCGGGTAAAAAGGATGAGTGTGATTTGGTGTTTGTTAGTCAACAGGGACATTGTTGGATCAAGGGCCTGTTTTCATGCTTTATGTCACACCCACACGTACACCCACACATGTGCGCCCACACACACATACACACACTGACTCACAAATCTCGACATCTACTCCGGAGGCTTTGCTGGAAATGGCTTTAAACTGCTGTTCTCTGCTTCTTGATATTCAGTCCTCTGGAAATGTGCTCCTGCATTTCTCATTAAAACCTCTCTTAGCCTCATCAAACAGAAGATCGAAGCCATCTTTCCCTGCTCCAACTGACATTGCTCGTCCTAAGTAAAGGTTTTAATTAATCTCCTGATAAAATTCACAAGGCCAAGGAGTATTTTCTAACGTAGAATGGCCAGGATTGGTCACAAGAAATATTAAAACTACCTAAAAAGTGATTATGCAAGAAATGATGGGGCCTTGGTCTACCCTAACTCTGCCAGAGAGACAGTCCTGTGTTTAATATCGCCTCAACAGTGAGGTAGGCCTCAGCTTTGCAATGCTCTGAGCAAATATATAGAGTTTAATGTTTGTCTGAAGAGCAGGGATATCCCATAACATAACATCACATTTTATTCTCTCACTGTTTCTGTCCTAGGCCCATTGCAATGTTCCAACACGGCACAATGCAAACTTGAGCAAGAAAAGCTTATTTTCTTATTTTCTTTGTTGAGGGCTCAACATCGAATCCCACAACTTCAGAGCCAGACCGCATGATGTGGGTTCCCCATTTTTCTTGTCTGTCCCCTCACAGCGTTGTCTAGTTAACACTGTTGTAAGCAGGCAGGATCTGTTTTTAACCCTCTCATACCTTAAGTTGCACCCATTAAACACCTCAATTTCTCGTCTATCACCAAAGGCCCCGGGACTCTTTTGAACCTAAAATAAAGTTCCTGCAACTCTTTTAAAATAACATTGAAATGGGACAGCACAGTGTCTCAGTGGTCAGCACTGCTGCCTCACAGCACTAGCAACGGAGGGTCAATTCCACCCTCAGGTGACTGTCCACGTGGAGTTTGCATATTCTCCCCATGTCTGTGTGGGTTCCCACTGGGTGCTCTGGTTTCCTCCCACAGTCCAAAAATGCGCTGGCTCTGTGGGTGGGCTGTGCCAAATTGCACAGAGTGCTTAGGGCTGGATATATTTTGTAGGTGAAACGGCAATGGGTCTGGGTGGGTTCCTCAGGGGTCAGGGTAGACTTGTTGGGCTGAAGAGCCTGTTTCCACACTGCAGGGATTCAATGATTTCCCTCAACTCTGCTCCCATGAAACTTCCCTGGGATAGGGACAATAAAAGGTTGAAACACAGCGTAAAGTTGCCTCTACCTGTTTGAACTGAAAATAAATTTCCCTCGACACTGTGCTGCTTCATTTTATTGTACTCCAGAAAAGGAGTTAAAATGTTAAGTATTTAAAATGAAATCTTTGGCTTTTAATGTTTCTCCAAAATTGCACGTTGGATTTCTTAACATGGACATTATATTTATGTTTCATAGTTTTGAACACATTTTATGATGGAAGAGGGAACATTTGCTCCAGTTGAGTGAACTGCAAGTAAATTGCTACCTCACCTGGAAGGGGTAGACCCATGGAACCCCAACACATTGCCTACATATTTACCCTTTGGTCTGTGCTGGCAGTCTCTCAGTAACGCAGAGAGGTGATCTCTCGTCCCGGCGTGGCGCTCTCAGTGACCGAATTGGGTGTTCTCTCGGTCAAGTGTAGTATTCTTTCAGTGACCCAGTGTGCTGTCTCTCAGTGGACCAGTGTGGATGTCTCTCAGTGGCCCAGTGTGGTGGTCTCTCAGTCCGGTGTGGCGGTCTGTCAGTGACCCACTGTGGTGGTCTCACAGCACAGTGTGTCCATCTCTCAGTGGACCAGTGTAGTGGTCTCTCGGTCTAGCATAATAGTCTCTCAGTGACCCAGTGTGGTGCGTTCTCAGACTGGCATGGCCTCAGCCTGTACTTCTGGTCTCAAGGTAATTCCTTGAAGTGCGGTCCCACTGTGGTGAAACACTTTAGAAAGACCGCGATGATTGAACTCACAGTTTTATTTATTTATTTTCCATTAAACCCAAGAAGTTCTGCAATGTGTAACTTTTAACCCTATTTCCTATGTTTTACACTGGGCTATAATTCCTGAAAGGTTTACTGGTTAACTTTGTTATTTCTTTCTCCCTAATTGTTAAGATTCTGGAATTAGGTATTTGTACCGAAGATGGTGCCTTGCGTGGTGACATGATACACTCTAGGCCCAATGATCCTCTGAAGCTGCTTGGCCTGCTGTGTTCATCCAGCTCCACACTTGTTATCTCATACACTTTCACCTACTTGTGTACACAAGTACATGTGACAATCAAATCAAACCAAATATTTCACAGATTATAACATCAAATAAAAATGTTTTTTACAGTTACCAAGGTGACCAGTTAAGTATCTTTTGGACATTAGTTTTCAAACAACAACATCTATCAACAGGTTCCTCAACGAACACTGTCGTCAGACCAAATGTAAGTCATAGAGTCACACAGCACAGAAACAGACCCTTCAGCACAACACGTCCATGTCAACCAGGATTCCTCATCTGAATGACTCCCATTTGCCAGCATTTGGCCCATATCCCTCTAAACCCTTCCTATTCATGTTCCCATGCAGATGCCTTTTAAGAGTTGTCATTGTACCAGCCTCCTCTGGCAGCTCGTTCCACACACATGCCAACCTCTGTGTGGAATATGTTAAACCTCACGTCCCTTTTAAACATTTCGGCTCCCACCTTAAACTGATGTCCTCTCGGTTTTGACTCCCCTCCACTGGAGAAAAGACCTTGGCTACTCACCTTATCTGCTCCCCTCATGATTCTATCGCATGCTGATAAATGTGGGGAGCTCTGAGGAGCCAAGTGGTTCTCACAAAATCTGGGCTGTGTAAGCTACTGGCTCAATGGCAGAAGATAACTTAATTAACTGAAGCAGCAGGACCTTGTCTGAACAGATAGACAGCAGGAGATAGCCTCACCAACTGGAATATTAACTTTTTTTCTGCTGAAGTGAAAGGATTTGGCAATTTTCTACAAGCAGTTTCACTGTCATTGAAGCCCTCCAGTGTAGGAGTAGGCCATTCTGCCCATCAGGTATGTACCAACCCTTCAAAGACTGTCCCAAACAGACCCACCCCCTCTCCCTATCCCAGTAACCCTGCATTTCCCATGGCTAATCCACATACCTTTGGACTGTGGAAGGAAACCCACGCAGACACGGAGAGAGCATTTCCCAACCTCACACTGACTGTCACCTGAGGCTAGAAACAAATCCAGGTCCCTCAGGCTGGGAGGCAGCAGGGTTATCCACTCAGCCACCGTGTCTCACACCTCCCTGAGAAATAAATACACTGATGGGCTGAACACTGGGCTAGAAACCCAGGAACAATCATCCTCAGTGGAATAAAGAAGAACACTGAGTTTGAAGCACTGAAGACCACAACACTAGGAATCAGCCCCTGTCAGCTTGTGGCAAATGTAACTTAGACTCGGCTCACTCATCCTACCGAGGAAGATGAGTGTTGCTGAGTTTTGAGGAATAGATCATCTTACGTTAGAACAGATGTTAGTCACTTGCATTTTGTCAGTTAAAGATTTGAAATTTATGAGTGTTTGTTCACCAAGAGATGTGAGGGTTAGGGTGGAGTGGCTGTGCTAAATTGCTCATAGTGTCCAGGAATATGCAGGCTGGGTAGATTAGCCTTGGGAAATGTGTTTGCGGGGTAGGGTGCTGGGTCTGTGTGAGATGGTCTTCGGAGAGCAGGTGTGGACTGGATGGTCTGCTTCCACACTGTAGAGATTCTCTGCTTCGATGAAATTGATCAGGCAGTGCTTCTTCCGTCACACAACACTTTGGCAGGTTTACTAACTGAACGAATGGTGTTGCACCTTCTGTGGCAGAGGGGCTCAATGTTTAGCTCTGCATTTCGACAGTAGGAGGTACCTTGGTTCGAATCCAGCCTTGGGTGTCTCTCTTGGGCAAGTCGGAGGTTGTATGTTCTATTCATGCCTGAGTTGGTTTCCACTGGGAGCTCGGTCTTACAGTTCAAAGATGTGCACGTTTGGGTGGATTGGTCGTTTGGTGGATTACTCTTGAGTATCAAAAGATGTCCTGGCGAGGTCGATTAGTCACAGGAAATGTAGGAATTCAGCATGGGGTGAGGGGCTGTGATGCTCTTTGGAGGGTCAACGTGTGCCAAGTGGCCTCTTTCTGTAATCATTCTGTATATCAATATTGGTCAGTAGAGGACTGTAGCAGTGCCCCTATCTCTAAGCCAGAAGTTCTTCAGGTCCACCTGCTCTGGAAGTATGTTTTAACAGGTTGATTAAAATGACTATGTAATCTGTACTACAGTATTATAAATGATTATCCCCATAAATATCTCCACAATACACACATGCTGTTGCTTTGGAAAAAATAGTTGAAAAACATCTCCGGGCCTAGACCCTTCATTTCTGAAAAAGGTTCGAGGTCCAAAACATCAGCTTTCCTGCTCCTCTGATGCTGCTTGGCCTGCTGTGTTCATTCAGCTCTACACCTTGTTATCTCAGGTTCTCCAGCATCTGCAGTTCCTACTCTCTCTGAAAAAAAAACATTTCCACTGGAATTAAAATTCTGAAATAAGAATCAATACAACCTTGGAAAATCGACGATTTAAAGGGGGTAAAAGGTAAACTTGAGAATTGCGCAGAGTCTGATGTTCAGGACCATGTGGTCAAGTTACTCTGAAGTCTTTACAGACACACCTTTCTCAGAAAATACAATCTCAAGTTGTTCTTTCAATCACTGTTCCAAAAGGACTATTACATCTCACATTGAACTCAAGTAGATGGTTTCCTTTTCAGAAAAAGGAAAGCCCAGTTAGCAGCTTGCTCTTCGCAGAATTTCCACCAACTTAATCTGATGAAACAATTCACACCAGCCACAACTTAAAGCAGCGCTAGAAGTGGTTTGCAATAAAGCAAGCAGTTATCACCATCCATGGGCTTTACAGGAAGCCTTGTAACAAAATGCCCCTCAATGTTCACGAAGAACTTCCAATGTTCATTTTAAAGAAAGTACACAAGATGTTTCAACAAAACTTGAAACAAACTCATTTTCCACACCTTCAAAAATTAAAACCTCCAAGCAATCTGAAAAGCAAGCACCTTCATAGCACATTATAACAGAAATCTTTCTTTCTAGCTCTGCTGTTTTTCAAGCTCCACTTTACTGCACAAAACCTTTTAACTCATACCAAGGGAGAGAAGCGAAGTTGTGTCTCAACCCTATAATAGATCAAACCTCGTGTCAGTTGTATGAAAGACTAAAAGTAACAGAGGCAGATCGTTCATGACACTGCCATTCAGTACCTTTATCATCTCTGACGAATGTAACTTGCTGTTGCCTGGGGCCAAATTTAATTGCAGGCTCCAAAGGAAACATTATTAGGTAAATCCCAATTGGCTTCCCATTTCAAAATCTTTTTCCGCGTTGTAGACCTCTTCTATATATCTGAATTGACAAGGTGCACAGTTCAGTTGTGATATCAGATGGAAAGTCAGGTTAAATCATCTTTTTTTGGGTCTGAGAGTAATCGTTGCTGACAATCTGATCAAGCTGATAGACTGACAAGGAAGCCTGCTTGCCAATGTATTTAATGGAGCATGATGCCCTGGTTTGATCAATTACCACATTCAGTTTCAATCAGTGATCTTAAGTTCATCTAAAAAGTTTGAATTCATAACTGCTTGGTTTTTTTTAACCTTGTAGTGCATTTGTTACCAAGATATGATGACTCTCACACGTTAATATATCTTTCCCCACACCATATTGCATTTTAAATAGACGGCTCCAAGCCATTTGATTTAAAATATTGATGTGCTGGAGATATTTCTATATTGTTCTTAGAAGAGGATCCTCAGGGCCAAGAGCAATACCACAATGTATGCTCCAATTAGAGTAATCTGAAGTTGAAAGTAAGTCTCCCAGTGTTGGTAATGAATGCAGGGTCCCAGACAAGATTCACTCTTCCCTTTTGAGTCCACTTACAAATGATTTTAGATCTCACTTTGTCACCCTGAAGGAAAGGTGGTTACAAACAAGCTAAAATATCACTTTGAGGATGTAACCACATTCAGTACATGCCAAAATAAGGGGTCAGTTCAGCTCAACTGTGTTGGGAATCAGTGTACTACCAACAGCATGTTTTCAATTCCTGTATTAGCTGAGGTTAGCACAAAGAACTCTCATTCTCCACCTTTTCCCTTGCCTGAGGTCTGGTGGCCCTGAGGTTAAAGTACCACTAGTCATCTCACGAGTGCAAGAGCAACTCTACAATCTGATAAGATTGTGGTTTCTTGACCCTAAAATAAAACAAAGAAAAACTGTGGATGCTGGAAATCTCAAACAAAAACAGAAATTGCCAGAGGAATTCAGCAGGGCTCGCAGCATCTGTGGAAAGAAAACAAAGTGAACTTTTCGGGTGCGGAAGCAGTTTACCAGGATGGCGCCTGGATCAGAGGATAAGAGCTGTCAAGAGAGGTGTGAAAAACTCCAGTAGTTTTCTCTGGATCAGCAGAAGCTGAGTGGAGACTTGATAGAAGTCGATAAAATTATGTGATGCATAGATGGGGTTGATGTTAAGAATGTTTTTCTGAGAGTTGAAATGTCTAATATGAGGGACATTCATTTAAGGTGAAAGGGCGAAAGTTCAAAGGAGATGTGAAGAACACAGAGAGTGGCAGGAGTATGGAATGCACTGCCAGGTGGTGGAGACAGATAAGAGAGGGGCATTTATTTTTAGATTAACAGATGGATATGCAAGGAATGGACGGAAATGGAACAAGGGCAGGAAGAAGGGATCAGGTTAATTTGGCATCATGGTCAGCACAACATCATGTGCTGAAGGGTACATTCTTGTCCTGTGCAGTTCTATGTTCTATGACCCTTCTTCAGAACTGACAATACCTGGATAAAAGTGGTATTTAACTTGATGACATGGGATGGGGGTGGGGGAGGGAAAGGAGTGTGCACCTGGGTTAGCCAATGCATCAAGTAAACTGCTAATGCCTCCTCTCACTTTGCTAAGTTTGTCAATGTGACATTTGTTCCATTTTTGGCAATGTTTCAGGGTTGACGAAGCAGCCATTATTGCATTTGCCCTGTGTTTCTGCTCAGTCTGGTATAGAATGAAGCAGCTGTGATTGGTCAGGGTTCCAACTTGGACCAAAAGGCTCTGTCAGTCTCGATGTCCATGAATCTTCCTGTCTGCCTGGAATGAAAAACATTCGTTTCCATACTGTAGAATTTTCTCCTTCATCGTCGTCTTGTTTCAAGCACCTGAACTGATAACACATCTGAGCAAACTAGTGAATTGCAAATGGTGCTTTCAGTGTTTCTTCCTTTCTCATACAATGTTCATGTGGGGTCACTCGTGCAGCTGGCGAGCATGATCAGCGAGAAACCAGCCTCATACTGAGGCCTCACACAACTCCAGGCCTATTTTCACTTACCAAGCAGCATGTGATATGTTTTTGTTATGACCCTAAAGACGGGTGGAGTCCTGAGACTGTGAAAACAAGCCCCGATTAATTGCAATATCTTCCACAGAAGCAGTTGTAGCCCATTTGGCCTCTCAAGCCTGTCCTGCCATTTAACGATATTGCGGCTGATCTGTGATCCAACTACATTATGATTTGGAAGGGACATTTACCTTCATCAGTTGTGGTTTAGATTAAAGGAGCAGGGGGATTATATTGGAACTTTTGTGAGCGATTTATTTCTTTATACATTCCTGGGATGAGGGCGTCGCTGACCAGGCAGCATTTATTGCCCATCTCTATTTGCCCAGAGGGCAGTTAAGAGTCAACCACATTGTTGTGGGTCTGGAATCGCATGTAGGTCAGGTCAGGCAAGGATGGGATTTTCCTTCCATAAAGGGCATTAGTGAACCAGATGGGTTTTCCCTGACAATTGACAATCAGAACAGTCAGCATTAGACTCTTAATTCCAGATATTTTATTGAATTTAAATTCCACCATCTGCCATGGCAGGGTTCGAACCTAGGTCCCTAGAACGTTATCCGGGCCTCTGGATTTAACAGTCCAGTGATAATACCACTGGGCCATCACCTCCCCCATTTTCTCATGCCACAGCGGCCACCTTACTACAGGAAGGATGTGATTGCTCAGGAGGAGGTGCAGAGGAGATGCTGCCTGGGATGGAGCAGTTCAGCTACAAAGAGAGTTTGGACAGATTGGGGTGACTTTCCTTGGAGCAGTGGTGCTTGAGAGGGGAACCTGGCTCAGACTGGCTCAATAGGAAGTGGCTTTTCCCTCAGTTAAATGGTCTGTAATGAGAGGTTTAATTTAGAGGCCAAGGGAAGGAGGATCAGAGAGAATCTGAGGAAAAAATTACCCAGAGGGATGGTGGGAATCTGGAATGTACTGCCTGGGTGGGCAGTTGAGTTGGGAAACTTCATAACTTTGAAAAAGCGTGTGGATGAGCACTTGAGATGTCATAACGCTCAAAGCTGTGGGGGCAAGAGAGATTCATGTAGGTAGGTTAGCACAGATTCAATGGGCTGAATGGTGTTATATGACGAATATTCTATGAATTGTAGTTGCTGTTCTCACGTTTGTCTTCTGTGAGATTAAATGTCTTCTGACCCAGAGGCAAGATGTACTGAACTGAAACCGGGCTAAAAGGCATTGGATCTGGGACCTGCATACAAGATTTAAGAATGTTAGAAGTTAGATTCCCTGCAATGTGGACTTAGGCCATTTGGCCCATCAGGTCCACACCGGCCCTCTCAAGAGCATCCCAACCAGACCAACTCCATCCCTGTAACGCTGCATTTGCCATGGCGAACCCACACAGCCTGCACATCCCTGACACTAACAGGCAATTTAGCATGGCCAATACACCGAACCTGCACATCTTTGGGCTGTGGGAGGAAACCGGAGGAAACATGAGGCAGCAGCGCTCACCACTGTGTTCCCCTTAATTGATCATCAATGAGCACTGGGTCATCAGTTAGTGCTGAGAGATAGCAAACAGGAGGGTTTAGGAATGTATATGGTGTCCTGTTCCCTGGCAAGGCTGGTTGGTGTGCCTCTTTGGGAGATATTCTCCCCAAGTGCTTGATCAACATCAACAACTCTTATGTAAAAGATGGATTTCACAATCTCTTTCAATATGGCAGATGGAATATAATGTGGGAAAATGTCTGGGAGAACAGATGAGTTAAATGTTATTTAAATGGAAGAAGGATGCAGAAAGCTACAATACAGAGGTTTTCGGGAGTTCTGACACATGAATCACAAAGAGTTACCATTCAACTTTAGTTGGTAATACAGAAGGCAAGTGGAATGTTGACCTTTATTCCAAAGTAAATGGAGCTCAAATAGATACTGCATCACAACTGGAATACTGTGAATAGCTTTGGGCCCCTGATTTGAGGAAAAATGTTTTGGCATGAGAGACAGTTAAGAGAAGGTTCATTTGGCTGATAACAGGTATTTTATGACCATTCATATTGGGATGTGGTCGCCCCTGGCTGGGGCCAGCAGTTCATGCCCATCCCTAGTTGCCCCTTGAGAAGGTGGTGGTGAGCTGCCTCTTGACTCGCTGCAGTTCCCCTGCTGTGGGTTGACCCACAATGCCATTAGGGAAGGAATTCCAGGATCTTGACCCAGTGACAGTGAAGTAACGGCAATATATTTCCAAGTCAGGATGGTGAGTGACTCAGCGGGGAATTTGGAGGTGGTGATGTTCCCATACGTCTGCTGCCCTTGACCTTCTGGATGGAAGTGGTGATGGGTTGAGAAGGTGCTGTCTGAGGATCTTTGGTGAATTTCTGCAGAGCATCTTGTAGGTAGTACACACTGCTGCTTGTCGATGGTGGAGGGAGTGGACGCTTGCAGATGTGATGCCAAATTCGCGGGCTGCTTTGTCCAGGACGGTGTCAAGCTTCTTGACTGCTGTTGGGGCTGCACTCATCCAGGGAAGTGGGGAGTATTCCATCACACTCCTGGCTGTGGCTTGCAGATGGGTTGTCTTTGGTGAATCAGAAGATGAGTTACTCAAGCTGTATTCCCAGCTTTTCGCCTGATCTTATAGCCACTGTGTTTATGTGGTGAGTCCTGCTGACTTTATATTGAATGGTAGCCCCCAGGATGTTGATAGTGAGGGATTTACTGATGGTAATAACATTGAATGTCCAGGGATGGTGATCAGACTCTCTATGATCAGTGATGGTCATAGCCTAGCATTTGTGTGATGCAAATGTGACTAGCCACTTGTCAGCCCAAACCTGGATATTGTCCAGATCTTGTTGCATGTGAACATGGGCTACTTCAGTATCTGAGGAGTCACAAATGGTGCTGAACATTGTGCAACCATCAGTGAACATCCCCTCTTCTGGCCTTACTATGGAGGAAAGGTCATTGATGAAGCAGCTGAAGATTGTTGGGCCTCGGACACTACCCTGGGGAACTCCTGCAGAGATGTCCTGGAGCTGAGATGATTAACGTCCCACAACCACAACCATCTTTCTATGTGTCAGGTATGACTCCAAACAGCGGACAGTTTCCCCCCGATATCCAGTTTTGCTCGGGCTCCTTGATGCCACACTCTGTCAAATGCAGTCTTGATATCAGGGCTGTCCCTCTTACCTCACCTGATGGAATTCAGCTCTTTTGTCCATGTTTGAACCAAGGCTGTAATGAGGCCAGGAGCTGAGTGGCCCTGGCGGAACCCAAACTGGGCGTCACTGAGCAGGTTATTGCTGAGCAGGTGCTGCTTGATAGCGCTGTCACTCAAACTTTGCATCACTTTACTGATGATCGAGATGAGGCTGATGGGGTGGGAATTGCTTGGGTTGCATTTGTCCTGCTTTTTATGTATAGGACATACCTGGGAAATTTTCCATATTGTCAGGTAGATACCAGTGTTGTAACTGTACTGGAACAGCTTAGCTATTGGAATATTGCCAGGGCCCATAGCCTTTGAAGTTCCCAGTGTCTCCAACTGTTTCCTGATATCACATGGAGTGAATCGAATTGGCTGAAGACTGGTATCTGTAATGCTGGGGACCACTGGAGGAGGTCAAGGTGGACCATCCACTCAGCACTTCTGGCTGAAGATTGCTGCAAATGTTTCAGCCTTATCTTTTGCCCTGATGTGCTGGGCTCTTCCATCATTGAGGATCGGGATATTTGTGGAGTCTCCTCCTGCAGTGAGTTGTTTAATTGACCACCAACATTCACAACTGGATGTGGCAGGACTGTAGAACTTAGATCTGATCCGTTGGTTGTGGGATCACTTAGCTCTGTCCAAGACTCCTCGAAGTGTTGTTCAGCATGGAGGAGCACTGATTCATCAACTGAGGTAATCAGCAGGAAGTTTCCTTGGCCATGTTTAACTTGAAGCCATGAGACTTCATGGGGTCCCATGTCAATGTTGAGGACTCCTTGAGCATCACCCACCCAAATGGATACCACTGTACCACCCCCTCGGCTGGGTTTGTCCTGCCATTGGAACAGGACTTATCTAGGGATGGTGATGGTGGTGTCTGGGACACTGTCTGTCAGGTATGATTCTGTGAGTATGACTGTGTCAGGCTGTTGCTTGACTAGTCTGTGAGACAGCCCTCCCAATGTTGTCACTAACCCCAAGATGTTAATGAGGAGGACTTTGCATGGTCATCAGGGCTGTTTCTGCCGTTGTCTTTTCTGGTCCCTAGGTTGATGCCAGCTGATCCGTCCAGTTTCAATTCATACAACATAGAACATAGAATATAGAACATAGAACATAGAACAGTACAACACAGTTCAGGCCCTTCGGCTCACAATGTTGTGCCAAATTTTTACCCTAAACCTAATGTCTGTCTAACCTCCACCCCTACCTGATATTACCATCCATTTGCCAACCTAATAGCTGCTTAAATGTTCCTAATAGGGCCGACTATTCCACACCACAACCACACTCTGAGTAAAGAACCCACCTTTAACATCTCCCCTATATCTACCTCCACTCACTTTAAAACTATGCCCCCTCATGATAGGTACCTCCACCCAAGGAAAATGTCTCTGGCTGTCCACTCTGTCTGTACCTCTGATCATTTTGTACACCTCTATCAAGTCACCGCTCATCCTTTGTCGTTCTAAAGAGAAAAGCACTAGTTTTTGCAATCTTTCCTTGTCAAACCTTCCCTCTGTTCCAGGCACATTTTTCCTGTGCTGAGGCGACCAGAACTGAACACAGTACTCCAGATGTGGCCGAACCAGGGTTTTGTATAGCTGGAGCATAACTTCACGGCTCTTGAACTCAATCCCTCTATTCATGAAACTTAACACACCATATAACTTCGTAAAAATTCGATCCACCTCGTGGCAGCTTTCGGGGAACTGTGGTCATGAACCCCAAGATCCCTCTGCTCCTCCTCAGTTGGTACAACTGCAGGGCATGCTTGGCCATTTCAGAGAGTAGTTGAGAGTCAACGGCATTGCTGTGGTCTGGACTCACATGTAGGCCAGACCAGGTGAGGGTAGCAGATTTCCTCCCCTGAAGACATCAGTGAACCAGATGGGTTTATTCTGATGATTGGCAGTGATTTCATCATGAGCAGTAGATTCTTAATTGCTGACTTCTTTTTTTGAATACAAATTCCACCATCTGCAGTGGTGGGACTTGAATTTGTGTCCCCAGAACATCAACTGGGTTTCTGGATTAATAGTGTAGCGTAACGATAATACCACTGGGCTATCGCCTACCCAGGAGGCCTAATGAGGAGTGATTGAGTAGGTTGGGCCTGTACTTATTGTGGTTTCGAGAATAACAAGTGACCTTATCGAAATATTCAAGATTCCCAGAGGATTTGAGAGGGTAGATGTGGAATGTCGTTTCCCCTGGTGGAAAAATCTTAGATCAGCGGGTGCCATCTCAGAGTAATGTGTTGCACCTTTAAGACAGAGATGAGGAGGAATTCCTTCTCCCAAAGATTGTGATTCTGTAGAATTCTTTACTGCAAAGAACTGTCAAGGCTGGATCATTAAGTATATTCAAGAATGTGATAAGACAGATTTATAATCAGTAAGGAAATGGGGAATGAGCAAAAGGCAGGAAAATGGAGTTGAGGATTATTGAATCAGCCATGATCTCAGTGAATGGCACAGCAGACTTGATGGGCTGAATGGCCTACTTCTGCTTCTATATTTTATAGCCTTGTGGTTTAAACATCTATGAGTGAAGAAGCAGTGCTCTTAACAAGTTGGTGGTTCCCTATTGGTCATGTCGCTCGAAAGCTGCCAGTAATATTCTGAGCAGATGGGTTCAAATGTGTTTTAATTGTGAAAATTGAAAACAAGAAATTATTTTACAATCAAATGCTAGTCTGTTGTCAACTCTTTTCTGAGAAATAAAACCATCTGATTCCTTTCAGGGAAAGAATGCTGACCCATCCTGTTTTGGATGTGAGGTACTATTAATCCCACAACAATGTTATGCCTTTACCTGCCCTCGGACATGTCACACCAAGCCAAATCAGTTGTATCAAACCCAGCACAAAGTCTCCAGAAAAGAACATGGACTCAACGGGCCGGGCGTAGATAATGGAGACAGTGAGGACCGCAGACGCTGGGAGCCAGAGTTTGTAGGTGTGAGGCTGGAAAAGCACAGCAGGTCAGACAGCATCCAAGGAGATGGGAATTCAATTTTCAGGCCAAAAGCCTTCATCAGACAGTCGGCAGGCTTTGGGGAGTCAGGAGGTGGGTTACTCATTGCAGGATTCCCGCCTGTTATTGCAGACACAGAAAATTGAACAATTGTTTCATCCCATGCATTAGCGCAGCAAGCATTCACAGCATGATTCCTCTCCTTGCTCATTCATGTGGTCTCAACTCATTTGGAGCTCAACTTCCTTACTTTAGCACTCCGGCTCCCCCTGCTGTAAACGTCATGCATTTCTTTTGCAGTGAGTGAACTCTGAAGCAGGATCACTGCACTTGACATGTTAAATTTGTTTCTCACTCTGCAGATGTTGCCAGACCTGCTGAGTTTTCCCAGAATTTCTGATTTTGTTCCAGATCTCAAGGGGGTCATTGTCCATATTTGAACCAGCAACGTAGGTCAAAAAAGGGGGATGAGGTCCTGCACAGTGGAGTCAGGCAGGAGATTAAAAAGCAGGACCTCGAGAGCAGTAATCTCTGGATTACTGCAGACCCCACAAGACTAGGGGAGATGAATACATGGCTGAGGAACCGATGCAAGGAGACAGGGATTCAATTTTGTGGATAATTTTGATCTGTTCTGGCACAGAATTGTATCATATATTTGAAACCATCCTATTTGTGTATTTGAAAGTACCAGCATTACAAAAGTGACCTGATCAATGTCCTGTACAGCTGTAACATGACATCCCAAATCCGATACTCAATGAGATAACAAGGTGTAGAGCTGGATGAACACGGCAGGCCAAGCAGCATCAGAGGAGAAGGTAGACTGACGTTTCGGGCCTCGACCCTTCTTCAGAAATAGGGGAGGGGAAGGTGGTTCTGTAATAAATAAGGAGTGAGGGGAGGCAGATAGAAGATGGATAGAGGGGAAGATAGGTGGAGAGGAGACAGACAGGTCAAAGAGGCCGCAATGGAGCCAGTAAAGGTGTGTGTAGGTAGGGAGGTCGGGAGGAGATAGGTCAGTCTAGGGAGGACAGCCACATGGGATGAGGGTAGCAGGTTGGATATGGGGGTGGGGTTTGAGGTGATAAGAGGAGATCAGTGGGAGGAAGGAAAGGTAAGGGAGGTGAGGACGAGCTGGGCTGGTTTTGGGTTTTGGTAGGGGGAGGGGAGATTTTGAAGCTTGTGAAGCTTCAAAATCCGGTACTCATTGCTCTGACCAATAGAGGCAAGTATGCTGAATGCCTTCTTCACTATCCTGTCTACCTGGGACTCCACTTTCAAAGAACTATGAACCTTCTGTACAAGAAGGACAGTTGCACCTGAACATAAGGGGACTGATATTCTGGTGGGGAGATTTGCTGGAGCTATTCAGGAGGGTTTAAAATATTCTGGCATTGGGGTGGGTCCCTGGGCAGTAGTGAGACAAGAGAGAGAGGTGAGGTCGGTGTGGAAGATAAAGTGGGCAAGTTAAATAGACCAGGCAGGCTGAAGCACATCAGGAAACAAGGGAAGACTGAGGATTTAAAATGCATTTATTTTAATGCAAGAGGCCTGACAGCTCAGGCAGATGAACTCAGGGCATGGATTGGAGCATGGGGTGGGGGTATCATAGTTATTACAGAAACATGACTGATAGAGAGGCAGGAATCCCTAAAGGAGTACGAAGGCAGCAGGAGTATAATTAAGAGTGAAATCAGGAGGGCAGAAAGGGGGCAAGAGATAGCTTTGGCAAATAGAGCTACGGAGAATCCAAAGACAGACTAAAAGTGCATAAACGACAAAGGGGCACAAAAAGAGAGAATAGGGCCCCTTACAAAATCAATGTGGCTGTCCACATGTACAATCACAGGAGATGTGTGAGATTTGCATTTTGCAAAGGCAAATCAGGGAAATCATATGCACTTCATGGTAATATCCTGGGGAGTATTGCTGAACAAAGAGACCTTGAAGTGCGGGTTCATAGTTCTTTGAAAGTGGAGTCCCAGGTGGACAGGATAGTGAAGAAGGTATTCGGTATGCTTCCCATTATTGGTGAGAGAATTGAGCACGGGAGTTGGGACATCATGTTACAGCTGTACAGGACATTGGTTAGACTTCTTTTGGAATACCTCTCCTTTCAAATACACAAAAAGAATGGTTTCAAATCTATGACTAGGATGGGAATAGAAGGATACGGTTCCCGGAAGTGTAGGGGGTTTTAGTCGTGACGGGCAGCATGTCGGTGCAGGCCTGGAAGGTCAAAGGGCCTGTTCCTGTCCTGTAATTTTCTTTGTTCTACAGCATGCAATTCAGTTCTCCCTGCTCTAGGAAGGATGTTGTGAAACTTGAACGGGTTTTGAAAAGGTTCACATGGATGTTGCCAGAATTGGAGGGTTGGAGCTACAGGGAGAGGGTGAATAGACTGGGGCTAAATTTTCTGGAGGACCAGAGGCTGGGGGTGGGTTGGGGGTATGACTTATGGAGGTTATAAAATCATGAGTGGCATGAATAGGGTAAATAGACAAGATCTTTTCCCAGAGGTGGGGGAGTCCAAAGCCAGAGGGCATTGGGAAAAGGTGAGAGAAAGATTCAAAAGGGGCCTAAGGGGCAACATTTTCACAGAGAGGGTGGCGTGTGTATGGAATGAGCTGCCAGAGGAAGTGGTGGAGGCTGGTACAATTACAACATTTAAAAGACATCAGGATGGGTATATGAACAGGAAGGGTTTAGAGGGATATGGGGCAAAAGCTGGCAAATGGGAGCAGATTGTGATGGTTATACCTGACTTGGATGAGGAAGTGGGAGAGTGGGTTTGTAAGTTTGCTGATGATGCGAAGGTGGGTGGAATTGTGGTCAGCGTGGAGGGCTGTTGTCGGTTGCAATGGAGCGTTGACAGGATGTGATGTGATTCATTTTGGAAGGTCGAATTTAAATACAGAACACAGGGCTCATGGCAGGATACTCAGCATTGTGGAGGAACACAGGGATCTTGGAATCCACATCCTCAGATCCCTCAAGTTTGTGACCCAAGTGGATAGAGGTGGAAAGAAGGCATTTGGTGTGTTCGCTTACATTGGCAGGGGGATTGAGCTTGAGGGCTGTGAGATGTGGATAAATCTCCAGGACCTGATCAGGTGTTTCCCAGAATTTTGTGTGGGATGCAAGGAAAGAGATTGCTGGACCCCCTGCTGAGATATTATGCCATCAAAAACCACAGATGAGTTGCCACAAGATTGGAAGTTTGCTAATGTGGTGCCATCATTTAAGAAGTGAAAGGAAGAGCCAGGGAACACTGAGACCAGTCAGGCTTACATCAAAGGCAGGGAAGTGGTCAGAGGGGATTGTGAGGGATAGGATTCATATGCATTTGGAAAGGCTGGGGCTGATTGGGGACAGCCAATGTGGCTTTCTGCAGGGAAATCAGATCCCACCAACTCGAGTGAGCTTTTTGAAGAGGTGACAAGGAAAATGGGTGAAGGTAGAAAGGTGAGCGTTGTCTATATGGACCTCAGCAAAGTGTTCACAAGGTTCCACATGGTAGATGGTCAGTAAGGTTAGAGCACATGGGATCCGGGGAGAGGTAACCAATTGGGTCCAAAAGTGGTTTCAAGATGGGACACAGAGAGTGGTGGTGGCAGGTTGCTTCACAGATTGGAGACCTGTGACAAGCAGTACGCTGCAGGGATATGAACCTGTTCCTCCAATTTTTGCCATTTCTATAAATGATTTGGATGTGAATATACGAGGCATAGTGACTAAGTTTGCAGTTGACACCCAAATAGGAGGTATAGTGGACAGTGTAGAAGAGGATTATTTCAGAGAAGAGCAGGACCTTGATGAGATGGGCCAATTGGCTGAGGACTTGGCGGGGGAAGTGCAGACTGAGATTAATTTAGATAAATGTGAGGTGCCACATTTTGGTAAGGCAAACCAGGGCAGGGGCTTACGCAGTTAATGGTAGGGCCGTGGGGAGTGTTGCTGAACAAAAGGGCCTAGTATAGGACGGTATAGTTGTATATTTGCTTTGAAAGTGCAGTTTCCGGTTGGACAGGATGGTGAAGAAGGCATTTGGTATGTTTGCCTTTATTGGTCAGAACATTGAGTGAAGGAGTTGGAATCTCACATTCTGGCTGTGCAGGGCATTGGTGAGGGCATGTTTAGAACACTGTGCACAATTCTGGTCACCCTTCCACAGGAAGGATGTCACTAAACATTAGAGAGTGCAGAAAAGATTTACTGAGATGTTACTGGGGTTGGAGAGTTTGAGTTACAGGGAGAGGGTGAAGAGGCTGAGGCTTTTCTCCCTGGAGCATTGGAGGCTGCGGGGTGCACTCACAGAGGTTTGAAAATGAAAGGGATGGATAAGGTGAATAGCCAAGGTCTTATCCCAAGCGCTAGAGGCGTACAAAATGACAGGGCATAGATTTTTAAAAAACTGAGAGAACTCTGGATGCTGTAAATTAGGAACAAAACAGAAATTGCTGAAAAAGCTCAGCAGGGCTGGTAAAGAGTAATCAAAGTTCGTGTTTCGTGTCCAGTGACCCTTCCTTAGAACCAAGCCTAACTATTCTTTCCTTATAGATCAATTCCTCCATCCCAGACAACATGCTGGTGACTCTCCTCTGTACTCCCTCCAACGCTATGACATCCTTCCTGTAGTGAGGTGACCAGAGCTGCACACAACACTCCAGCTGTGGCCTGACCAACACTCTGTACAACTCGCCAGTTTCACATCCATTTCCGTGTGTGCAGTTGTGTCTGTCAGTGAGCAGGGAGCAGTGTCACACCCCTGTTATCTCCACGCCAGAATCAGGATTGAGGGTGAAGCTATCGCAGCCATTTCTCAATCACTTCTCATCTTTTCCTTTCCCTCTGTCTCGTGTGCAACCCCCTTGTCAAGCTGGTCCCATGGTGTAATGGTTAGCACTCTGGACTCTGAATCCAGCGATCTGAGTTCAAATCTCAGTGGGACCTCTAGTTTCCATGACCCTGCCAGTTGTTTAATTTGGGGTTCAGCAATGAAATCTGCTTCTAACCCAGGCCTAATAGCACTGACACATCAGAGCTCATCAAATCTCTGCCAGAACAGGATGCACAGTACAATCCAAATGCTTCATTGAGGAAGCGGCAGTTTAATCTGCCCCCAGACCAAATGGAAAATTGGTCCTGGCGTGTGGCCACCAGAGATTGGCATGACCCTTTTGCCATCAGAAACTCGTGAGGTGGAAGTTTGCCCTCTTTGACCATAAGACATAGGAGTGGAAGTAAGGCTATTTAGCCCATTGAGCCCACTCCTCCATTTAGTTCATTGCTGATGGGCATTTCAACTCCACTTTCCTGTAGTCTCTCCATAGCCCTTGATTCCTTGTGAGATCAAGCATTTATCAATCTCTGCCTTGAAGGCATTTGACGTCCCGGCCTCCACTGCTCTCCGTGGCAATGACTTCCACCGGCCCACCACTCTCTGGCTGAAGAAATGTCTCCTTATTTCCGTTTTAAATTTACCCCCTCTAACGCTAAGGCTGTGCACACGGGTCCTCAATCCCCCGCCTAACGGAAACAACTTCCCAGTGTCCCCCTTTTCTAAGCCATACATTATCTTGTAAGTTTCTATTCGATCTCCCCTCAACCTTCTAAACTCTAATGAATACAATACCAGGTTCCTTAGCCGTTCATCGTACGTTAAACCTACCATTCCAGGGATGATCCATGCGAATCTCCGCTGGACACAATCCAGTGCCAGTATGTCCTTCCTGAGGTGTGGGGCCCAAAATTGGACACAGTGTTCCTAATGGGGCCTAACTAGAGCTTTATAAAGTCTCAGAAGCACATCACTGATTTTATATTCCAACCCTCTTGAGATAAACGACAACATTACATTTGCTTTCTTAATAACGGACTCCACCTGCAAGTTAACCTTTAGAGAATCCTGGACCAACACTCCCAGATCCCTTTGTACTTCTGCTTTACGAATTTTCTCACCGTTTAGAAAATAATCCATGCCTGTTTTTCTTTTTCCAAAGTGCAAAAACTCGCATCTTCAGTCCAAGCTGTAGGTTTTGGGAAAATAATGGATCTTCTGAAGCTAATTATTTTCGCTGTCAGAAGAAAGGTTCACCTGAAATTTGTGTTCACGGAAGTCACGGAACCTTTGTTTTGCAGCTTGTTAAAACTCACAACTGAATGAATTGCCTCCCTGCTCAAATTTTCATTGTCAAGCTCTCGCTGAGCTTCACACACCCCACACCACACCCCCACCACCCGACTGTGGTTTGCATTGACAACTTGGAAACTATCTATGCCTCAGAGATAGCAGGAACTGCAGATGCTGATGAAGCTGAGACAACAGATAACAAGGTGTAGAGCTGAAGGAACACAGCAGGCCAAGCAGCATCAGAGGAGCAGGAAGGTGTGTGTTTGTGTGTGTGTGTGTGTGTGTGTGTGTGTGTGTGTGTGTCCTCCCCCCACTGCATCACAAAACCAGCCCAGCTCTTCCCCTCCCCCCACTGCATCCCAATAACAGCCCAGCCTGTCTCTGCCCCCCTAACCTGTTCTTCCTCTCACCCATCCCTTCCTCCCACCCCAAGCCACACCTCCATTTCCTACCTACTAACCTCATCCCACCTCCTTGACCTGCCCGTCTTCCCTGGACTGACCTATCCCCTCCCTACCTCCCCACCTATACTCTCTCCACCTATCTTCTTTTCTCTCCATCTTCGGCCCACCTCCCCCTCTCTCCCTATTTATTCCACAACCCTCACCCCATCCCCCTCTCTGATGAAGGGTCTAGGCTCGAAACGTCAAATTTTGTGCTCCTGAGATGCTGCTTGGCCTGCTGTGTTCATCCAGCTTCACATTTTATTATCTTGGATTTTCCATCATCTGCAGTTCCCATTATCCCTCCAAACCCTTCCTATTCATAGACCCATCCACCTGCCTTTTAAATGTTGTACTTATACCAGACTCCACCACTTCCTCTGGCAGCTCATTCCATACACGCACCATCCCCAGTGTGAAAAAGTTGCCTCTTCAGTACCTTTTAAATCTTTCCCATCTGACCTTAAACGTATGCCCCTCCAGTTTGGACCCCCTTACCCTGGGGAAAAGACCTTGCCTATTAACCCTATCTATGCCCCTCACGATTTTATGAACCTCTGTTGGGTCACCCCTCTGCCTCTGAAACTTCACGGAAAATAGCCCCAATCCAGGTCAAGGAGGTGGGATGAGGTTAGTAGGTAGGAAATGGAGGTGTGGCTTGGGGTGGGAGGAAGGGATGGGTGAGAGGAAGAACAGGTTAGGGGGACAGAGACAGGCTGGGCTGTTATTGGGATGCAGTGGGGGGAGGGGAAGAGCTGGGCTGGTTGTGTGGTGCAGTGGGGGGAGGACACACACACACACACAGACACACACACACACACACACACACACACACAGCCTCTCCCTGTAGCTCAAACCCAGTTGTGTGCCAGGTGGGTGAGATGGGGGTAGGATGTCACATGGATACAGCCCATGCAGTGTCAGGTGGGTGAGATGCGTAGGATGCCAGGTCAGGTCAACAGGTTTCCAGGCAACTGAGGTCAGTAGGGTAACAGTTAGGTGAGGGGGTTGTGGTGGGCGCAGGGGGTAGGATGCCACTTGAGCATCGTCAATACGGTGTGACATGGGTGAGGTCAGTAGGGTACCAGGTGGGCGAGGTCAGTAGGGTACCAGATGGGTGAGGTCAGTAGGGTACCAGTTGGGCGAGGTCAGTAGAGTACCAAGTGGGCGAGGTCAGTAGAGTACCAGGTGGGTGAGGTCAGTAGAGTACCAAGTGGGCGAGGTCAGTAGGGTACCAGGTGGGCGAGGTCAGTAGGTACCAGGTGGGCGAGGTCAGTAGAGTACCAGGTGGGTGAGGTCAGTAGGGTACCAGGTGGGCGAGGTCAGTAGAGTACCAAGTGGGCGAGGTCAGTAGAGTACCAGGTGGACGAGGTCAGTAGAGTACCAGGTGGGCGAGGTCAGTAGAGTACCAAGTGGGCGAGGTCAGTAGAGTACCAGGCGGGCGAGGTCAGTAGGGTACCAGATGGGTGAGGTCAGTAGGGTACCAGGTGGGCGAGGTCAGTAGAGTACCAAGTGGGCGAGGTCAGTAGAGTACCAGGTGGGCGAGGTCAGTAGGGTACCAGATGGGCGAGGTCAGTAGAGTACCAAGTGGGCGAGGTCAGTAGGGTACCAGGTGGGCAAGGTCAGTAGAGTACCAAGTGGGCGAGGTCAGTAGAGTACCAGGTGGGTGAGGTCAGTAGGGTACCAGGTGGGCGAGGTCAGTAGAGTACCAAGTGGGCGAGGTCAGTAGAGTACCAGGTGGGCGAGGTCAGTAGGGTACCAGGTGGACGAGGTCAGTAGAGTACCAGGTGGGCGAGGTCAGTAGAGTACCAAGTGGGCGAGGTCAGTAGAGTACCAGGTGGGCGAGGTCAGTAGAGTACCAAGTGGGCGAGGTCAGTAGAGTACCAGGTGGGCGAGGTCAGTAGGGTGCCAAGTAGGCGAGGTCAGTAGAGTACCAGGTGGGTGAGGTCAGTAGGGTACCAAGTAGGCGAGGTCAGTAGGGTACCAGGTGGGTGAGGTCAGTAGGGTACCAAGTAGGCGAGGTCAGTAGAGTACCAGGTGGGCGAGGTCAGTAGGGTACCAGGTGGGCAAGGTCAGTAGAGTACCAGGTGGGTGAGGACAGTAGGGTACCAGATGGGCGAGGTCAGTAGGGTACCAGATGGGCGAGGTCAGTAGAGTACCAAGTGGGCGAGGTCAGTAGAGTACCAGGTGGGCGAGGTCAGTAGGGTACCAGGTGGGCGAGGTCAGTAGGGTACCAGGTGGACAAGGTCAGTAGGGTACCAGGTGGGTGAGGTCAGTAGGGTACCAAGTGGGCGAGGTCAGTAGAGTACCAGGTGGGCGAGGTCAGTAGGGTACCAGGTGGACAAGGTCAGTAGGGTGCCAGGTGGGCGAGGTCAGTAGGGTACCAGGTGGGTGAGGTCAGTAGGGTACCAAGTAGGCGAGGTCAGTAGAGTACCAGGTGGGCGAGGTCAGTAGGGTACCAGGTGGACAAGGTCAGTAGGGTGCCAGGTGGGCAAGGTCAGTAGGGTACCAGGTGAGTGAGGTCAGTTTGGATTAAAATTGCTGATGTGAATGTGATGCCAGGGATAGAGCCCCCTCCACTGTCAGCATTCCGCAGTCATCATTCCCTCAATGATGCCCTGGTCCACTCCTCTATCACTCCTAAAACTTCCTCACCGCCTCCGCCACCCCACTCCATCATGGTACCTTCCCACGCGCTTGCAGAAGGTGTGACACTCACCCTTTTTAACTCCTCCCTCCTTCTGCCCAAGGCCCTGAACACAGCTGGCAGGTGATGTCCTATTTTAGGAGCACTCCTTTCAATCCACTGTGCTGTCCTTCCTCCTCACAATCCAGTCCTCACTCTCCTTTACAGTGTAGGGACCCAACCAGAAAGGCAGCCACTTTGAAGATCAGCCCCGTTCTTTCGGTGAAGGGTTAACACTGAATGCCTGTCCAAATAGGACAGAGACAGGGGTGAATTTCTTCTCTCGGCAGCCTGTGGATCTGTGGAATTCTTTACTGCAGAGGGCTCTCAAGGCCGGATCATTCCGGGTATTCAAGAGTGAAACAGACAGATTTTTAATCAGCGAAGTTCAGGTGGAAAGGCAGGAAAGTGGAACTGAGGGCGATCATATCAACCAAGACCCCACTGAATGGGGGAGCAGGCTCAATGGGCTGAATGGCCGATTTCTGCTCCGATGTCTTCTGGTCTTTGTCAGACTGTTGGAGGTGGACGTGAACTGTTGACTTTATCTCTGCTGTCTCTGGCTTTCAGACGTACTGAGTTTCTCCAGTGTTTTCTGTTTTTCTTCCAAGTTGGCTTCAGGTCAGATGACCAAGTAAGGAGCCTCTTAAGCAGGAGAGAGACAGAGAGACACAGAGAGAGAGAGAGAGAGAGAGAGAGACATACAGACACAGGGAGAGACAGAGCAAGAAACAGAGAAAGAGACAGAGAGAGACAGCGAGATACGGAGAGAGACAGAGAGAGAGAGAGAGAGAGATAGAGGGAGGCAAAGTGGGAGACAAAGCGAGAGAGAGAGAAACATAAAGGGGCAGAGAGACAGAGAGAGAGAGAGAGAGAGAGAGAAGGTGGAAGGGTTTCTGGAGGGCTTTCTAGATTTTGAGGAACCAGGCAGTTGACGACAGGGCCACCAATGGTGGAGCGATGGGAACTGGGGGAAAGGCTCAATGATCTAATTTGAGATGTATCACAATTGTGGAGGGGCCATCATAGAGGTATGGGAGGGAAGAGGACTCATACGGATTTGAAAGTAAAGATGAACATTTTAACATCAAGCCAGACCCTGACTGCGGGCCATTGTGGGATAACGAGCCCAGGGGGAGGGATGTCGAAGAAAAGGGTTTGGATGTAAAGTAGGAACGTGGACACCGGGTTTCTGGGTGACCTTAACTTTTCAGAGAATAGATTCATAGAGAATCACACAGGCATACAGCACAGGAACAGACCCTTTGGTCCAAATTGTCCATGCTGACCAAATGTCAAAGAACAAAGAACAAAGAAACTTTTAGAACAGGAACAGCCCTTCGGTCCTCCAAGTCTGCGCTGATCAATATCCTCTGTCTAACCTGTCATCTCTTTTCTAACGGTCTGTGTCCATTTGCTCCCTGCCCATCCATGTACCTGTCCAAATATATCTTAAAAGATGCTAACGTGTTTGCATCTACCACCTTCGCTGGCAATGCATTCCAGGCACCCACCACCCTCTGTGTAAAGAACTTTCCACACATATCTCCCTTAAACTTTCCTCCTCTCACTTTGAAAATTAATCTCATCCCATTTGCCAACATTTGGCCCATATCCCTCCAAACCCTTCCTGTTCGTGTACCAATCCAGATGCCTTTTAAATGTTGTAATTGTGCCAGCCTCCACCACTTCCTCTGACAACTCATTCCATACACACACCACCCTCTGCCTGAGAAAGTTGCCCCATGGCTCCCTTCTAAATCTTTCCCTCTCACCTTAAACTTATTGGACTCTCCCACCCCAGGGTAAAGACCTATCCATGCCCCACAATGTTATACACTTCTGTAAGGTCACCCCTGAGACTCTGACGCTTCAGGGAAAACAGCCCCAACCGATTCACTCTCACCCTATAGGGCAATACCACCAAACCTGGCAACATCTTTGTCAATCTTTCATGATCCCTCTCAAGTTTCACAACAGCTTTCCTACAGCAAAGAGGCCAGAAATGAACACAGTATTTCAAAGGTGACCTAAACAATGTCCTATACAGCTGCAACATGACCTCCCAACTCCTGCACTCACTGCACTGACCAATAAATGCTTTCTTCACTATCCGGCAGACCTGCTGCTCCACTTTCAATGAGCTATGAACCATCTGCAAACTTATTAACTGCACCTTCTACATGCATATCCAAGGCATTAATGCACATAACAAGGAACAAGGGCCTTAGCATTGATCCTTATGGCACATCGATGGTCACAGGCTCCCAATAACTAAAAAACAACCCTCCACCACCACCTTTTGCCTCCGAATTGGGAACCAATGTTGGATCAAGTTGCTCACTTAGAATCCAGGAAACCAGCCATGAGTGCACCAGATCAGGAGATTATGAAGATCCCATCGGTATCACATGAGCAAGTCTGTGAGACACCTTCCTTTCATGGAAGAGCTTTTTTTGTTGCGGGACTCTGGGCCACTGAGTACAGCTCACTTATGACCTGAGTTGTCGCAAGATTTGCCAGAATATTTCTGACAGCTGCTCTGGCAGGACTCGTCGATCGAGTAATGGGAGCATCACTGCCAACCTCCCAATACCCGTGCTGCAAAATAGACCACCCAGGGCAACAAACCAATGCTTGCTGGAAGGAGAGAAAGACCTCTTTCCTCCAATTATCTCCCTACTCTTCCTGAAGACCAAACGGATTCTGACCTTCACCTGCCTTCCACAATCCGATGCCATAGTTATTTTTTGATGCCAACTTTAACCTACCGTGGAACTGTGGTCATCTGACCCCAGATCCTGCGCTCTGTTGAAATCTCATGCCATCACCCAACATCTCAAGGACGACTCAAAACTAAACTGGATCAGGACACAGGGGACCTTTTCCTTATTCATTCAGTGGATGGGAGCATCTCTGGGTGAGCCAGCATTTATTGTTCATCCCTAATTGCCCAGAGGGCAGTTCAGAGTCAACCACATTGCTGTGGGTCTGGAGTCATATGTAGGCCAGGCCAGGTAAGGGTGGCAGTTTCCTTCCCTGAAGGACATGAGTGAACCAGATGGGTTTTTTCCTGGCAATCGGCAATGGATTCATGATCAGTCTACCCTTAATTCCAGATATTTATTGCAAATTCTACGATCTGCTGTGACAAGAGAGGTGCTTTGTGTCTTGCTATCTGTGGGCTCTCTGTGTGTGGTTTGGTATCCACGGTCTGGTCTAATATTTTACAGTGTCGGCAAAATGGGGTTTATTGTTTCTCTGAAACTATTTCCAGGCTATTAATCCAAGTGCATGATAAGGATGGCTATTGGGAGAACTTAGCTTTATATTTGTCTCCTCCAAGGTCCAAGTTGACTGCATAGCAAAGCCTGTGAGACGTTATCCCAGCAGATCGAATTGACTCACCTCAATTATTAACCCTTCAGAACATGTGTCCAACATCTTTCTGTCTTCCCAGAAGGTAGATATAGTGCATTGTTCATGGATGTGCAGGTTAGTGGGGTGGGTCTCGGTCCGATTCTCTGTGTGTCAGTCCGGACTTGTTGGACTGAAGGGCCTGTTTCAACACGGCAGGGGATCTATGATCTTGCAATTGTCAAGCTGTATGCCAGTGCTTTCTGTATCCTGTTGGTTTTTGCTCCAACCCGCTGGGGTATCTTTGGAGAGTGTAAGGTAACAATGCCAAGTGGGAAAAGGAGGCCACATGAATTCTTCGGCAGAAGCTCGGCTCAAACTTGACAGAAACATTAAATAGGCTGATGACATGTTACTTAATATTAGTCACATTACATCTGCGTATTATGCAAGTCGCTTATGAGACTGTTGGTTTCACCGTAATGCCAAGTACTCATTACTGCTCAGCTACACGCTGTTACATACAAACATGTGTGAAAGTGGCTCACTCAGTCCATCAACCCACTTCCACTACTCAGTCATGGCTGATTTGATTTTACCCACAACTCAACATTCCTGCCTGTCCCCAATAACCTTTCATCCCTTTGATCATCAAGAATCTCTCCACCCCTGCCTTAAAATCATTGAAAGATTTTGCAACTCCTACATTTTAAGAAGGAAATTCCCTGATTCTTAAACTCATTCCAGATTCTCCCAGAAGAGGAACCATTCTTTCAACATCCGCCCGGTCAAGTTCCTTCAGGATCAATAGTATGTATTAATTAGGTCACCTCTGACTCCAGAAGGAGACAGGCCTAACCTTTCCTCATAAGGCAATCTGTTCATTCCACATATTGGTAAACCAACCCCCCAACCCCGCCAAATGGCTTCCAAAACATTAACATCCTTTTGTAGTTACACAGTCCACAATACTCCAGATCTCATCTATTCCCTGTATGACTGAAGCCTAACTTTCCATTCTTGCAGTCAATTCTCCTCACAATGATATATCACATTCTAGTAGCTTTCCTGGTAACCTGCTGTGCTGAAAACTCTTCTGTAATTCAACCAGGAGACACACTGCACCAGGTTATAGTCCAACAGGTTTATTTGAAATCCCAAGCTTTCAGAAAGCTGCTGACGTGACAAACGATGAGGACTCTGAAAGCTTGTAATTTCAGTTTTCAGACTATAATCTGGTGCCATGTGACTTCTGACTTTGCCCACTCTAGCCCAACACTAGCATCTCCACATCTTCTAGAATTCATGCACTAAGGCATCCAGATCCCTCTACATATCAGAGCTCTGCAACCTCTCATCATGCTGACAATGTGATTTTTTTTATTCTTTCTGGCAAAGTTGACATTTAGAACAATCACTGAAGGACTCTATACGCTCTAACGCACGCATGGTGAATTCAGAAGAAATACACACCCACACAATTTCAGTTAATTTCAGGTGAAATCCTCTATATCTTCATGTGCAGCGCTCATTTGGTGATGCAAATTAAACACTTCCAGATCCCAGCTGCATTGTACAATGGCTTCTAGCTAATGGAGGGAAAGTAACATAGTATTATTCCAACATTACTATTTCTAAGTGATTCTGCTTTTTGTTAACAGTCTGACAAAATTTTAAAACTTTTAAATAATCTACCAGCTCTACCGAAACAGTGAAGGGGAGGTGATAGGCTTGTGGTGTTACCACTGGACTGTAAATCCAGCCAGCCAGATAATCTACTGGGGGACCTGGGTTCAAATCCTGCCACAGCAGATGGTGGAATTTGAATTCAATTTTAAAAAATCAAATGATTACTGAATTGATTGTCAGCAAAAAACCTTCTGGTTCACTAATGCCCTTTCGGGAAGGAAACCACCATCCTTACTGGTCTGGCCCACATGTGACGCCAGGCCCACAGTAGTGTGGTTCACTCTTAACTGCCCTCATAATCTGAATGAATAATAAAAAAAATCCCTTCTTGTGTTGGAGGTCAGTGCACGCCTTTCCATTGAAGTGAATTACTGGTGGTGAATTGTGTAAAACTTTTCTGATGTCCCTTATGTTGGAGAATTTAGACTCTTAGAGTCATAGAGATGTTCAGCACAGACCCAAACCCTTCAGTCCAACTCATCTACGCCAAGAAAACGTCCAAAATTAATCGTGTTCCATTTCCCAGCATCACACTTTTATTCACACCCTATTCACACACCCATCTAAAAGCCTTTTTAAGTATTATAATTGTACCAGCCTCCACCACTTCCTCTGGCAGCTCATTCTATGCACGCAACACCCTCTGTGTGAAAAAGTTGCCCCATAGGTCCTTTTTCAATTTGCCAACTCCCACCTTAAACCTTTGTCCCTCTAGTTTTGGAGTCCTCTACCCTGGGGAAATGACATTGACTGTTCTCCATATCCATGCTTCTCATGATTTTATAAACCTCTATAAGGTCACCCCTCAGCCTTGGGCGCTCTTGGGAAAATAGCCGCAGTCTATTCAGCCTCGCCCTGGAGGTCAAACCCTGGCAATATCTTTTGTAAGTCTTTCGGGTTTAACAACATCTTTCTTAATAGAGGGGGAGACTTCAGGGAAACAAGATTAAATCAACTGCAGACAGGAACGTTACAGAGAGGGGAGCTAACATTCTCCTGATTGCAATCAGCACTTTTGGCTCAGGAGAACTGGGAATGATGCGGATGAGATTAGCAAAGGTCATGTGTCATCCTCTTTCTGTCTTTGTGAAAATGACACAGACATTAACTCAATGACCCCAGGTAGAATTACAGAGCAAGCAAAACATGCGGTCGTTAGAGTCCTTACCTTTAACCCTTTCAGCACATGGGACATGTGCTTCCCCTCCTCGCTTTCAAAGGGACTTGTGGGTCAAGTGGGTGAAACTGTTACTTCTTCAGAAAGAAGGGAAAGTGGGAATTTAATTCCCACTCCAGACCTGGAGTAGAGTAGAAACCCAAGCTGAGGCTTTAGTGCAGAGGACAGGAGAGAGGCCTATAGTGCCAGACAGGCAATGCTGGGGAGTGCCACATTGTTGGAGTGTCAGTGCTGAGGGTGCGCCACACTATGAGACGGTCAGTGCTGAGGGAGCGCTGCACTGTGGGCGGGTCAGTACTGAGTGTGTGTCGAAGACTCAATACTAGGAGAATATTGCACTTTTGGATGGCCACACCTGAGGGAGTGCCACATTGTGGCCAGAACTGCCCATGCTACCTCTGAACTGGTCTTGTATTCAGTTCCAAAAGAATCTTTCTGTTCTTCTTTTCTCACCCCTTGTCTACAGAGGGAACATTTTCCAGATGCCTTCAAAACTACCTTTTCCATCTGCCCTGGAACCTACAGGGATCTGTGGCTATGCCCACGAAGGTCCGTCCTTTCCCATACACCCTTCAGTATTCTCCCATTTCCCTTCGCCTCATTCAGTCCCTCCAAACACACCGCTTCTAAGTGCGAGGGAGAGGGATACAGCTGAGGCAGAGGGTCAGTCACCACAGTCCCACTCCATCATTTAAGACAGATCATGGCGATGAGTGTCTCTTTGCCTCAGGCGAAGGGAAAAGGACGAGGAGGTGGGACGCTCATGGTAAACTCAGCCAATGCAGCGAAAGAGCTCACGCTGTTGGCATCACAAAGTAGCCATCCAACGGACCAAGAGGTGTATAAAATCATGAGGGCGATGGACAGAGTGAGCGATTGTTTTGGTTTTGTCACCTCAAACATAGTTGTAAGGAATAGCGAGAGAGGTATTTGCATCATTATCAGAGGAGTTATCTGTGCAGAGTGATGAGGTGAAAATTGCTGTCCGAAGTGTATATTTCTGAAAGGAGAAGGCGATCTCGTTGAAGGCCGTGGGGTAAAAAAGAAACCCATGCGGGGGAAAGAGAAGTTAAAACGTTCAGGCGTTCTCACTGTAATAAAGTAGGCCACATGCAGTCTCACTGTCAGTTGTTTAGAAAAGGCACTGGGAAGGTGGATGTGGGAAAACAGGAGAAGCCACGAGTATTGTTGAAGTGGAAACAAAATGAAGAGTGGGAGCTAAAAGTCTGAAAAATAATGCACAAGCTGGTGAGGGATTGTTTGAAAATTAAGTACCAGATCTTTTTAAAGCATTTTCTTCAGTGTGTGAGGGGCTCTCACATATAGCAGGAGGAAGTAGGTAAAGACATTAAGATTTTAAGAGATATGGGATCAAGTCAACAGCCAGGAGATATGCAGTTCAGAGGGAGTATTGCCAGAAAAAAAAGGGAAGATGTGTAAGTCAGTGTGAGAAGAGTTTTGTTCCATTGTATGACGTGAGGTCGGGGAGTCTGATGAAAATGAGTTAAGAGGTGCTGGGAGCAAGAGGGAAATTCTTGATTGAGGAAATTCACTTGATGGTTTGGAATGAAACAGCTGGATCACAGATTGGAGTGATACCTACTGTATTTGAAAGGCCATTGGAAAATCAAGAAACTGCAGTTTGACCGCAAGTATATCTGGGGATTTTTCCTGACCATGTGGAAACGAGATCACAAAGGCACAGATAGAAACAGGAGGGTTATTATTGTCCCCTGCTCAGGCAGGTGAGAGGGAGATTGTTTGTCTGTGATTGAGGTGAAGAATAAATTGTGTGTGTGTGTGTGTGTGTCTGTGTGTGTGTATGTGTGTGTGTCTGTGTGTGTCTGTGTGTGTGTTGTGCAGTGTATTACAGCAGAGGTGGATGAAGTGTTGCGTGCCTGCTTGTCTTTCTATTTATTTGTTCTTATGGTCTCATGGTGTTTTTAATACTTTCAGGGAGATACGTGTGTTTCTGCCTTGGACAGTACAAGTGTTTGTTGATCAAACCGCCTCGTCACAGGTAGAGTCATAGAGTGATACAGAACGGAAACAGACCTTTCAATCCAACCAGCCCAGACCAAGCATTATCTCAAAATAGAATATCCTACCAGAAAGCTCCTGTACTATGCCCCAACAAACCATTCCTATTCATATTTCCATCCAAATGTCTTAAAAACTTTGTAATTCTCCCCACATCCACTACTTCATCATATCGTACTGTTTTAGCTTCCTTGGCCATTTCACATGGAGTTAGGAGCCAAACTCCTTGCAGTGAGTGTGGAGTCGCATACATGTCAATCTGGATATCTCTGAGAGATTTCCATCTGTAAGAGATATTAATGGGACATGTTTTCTCACAAGTAAAAGCAAAGCAATGTGGTGCTGGAGATTTGAATCAAACAAAAGAGAAAGTCAAACGGTCTGGCAACATGTGTGGAGAGAGAAGGAAATTCTGAGTAAACTTTTCATGTCCCGTACATCTCTTCATCAGAAACAAATTTCTTCAGTATTTACTAAGATTGTCCCCCATAAACTCTCTGAGCTGCTGCATTCCCACCCAGTGATTTAGTTTTCCTTTATTCACTCACAGGATGTAAGCATTGCTGGTTCGTATTTATTGGCCACCCCTAATTACCCAGAGGGCATTTCAGAATAAACCATGTTACTGTGGGTCTGAGGTCCCACAGACTGGGTAAGGATAGCAGGTTCCTTCCCCAAAGGACATTAGTGAATCAGATGGGTTTTTCTGACAATCGACAATGGATTCATGGTCATCCATAGATTCTTAATTCTGTGTATTTATTGAATTCATATTCCACCAACTGCAAAACTGCCATGGTAACATTTGAACCCGAGTTCCCAGAACATTGTATGCTGTCTGTAGTAACAGTCTCCCAATAATACCACTTGGCCATCACTTCCCCACTGACTGTGCAGTACGGTCTCTTTACAACACTAGCTGGAATTTAACAGGATGAAGTTTATTCAATGAAATCTTTATTATATGTCAAAATTTAAACTTCTTCAGAATGAAATTGATGGAAAGTTTAATACCATCCCTTAACTCCTGTCTGAACTTACTCTGGGTCCCTGCGTAAATGGATGGGTTTATACAGGCGCTTAAGATCTGAAGCATATACCCACTTTCTTCCAGGATGAAATTGGACTCATTGTAATTGGAACCCGAGAAATAATTTTTAATTTGGACGTACAGAAATGTTAACAGAAATAGTAGCCATAACAGGATGAAACTGCCTGAGATACAGAACAGCAGGATGATGGACTTTCTCCGATGGTTCACCTCCATGTCATTCAGATTTTCCACCTGTTTTCTGACACAGAGTCTTTTGCGAGTTTGAATGGCCTTTAGAATTTGTCTGACAGTCACAGCATTGAGCAGTAAGATCAAAACAAATGGGAGACAAGGGGTTGAAATGCTATCAATCCAATCAAATGCAGCCCATGCAGGTGAGGTATAAAATATTGCCTTAATTTTGCAATGCCATGGAATATTACCGATTGTATATAATGGTTCAAATTGAAAATACCGGAATGTATTTTTGAAACAGCTCATGCCACAAGCTGCCCCTATAATCACAGCTGCTACTTTCTCTGTGCAATATCGTGTCTTCAATTTCAGGCAAGGAATGGCTACAAAACGATCAATAGTGAATACAACAGTTGCCCAGACAGAACAACCCCTGCTTGCAACCAAAAGAGCAAAATTGACACTACAGACTGGGGTAACATATAGGTCGCTGGAAGGGAAGTAAACTCCAACAATGTGGTTCAATATTACAGCTGTAATAATGACGAGTAAGTCTGTCACTGCCATGGATACGAGGTAGTAAGTGATACATCTGGAGAGACCACACCTTCCTCTGGATAGGATCACAATCACTGCCAAGTTAGCTGTAAATGAAAAAAAAAGGCACATAATCAGGAGAATGTTGGAAATGGAAGAGTGAGAGAGAGACAATGTGAATTGAACCATAAAACCCTCAGGTTAAAACACCAGCAATCTTTCTTTTGAATGAGGGAGCAGCCTCATGGTCTCAGTAGACAATGGCAAATTCATCTTTACCACATCATAACATATCATAACATCGAGATACAGCTATGCCGTCGCTGCAGCAAAACAAAGAATTCATTTCATCTTTAAATTCAAACTTCTTCCACTCCAATCCAGCATGTCAACCTGTCACAAAGGCTGGAGGTTTAGAAAGGTTCTGAGGACAATTTTCTTTCACCCAGAGGGTGGAGAGTTATGGAATGTACTGCCTGGGAGTGTAGTCGAGGTGAGGAAACTCACAACCCGCAAAGAAAGGATGTGGATGAGCACATGTCATGACATAACATGCAAGGCTGTGGGTTTGAAAGTGGAGTTTGTGTAGATATAGAGTATTTTTTGTTGGAGCAAACATGAACGGCTCTTCAACACCATACTGATTGACATTTCATTGGTTACATTCCTATGATCTCGACGATGAAGTTTAACACTAGAATTTAATATTCCATGCACTTCAGCTTCCATTTCAGTGAGAAACATTACATGTGGATATCTGCAGAACTCTACTTCATGACATGTATCAACATGTTTCCCTTCATAATTATTTCAAATCAACCTGCTTGGATAGATTATGAGATATGCTCAGGGGAACTGGGATTTGAACTTCTGACTCAAAGGTTGCAACATGTATGAAACACGATCCTTTGCTATGCCGATGGGAGCGTCAGAGCAAAGTGGAACTGTAAAGCGCAATTCCTCTGAGGTCTTTTGTTTCAGACACCATGTTCGGAAGAAATGGAGTTCCACCACAATTTGGATGACGGTCACTGGATTCAGATCCCAGAGCGCTCACCATTCCAGCATGAAACATGTTGCTAACCATTTAGAATGTCTGCATATCAGAAACGTTTGCACGTTATGTGAATTTCAAGAATTGCATTGCATGATAGGAACAGGACATGCAATTATTTCTGTCTCATCAGTTCATGCAAGTTACATCAGAACACAGATGGTACTGAATACCAATCTCCATGGTACAGTGATAGAAACCCAACTGTGTTGTCACAGGGCCCTTTTTGGGTTAGATTTCTGGAACTTCCGTGCTCCCGAGATGGCTCACTCCAAAAGCTCCATGCAGGTATATAGTTAATGTCATTTCATAAAATGTTCACCTGCATTTGAGAAGATTATGTTTTAGCAGGAAACAATTGAAGGGAAGGCTTGACACAAGAACTCAAAAAATTGAAAAGACTAATTGGAGATATATGATCCACTGGTAGAAATACTGCATTAAAAGATATTTTAAAGGCAATATTGTGAAAGGGACAAACCATTATACACGGGTCAATACAATATTCCGTGACAAGAGAGAAAAGATAGTATAGCCAAAGAAACGATCCAGTTGAATGACGGAATTGTCTCTGAGGAGTCACATTAATATGCTCAAAGCAAATATCTTTCCAGGAAAGACTATAACGCTGAAAGGGAAAATGTTACACAAAACAGACTTGCGGTCACAGAAATTTCGATTTGGCACAGCACAGCTCAAATCACAATGCCTTTCAAAATATACAACAAATTCTAGTACAGTACCTGGCACCCCGATAGCTGCAAGGATGGGATAACAGATCACAAAGAGCAGACCTTTTGGTGCAGCATGCATCGTGGTCAGATACACTCCTCCACATTCAGTGTGTGAGATATTTATACCTGATGTGAGCCTCCCAAGAGCATTTAGGTGTATTGAATTGAAAATTAATTGTGAAATTGCAACAACTGAAAATAAACTGTTTTGACAAGCGTGTGGATTGATCTCATGAGATATGTACATTGGAACTAGGAGTTGAATTTCTGACTCAACTGTTCATACACAGAAAAACATGGTCTTTGCTGTGACATTCAGCGTGGCACACCAACCCAGAGCTGTAGTGCCATTAGTGTGGTGCTAGCCAGAGATGCCCACATCCAATGAACAAAGTAAAAATGACTGAGGTTGACAATAGAATTTAGAATAAGGAGATTCATAATAAAAAAACCCAGAAATTAAACATAAGTTAAATCAAAGTGTCGAAGAAAAAATAATGATAACAGGTAGGCAGCTGACATAGAAATGCTCTAGTTACAAAAAATGGAGTCCATCACACATCGAAGCAGATGAGAAATGGGCAGAAGTTCATCAAGCTGTAATACCGTGGGTTGTAGGAAGATGTTACTGGTTGCAGATGAATTACCAGCAGGAGGTCATTTGTGAGTAAGGGAAACTTAAGCTAAAATACAAAAACATTTTTATTGGCCTGGACTGCAAACGGATGTGCCTGAATTTTTAAGGACATGTCGTACATGTCAGGTGATTGGAAAACCTCAGGCAGTGATAAAACCAGCGCCTTTCACACATTCCCTAAATTGAGGATTTTTTTTACAAGGGTCTTAATTGTTTACAAAGTACCCCTACCTCAAACAAAAGGTGGGAATCAATATTTTGCCGCCACAATGGATGTGTCTCCTGCATTTCCAGAGGCTATACTGCGATGAATTATCATATCTCAGAGGATTATCAATCAGTTTCAAAAAAAAATTCCATTGGTGCCTTTTGCAATTAGGGATGCACCAAATGAATCAACTGAATCCAGTCAATTTTAATTAGTTGTTGGGGCATGAGGTGAGAGGACCGCTGAAATGAATGAAGTCGAAATTGGTGAGTCAGAGACCACGTATATGGACCATGTGTCAAATTTTAGAGGAAGTTTAATTTGAACAGGTGAGTTGGTGAGACAGCATGTCAAAGTAGCACAGCTAATGATGAAACAGGAAGCAGACAAGATAGCAAACATTTGCAATTTTCCTCATGTAGATCAAGTGTTACTCTGACTTCCAGTGGCAGGTGAGCAATTATAAGCAAGGTGTAATGTACTGTATGAAATCAAAAGACAATTGAGGGAGATGAATTATGTGCTATGAAAGCCAGCCAGAAAGAAACCTCACAGTGTGTATCATGTGAATATGCTCGGAAGGTATTTTGAGAGGGAAGGGAAGCAAAAGCAGGTTGTGTTACTGGTTGCAACACAGAGAGAAGAGCCAAGCTCAGAGGGTTCTAAATTGGACATTCCTCTAATTAAATTGAACCATGGGGAAGTTTTCAAAAAAAATGGGATAAATTGTTGAGTTATGTTCCGGAGGAAAATTAAAATGACCTTACAGATTTATTGCAGTCATATGTTAAGCCAAGTGAGAATTACTGGAAGCACTCACTTCCAAATAACCTACAGCTTTGTAGAATTAACCATTAACCATCCTGTGGCACAGGATGAAAAATAGTTTGTATGCTTGCGAAAAGATAACTAAATCAACATAGTTGCAGCGACTGGAGCTCATCCATCGTAATTATGCCAACATCAAATGGCACACATAACAATTCTGTGTGGACGATTGCAATGTCAAAGCAGTTACAAAATCTGATTCATATCCTATTCCACATTTGGAAGACTGTATTAAGAAGGTAGGAAGAACCACTTATATTTCAAAGTTGGACTGACTGAGAGGAGAAGGTAGCTTTGGGAGAGGTGATTGCCAAGTTGTATTATCACTGGACTGTTAATTCCAGAGACCCAGATAATGTTCTGGGGTCCCAGATTCAAATCCTGCCATGGTAGATGGTAGAATTTGAATTCAATGAAAAGAATGGAGTTAAGAATCTAATGATGACTCTGAATCCATTGTTAATTGTCAGGAAAAACCCAACTGGTTCACTAATGCCCTTTAGGGAAGGAAAGTGCCATCCTTACCTGGTCTGGCCTACATGTGACTCCAGGCCCACAGCAATGTGGTTCACTCTTAATACCCCTCTGGGCCATTGGGGATGGGCAATAAATGCTGCCGAGCCAGCAATACCCTCATCCTGTGAATGGATAAAGAATGGCAGTATCCAACAGAGGGAAGTAAATGTGGGATTTTGTGTGTGTGTGTGTGTGATAGAGTTTACAACAGCAGAGGTAATGATGAGTTGTATGCCTACTCCTGCTCCTATTTATTCCGGTGTTTTTAATTCTTCCCAGGGGATATGTGTGTCTGGTCCGGACAGGAAGATCGGTCATTGACTGATCATCCAAACTGATGTTTTCGCGCCCCGCTAATGATATTGTAGAACCCCAACAGTGTGGAAACGGGCCCTTCAGCCCAACAAGTCCACACCGAACCTCCCACTCACACCCATTCCCCTATAAACACACCTAATTTACACAACTACAACCCGACAGGCAATTTAGCACGGCCAATCCACCTGAGCTTGCACATCTTTGGACTGTGGGGGGAAACAGACACAGACATGAGGAAAATGTGCAAACTCCACACAGACAGTCTCCCTTGGCTGGAATTGAACCTGGATATCTGGTGCTGTGAAGCCGCAGTGCTAACCACTGAGCCACCATGCCACCCTTTGTATCCTTCTCACCTTTTCCTACAGCCCCTTTCATCAGTCAGAAAATACAGAAGCCAGAACTCATACGCAAGCAGGTTCAGGAACTGCCTCTTCCTGGCCATTATCAGACTGAGTAATGGACTCTCTAGCCTCAAATAAAATTGATCTTCTTAAGTTTCATCATGTCTAGTGCATGCCCTGTGCCACATAACCTGTTTCCCTCTGAGTTATTTTGATCTGTGCATCCTTTGCTAACTATGATCTGCCTGTATTGCTCATGAATAAAACTGCAGTGCGGTACACGTGAGAAGAAATAAACCCAATCAAATCAAACCAAACTAAATTTCAGAGCATAGTTAGGAGTCAAACTCCTTGTAGTGAGTGTGGAGACACAGGCATGCCTGCCAGTGTAAAGCTGACAGATTTCCATCTGTAGGAGGTTACAATGAGACATGTTTTCCATGGATAAAAGCAAACTGCTGTGGAAATTTACAGCAAAGAATGGAGAAACTCAGTGAGTCTGGCAACATGTGGCGAGAGAGAAAAACAGATGTTTTCAGTCTGGTATTTCGCTCCTTTGGAGCCAAGTTTCCATAATGATTACTGAGATTGTCTCCAATCACTTCAGTGAGCTGCTGCATTCCCACCCAGCGATGTGTTTTTCCTTTATTCATTCAAGGGATGTGGGCATCACTGACCAGGCAGCATTAATTGTACATCAGTAATTGCTCAGAGGGCACTGAAGGGGCAACAACATGACTGTGGGTCTGACTTCACGTGGGGGCCACACCAGATAAGGGTGGCAGTTTCCTTCCCTCAAGTGAACCAATGATGGATTCATGGTCTTCATTAGAACCTTGGTTCCAGCTCTTTTTTTGAATGTTGAGTTCAACTTCCAAAATCTGCCTGAGCAGGATTCAAAGCCATATCCTCAGAGCGTTATCTGGGTCTCTGGATTAACAGTCTCGTGATAATACCACTAGGCTATTTACTCCCTATGATATTGAAAATCTCGACCTGCGGTGGTGCCTCTCAATTCCGCAATCAGTCAATGAGCACTCGTAGTCGGTCTGGCTGTTTAAGGCTTAACTCTTTATTTCTCAATATGGCCAGGTACAGAGCATCCAGAAACACAGAAGTTGAGCACTTCTGTGGTCCTCGGAAGAGCTGCACACCATAGGTTAATACAAAGACATTTTTATACTTTTCTTAAAGCAGGCGACAAGGCGTGACTAATCAGTATATAATAATGCTTCATTGACAGTTATTAAGTCCAATGATAATAACCGGTAAACAACTTATGTCACTACACTTAGATCATTTCTATCTTACGACAGAGAGCCTTTGCACCTGCACTTGAAGGTCAGTCAGAGCAGGTAGTACTCCTCTATCTTATCAGGTTACTGCTGTATTCTGAAAGGCGCATTGTCTACTATCTCTCTTTGCAGCGGCCTGAGTGTTAGTGAATTATGCAGCTCGAGCAGAATTAGTAAGCAGTTTGCAGCCTGGAAGCCATTTTGTTGTGCTAACTTGAATTGAGATGCCATTTTGTACCTGTACCCAGGTTTCTTGCTCTCATCTCCCGCATTTGGTCATTCCATAAACACAACACAGGGCAGGTGAGCATAGATTAGGTCAGTCCAAGCGGATGGAGGCCAGAGCCTGCCAATACTCATCCGCCTCCAAGGAGGAGTCAGGGGTGGACAACTGGTCCACCTCATCCTCGTTGGGGGCACCAGCAGGACGAAGGAAGAGCATTTTCTGAGGGGAACTGATATCACTAATGGAATGCACTAGTTTAGCAATAATACATTTAACGATAGCTATACTAACAAAAAGGCAAAGTAAGATAATACCGAGATTCATCACTAGATTAAACAGCCAGTGGCACCATGAGAGAAAACTCCAATCTCTTATCCTAGGAGCTTACCTAAAATCATCTAATTGACTCTTAATAGAGTGAATGCCATGGGTTACGTCATATAATTCGTCCGTAACGTGGGTGATGCATTTGTCTCCCACTATAGTACATAATCCCCCTTGTTGAGCCAACAGATAATCCACAGCATACCTTGTCTGTTGTGCGTAGAGCCTTAGTTCTGCCAGTTCCTTATTAACAGCTTCCAGTCCTGCTACAGTGTTGTTTCCCAGGATGGTTAATGCACATATCAGGTAGTTTCTATTTTTAACACGAATGACTCCCGCTGAATCCCCGGGAGAGAGGGACCCAAGGAACCCGTAGCCAAGTGAGGACCCCAGTGTGACTGGGTCCTCCCAGTCTGCACAGAATTGTGCGCTCATGGCTTGGGCCACAATCTTCCTACAGGCATGTCCTCGCTGGGGGCATGGGACAGGAAGTGGTCCGATAGTACCAACTGCAAAGAGGTCTGGAAAGGTCGGGGTGGCCGTCGTATCTCCCCCATTAAGGAGGAACACAAAGCCTTTCTTAGCCCGATAGAATTTGCCCTCCTGATTATTTTTCTGCGTGAGTTGTTTGTACCACCAGTTCCACGGCTGGCTGGAGTGTACGCCTGGCCCCACCAATTGGTACGTATCAAATGGATATGTCCAGGTGGCTGAACTAACATGTGTCCCATTACATTGGCCACAAATAAACTGTCTACCGGCAGTTATGTTAAGACATCTTTGCTCACCGTAAGTGCACGGAAACAGGCCTTTGTTCACGTGGTCTGCACACAGGAGGTGTCATTGGGGATGAGAGCGTATGCGCACCCCTATCCCTGTCCTGAAAAGCAAAGTGGGTTCGAACATGTTGTGCAGTTTGGGCCCTGTGTGCCTGTACAGCCTGGAACGCATGGTTCCCTGCCGGGGGATATCAAAACACGGCCATGCCCCAAATCAGTGGCATCTATCAACTCCACTCAGCGTCCCTGTATACCGCGTCGGTATGTACCAGTCGGGCCTACGCATGAAGCGTTAGTTGTGTCAGTCATGTATAAGTCAAAGGGGGGTCCATCCAGTGGTGGCTACAAATAAAGCCTGTACTGCCAGGACAAGTGGGTAACTCACAGCGCGGTTTCCATATAAAAGGATATGAGCCTTAAAAAACAAATTGTCCTTTAGGCCTAATGCTGTAAAGGTGGCCATGACAGTGGAAAGTCCAATAGCAGGCTTTAATCCTTTTGCGGGGCCCATCATTTACAATCACTCAGGTGAATCCAGCGGCTCTGTCCTCTGGCCTTTGGCAGCAGTTGGTGTTTGCAGGAGTATCTGGAATAACCGGGAGATTCCTTCTGGTCATCCTGGAACAAGGATTACGATATCTAAAACAAAAGAAGAATTACCACTCGAAACATACAGTTTTGGTTGTATTTTAGGAGTCTGGTTCATTACTAACTTATTCTGGTCCCTTCCCCAGTTCGTCATTGTCTGCATCTTCTTCATCAGTCCCCTTCATAGGGGCTTGACCGATGACATGGCAATGATGGAGGTGAACCCAGGTGGAGCACCCGGCGATCTTAGCAGTGGTAGGATGGCGAGGAGAACCTGGAAGGGCCCCTCCTATTGAGGTTGTAGGCCTCAGCGGGTCCAATTCTTGATAAGAACGAAGGAGCCGGGTTCAACAGCAGAACAGTGTCGAGGGAGGGGAGCTTCTCATAAGCAGGACTGACGTGGGAATGAAGACCTCACAAAATTTTAGTCAAAGCAAGAATACAGGAGGACATATCTTCAGTCATGTGAAATAAACAGGGGAAGAGGCATCATTCCAGGGGGCGTGGAAAGCCTGACCGAAAACAATTTCGGCTGGGGATGAGCAAGTTTTGCCTGCGGGAGTGTAACGCAGGTGGAATAAGACCAGAGGCAATAACTGAACCCAGGAGAGACTGGTCGCAGAAGTCAATTTGGAAAGTTTAGTTTTCAAAGTCTGGTTATAACGTTCGACACACCCCATAGCCTGAGGGCGATACACACAATGAAGCTGGCGGCAGGTCCCAAAATGAGAGCATATTTCATCAGTGATATCCCGAATAAATTGGGAGCCATTGTCAAGGACAAGCAAAAGGGAATACCAAAACAGGGAATAATTTCTTTGAGCAAAATGTCTACAACAGTCTTGGCAGGAACGTGAGAAGTAAGATATGCCTCAATCCATTTTAAAAATTGTCTGAACTAACCTGTCGAGGTACCCCGAATCTTAGTCTGAATTCTGTTACTAGTTATTTTACCACTGTCGAGGCTTTATTATGAGTGATTGGAGAGGTCTCAATCCATCTGCTGAATACATTAACAACAACAAGCCAATGCTTATAGCAATATGCACGTGGTAATTCAATAAAATCAAGCTGAATGCACTCAAATAGACCACCTGGCAAGAGTGTTTTCCTGTTACGCACCACACTCCTTGACCAGTCAATAAGCTTTGGTAAGAAAGCATCACGCATGCACACTTGGCCAACTAGAGTGAACCAGAGGCCTTTTGACACAGAGTGCGAACACCCATGCATTTTCCATCATTGTTTTTCAGAGTAAGGGGCATCCCCCTGTAAACACTGAACAGTGACAATATCTGGCATGCCCGTCGTGTTCGAAGGAGGCAAGCAATTTATTGCCTGCTTGTTCATAGACGTCACAATAAGAGTTTGATCTGTGGCAGCCTGATCAACCCGAGCGTTACCCTAAGTAACCACAGAATCTTCGGAGGCATGGGCAGCGCATTTGATAATAGCCAATTGTTCAGGGAGGATTGCCTGGAGAAGGGTTTCAACATCCAGGGAATTCTGAATGGGTATTCCTGAGGACTTTATTCAGGCCTCCCCTGTGAGTTGTAAGGGAATCTTGACCTGCCTTCTTTTGCCCACTCGCAGTCTGTTCCGTATTCTGTTTCCTGTTTCTCTGTTTCATTTTAGGCCGAGTACGACATGAGATAGGGTCTGCACAGGCCGCGGGTTTGCATTCTTTATCTTATGGCTTGTACCTAAAATGTGGTGTGCCAGACAACAGCAGAAATACATTACTGATGTTTAATCTGAAAATGACTACATGAAGTAACTATTCCTCCTGTATGTTAAAGGCAGGTTACTGTAATTGTTTTGAAATAACATCTGCTTGAAAATAGTCCATTGATGCTGTATTATGAGGCACTTCTAACTCAGCTAAATCTCTGCATTGTTAACAGGGCGTTTAAACCAATTAATCAGATCTGCAACTCAGTATTGGCAGAATCTCTGCAAGATTTGTTAATTTGTAAATGTTTCTAAAGTAAGGTTTGCCAGAAGAGTCTAAATCACATCCTTATGTTACTTTATATTTTAGATCTTTCTGCAGAAACATTAATTGGGGAGGGAGGACCAAATTAACTGACTGAACTTCAAACTGAATTTCAAACAGATATGAATGCAATGCTCTCATGATCTTGGTTAACAGTAGAATTTTTTTTGGGGATCTGCTTGTTCTACTGTTTCACATCATCTGCATTGCATGTAGCACTTTATTTTAAGTTACCTACTTCCTTCTCCAGTCCTCCTTGTCTTACTCATCTACGTCATTACCTTCGAACAACATCGGCAAGCCAGATATGTCAGGAGGTACCTCCTTTTTTTTCTGTACGGTAACTCAGCCTGGCGTTTCACTCTTAATTGTTTATTCTGCATTTCCTTTCTCAATCTTTCCTGTTCTGCTTTACTCCCCACACTCCCGCTTCAACACCTCCCACGACTTAAGGTTTCCCTCATGATCACATACTCTAATTCCTCTTCAATGCGCATTATTCTCCCAACTCGCCAGTTTAGATTTGTTTGTTATTTCCTCAGCAGTTTTTCTCCACATGGATATTAAAGTTTTTCAAGGTTTAACCCATTTTTTTTAGTGCTTTTACTTTGTTGCTTATTTCGATGTACTACACCAGTGTCCTTGTTCTCAACACCCACTTCAGGGTCCTGGCCTTCACGTGGGGGATTTCCCCTCTTAACAACCGGTCTAAGGCCGGAAGTTTGAGACAGACAGACACTACTTATTCAATACTTATAGCTGAATACTTATTCTATTTTGCAGTCTTACACTAACCCCTCCAGACTTAATTTCTTTTTTACCTGCAAACCTCCAGGATGTTTTACTTTTCGTGCCACCGGGGGACTCAAACCTCCCGGTCTTTTAAATGTAACTTCTTGTTTAGGAGTGTGAGGTGCAGATAGGAATACCAATCATCCAAATCCAAATTTTCATTGTCTCCCGCACCCAAACCAAAGCCAACACAACTCCTTTTATTTGTCAGTCACCAGTCACATTTCTTTCTGTTTCTGTTGACATTTGACTCGAGCACATTTTTTTTGAGGACCTCAATTAATTTTATGGTACCATTATCAGTCAGTTCAATTCCTAATTTGGTGGCCACTGTTCATCACCTAATTTCTTATTTAAGGCGCCAGAAAGTTTACACAGGCTTTCAGATTTATCTGGATATTTTTCACATCGTTTCACTAGCGAAGAAGATGATTCGTCCATCTTATTTACATTGTTACTCAGCTTAAAAAACCTCACTTTATAAACTTGACCCAAAACTTTCACTAATGAACAGCCTGTCAATGAACAGCAAACTAACGGCTTTCATAAACCTTCGCAACATTCTAAAACCTTGACAGTCTCGTTGTAATATATCACGATACTCCTGAGTGTCGTCTTTCACAGGCTAATTAGGAATTCACTTTAAACAATGCCAATCTGACACGATTTAAGTCCCTGATTCATTTAAAATCTTTAAAACTCAGGTCCCCAACCTGTCTATTTTATCCCTCACTCCAAATGTCTCTACGCCTTGTTTTTCTCTAACGGCTTGTCTCAGATCCCCAATCCAACTTTTAAATAGAGTCCACTACTCCTTGTTTTCTCGAAACGGAGTCCACTAATCTTTCCTCTTTAAACAAAGTCCTCTACTCCTTACTCTTTAAACGGAGTCCACTGCTCCTTATTCTTTAAACGAGGTCCACTACTCCTTGCTCTTTAAACTGACTCCTCTACTCCTTGTTCTTTAGATGGAGCCCTCTGCTCCTTGTTTTTCTCTAAAACTGATTTGTCTCGGATCCACAAACCAATTTTAAACAGAGTCCTGTACTCCTTTATTTCTTCACAAATGACCTGACCGATGATTTTTCGGGCTGGACTCAGACTGTCGGCAGCGAAGGATCGAGTCCACCGTGACCCGAATGAGAGGAAAACCAGATGGAGAAAATATTCACGTCTGGCTGGCCAATTCCTCTACACTCAAATAGTGGAGGACTCAAGGCTCTTACACCACTGTCCACAATCCGCCCGTACCGAATCCGAGTCATGGCACCATATGTAAATCTTGACCCCTGGCGAAGTCTCTCGATTCCGCGATCAGGCAATGAGCACTAGCAGTCGGTCTGGCTGTTTAAGACTTTACTCTTTATTTCTTCAATCGGCCGGGTACACATCATCCAAAAACACAGAAGTTGAGCACTTCCGTATTCCTTGGAGGAACTGCACACTACAGATTAATACAAATACATTTTTATACTTCTCTTAAAGCAAGGTACATGGCGTGATCGCACAGTGTATTCAAACAATGACAAATTAATACATGATATTGCTTCATTGACAGTCACATAATCCAATAGTATTAACTGGTAAACAACTTATGTCACAATGCTTAGGTTTTGTCTCACCATACAGCACCATAACATTTGCTCCCGAAGGTCCGCTAGATTGTTCAGTGCTGTATTATCTTATCATTACTGCTTTATTTATGCAGCTCTAGCAGAACTTGGAGTTTCCAGCTAAAAGAGCAGCTCGAGCAGAACTCACAGTTCCCAGGCTGGAAGCCATTTTGTTGCGAACGCACCAGCAGCCCTCTTGTGCCTGGACCCAAATGTTAGATTCTCAGCCAGACCAGGTCAGGATGGCAGATACCAGTACAACATTTGGGCTTTTCCCCTTACAATCAACAATGTTCATCAGGAGAATTTCATTTCCAGGTTCTGTTTGAACGTCAGATTCAGATACAAATTTGAACATCAGCCTGAGCAGGATTCAAACACACAACCTCAGAACATTGCCTGGCTCTCTGGATTAACCGGCCTATGAAAATACCACGAGGCGATTTACTCCCTGTGACATTGCCAGTACAAGGCAGGGTTGGAGTTTGCAAATCAGGACCCAGTGCAGGACAACGGAAAGGAATTGTTAACAAGTGTTGGGTCTTCAAAATTATACCCTTTGAATGTGATTGTGTTCATCTGCACAAGCCTTCTTAAGTCAGAAATATTTAAATTGGGACACCTTTTTTTCACTTTATTCATTCATGGGATGCGGGCATCGCTGACGCGGCAATATTGCCCATCCCTAATTGCCTGGAGTATAGCTGAGATTAAACCACATTGCCATGGGTCTGGAGTCACATGCAGGCCAGGCCAGGTAAGGATGGCTGTTTACTTTCCTAAAGGGCATCAGTGAACCAGATGGGTTTTTCCAACAATCGACAATAGATTCATGGTCATCCATAGATTCTTAATTTCACATATTTATTGAATTCATATTCCATCAAATGCCCAACCGTCTTGGTAGGATTTGAAGCTGAATTCCCAGAACATTATCTGAATTAACAGTCTATCAATAATACCACTTGGCCATCACTTCCCCACAAACTGTACAGTACAATCTCTTTATAGCACCAGCTGCAAGTTAACAGGATGAAGTTTATTCGATGAAATCGTTATTATATTTCAAGATTCAAAATTCTGTAGAATGAAATTGACGGAAAGTTTAATACCATCCCTTAACTCCTGTCTGAACTTACTCTGGGTCCCTGTGTAAATAAATGGGTTTATACAGGAACTTAAGATCTGAAGCATGTACCCACTTTCTTCCAGGACGAAATTGGACTCATTGTAATTGGAACCCGAGAAATAGCTTACATTTTTAATTCGGACATAGAGAAATGTTGAGACAAATAGCAGCCATAACATGATGAAACTGCCCGAGATAAGGAAGAGCAGGATGACGGACTTTCTCCGATTGTTCACCTCCGTGTCACTCAGATTTTCCACCTGTTTTCTGAAACGGAGTCTTTTGCGAGTTTGAATGGCCTTTAGAATTTGTCTGACAGTCACAGCATTGAGCAATAAGATCAAAACGAACGGGAGACAAGGGGTTGAAATGCTCTCAATCCAATCAAATGCAGCCCATGCAGGTGAAGTATAAAATATTGCCTTAATTTTGCAATACCATGGAAGATTATCGATTATATATAATGGTTCATATATGAAATACCAGAATATATTTTTGAAACAGCTCATGCCGCAAACTGCCCCTATAACCACAGCTGCTACTTTCTCTGTGCAATATCTTGTCTTCAATTTCGGGCAAGAAATGGCCACAAACCGATCAAAAGTGAATACAACAGTTGCCCAGACAGTACAATCCCTGCTTCCAGCCATTAGAGCAAAATTGACACTGCAGACTGGGGTAACATACAGGATGCTGGTCGGGAAGTAAATTCCAACAACACGGTTCAATATTGCAGCTGTAATAATGACTAGTAGGTCTGTCGCTGCCATGTATACAAGGTAGTAAGTGATACATCTGGAGAGACCGCACCTGCCTCTGGATAGGATCACAATCACTGCCAAGTTAGCTGCAATATGAAAAAGACACATAAGCCAGAGAATGTTGGAAATGGAAGAGTGAAAGAGACAATGTGAATAAAACTCTAAAACCCTGAGGTTCAAACGCCAGCAATCATTTCTATTGAACGCGGGAGCAGGCTCATGGTCTGGATAGACAATGGCAAATTCACCTTTACCTTATTGAGATACAGACATACCATTTTTGCAGCATTGTTACTGGAGCTGCACAGGAGAACGAGGATACGGTATTTGCTGAGACAATTATCCAAATTGAATTATAATTTTCAGCCCATATAAGAATGATACAACTGAATGATCTTTCCTTCAGGAAAGATTGAGAGCAGGAACAATTCAGAATATTGCCGAGGTTTGGCCTCAGCAATATTCACTCAGAAACCATCAGTCTCAGATCCCTTTGAAGATCATGCTGGCACTGATCCAGGAATGGAGTTAGAGACTGAGAATGGAAACCAGGCATAATGTGGTACAGAGAAATTTAAATCTTATAAATAAAGTGGCTCTTACATTGTTACCAAATGTACACAATTTTGTTCACAATTTTCAACAAAGTGACATCATTTCACTGTGTTGATTATTAATTTCAGCTCTGAAATTTTAATCCTCTGAACACTGTGACTTTGTATGAGGAATATAATATTGGAGCATGAAATACATAGCGATCATAACATTGAGATACAACTATGTCTTGTCTGCACCAAACAAAGAATTAATTTAATCTTTAAAGTCAATATTCTTCCACTCTAAGCCAGCATGTAGACCTATCACAAAAGGCAGGAGGTTTAGAGAGGTTCTGAGGGCAATCATCTTTTACCCAGAGGGTAATGAGGCCTGGAAAGAACTGCCTGGGAGCATCGTCAAGGTGGGGAACGTCACAACCTGTAAAAAAAATGATGTGTATGAGCACATGTAATGCTATAACATGTAAGGCTGCGGGTTTGGAAGTGGGGTTGGTGTAGATTTAGACTAATTTTTGTTGGAGCAGACATGATTGTCCTCTTTGACACGATTATGCTTGACAGTTCATTGGTTCATTTCCTGTGATCCAGACGATGCAGTTTAACAGTAGAAGTACTCAAAGGTCTTTTGCTTCAATCACCACGTTCAGAAGAAATGGTGTTCCACCACCATTTGGATGTGATTTACAGGGAGTCACCATTCCAGCACGGAACATATTGTTAACCCTTCAGAGTGATTGCAAATCAGAGACCTTTGCATGTTGTGTGAATTTCATGAATTGCATTGCATGACAGGAACAGGACATGCAATTTTTTCTGTACTATCAGTTCATGCAAGCTGCGTCACACCTCAGGCACAGATGGAACTCAATACTAATCTCCATGGGACAGTGATTGTAACCTGACTATGTTGTCACCAAGCCCTGTTACTGTTAGATTACTGAAGTTTATGTGCTCACAATATGACCCACTCCCAAAGCTCCCTGCAGGTACATAGTTAACATTATTTCAGAAAATTTTCACCTGCATTTGAGGAGCTTACATTCTCTCAGGAAACAATTGAAGGGAAGGCATGACACAAGAACTCAAAAAATTGAAAATCCGAACAGGAGATATATGATCCACTGGTAGAAATACTGCATTAAAAGATATTTTAAAGGCCATTTTGTTAAAGGGACAAACCATTATACACGAGGCAATAAAATACTCTGTGACAAGAGAGAAAAGATAGTAGAGCCAAAGAAATGATACAGTTGAATGACAGAATTGTATCTGAGGAGTCACATTAATATGGTCAAAGCAATATCTTTCCAGGAAATACTTTATAACGTTGAAAGGGAAAATGTCAAACAAAACAGACTCACGATCACAGAAAATTTGGTTTGGCACAGCTCAAATCAAAATGACTTTCAAAACATACAACAAGTCCCAGTTCCGTACCTGGCACACCGATAGCTGCAAGGATGGGATAATAGATTGCAAAGAGCAGACCTTTTGGTGCAGCATGCATTTTGATAAGATACACTCCTCCACATTCAGTGTGTGAGACATTTATGCTGGATGTGTGCCTCCCAGGAGCATTTACGTGTTTTGAATTTGGAAATTAATTGCGAAATTGCAACAACTGAAAATAAACTGTTTTGAAAAGCGTGTGGGTTGATCTCATGAGATATGTACATTGGAACTGGGAGTTGAAGTTACGCCAGCTGCGTCACACAGATGAAACTCAAATGTTCATACACAGAAAAACATGATCTTTGCTGTGACATTAAGAGTGGCACACCAACCCAGAAGTATAGTGCCATAAGTGTGGTGTGAGCCAGAAATGCCCACATCCAATGAACAAAGTAAAAATGACTGAGGTTCACAATAGAATTTAGAATAAGGAACTTCATTAAAAAAAAACAGAAATTAAGCCTAATGTAAATCAGAGTGTCTGGGAAAAGATAATGATAATAGATAGGCAGCTAACATAAAAATTCTTTCGTTAAAAAAAATGGAGTCCATCACCCATCGAAGCAGATGAGAAATGGGAAGAAGTTCATCCTGTGCTTTGATTGTGAAATTTGAAAACAAGCAATGATTTTACAATCAACTGTTAGTCTGTTGTCAACTGTTTTCTGAGAAATAAAACCATCTATTTCCTTTCATGGAAAGAATGCTGCCCCATCCTGTTTTGGATATGAGGCACTGTTAATCCCACAGCAATGTTATGCCTTTACCTGCCCTCTGACATGTCACACCAAGCCAAATCAGTTGTATCAAACCCAGCACAAAATCTCCAAAAAAGAATGTGGGCTCAATGGGCTGAGTGCTGATAATGGAGACAATGAGGACCGAGATGTTGGGAGCCAGAGTTTGTAGATGTGAGGCTGGAAAAGCTCAGCAGGTCAGACAGCATCCAAGGAGCTGGGAATTCAATTTTCAGGCCAAAAGCCTTCATCAGATGTTCGGCAGGCTTTGGGGAGTCAGGAGGTGAGTTACTCATTGCAGGTCCTGTCGACACAGAAAATTGAACAATTGTTCCATCCCATGCATTAGCACAGCAAACATTCCCAGCAAGACCTCCCCTCCTTGCTCATTCATGTGGTCTCAACTCAATTGGAGCTCAACTTCCAAACTTTTGCACTCTGCCTCCCCTTGCTTTAAGCATCGTGCATTTCTTTTGCAGTGAGTGAACTGTGAAGCAGGATCACTGGACATGACATGTTAACTCTGTTTCTTTCTCTGCAGATGTTTCCAGACCTGAATCCAAAGACAGACTATAAGTGCATAAAGGGTAATGCGGCACCAAAGGCGAGAATAGGACCCCTTACACAATCAATGTGGCTGTCTACATGTGCAATCACAGGAGATGGATGAGATTTACATTTGGAGTACAGGCTCATAGTTCTTCCAAAGAGGAGCCCCAGGTATACAGGATAGTGAAGAAGATATTCGGTATGCTTACCTTTATTGGTCAGAGCATTGAGTATGGGAGTTGGGATATCGTGTTACAGCTGCACAGAACATTGGTTAGACCTCTTTTGGAATACTGCTCCTTTCAAATACATGAGTAGAATGGTTTCAAATCTATGACTAGGATGGGAATAGAGGGATACAGTCCCCAGAAGTGTCGGGGGTTTTAGTTGTGACGGGCACCATGTCAGTGCAGGCCTGGAAGGTCAAAGGGCCTGTTCCTGCCCTGTAATTTTCTTTGTTCTACAGCATGCAATTCAGTTCTCCCTGCTCTAGGAAGGATGATTTGAAACTTGAAAGAGTTTGAAAAGATTCACAAGGACGTTGCCAGAATTGGAGGGTTGGAGCTACAGGGAGAGGCTGAATAGGCTGGGGCTGTTTTTTTCCTGGCAGGGGTGGGGGGCGACCTTATAGAGATTATAAAATCATGAGGGGTATGGATAGTGTAAATAGGCAAGATGTTTTCCCTGAGGTGGGGGAGTCCAAAGCTAGAGGGCATTGGTCAGAGTTGAGAGAGAAAGATTCAAAAGGGACCTAAGAGTCAACATTTTCACGCAGAGGGTGGCGTGTGCATCGAATGAGCTGTCAGAGGCTGTGGTGGAGACTGGTCCAATTACAACATTTAAAAGGCATATGGATGGATATAAGAACAGGAAGGGTTTAGAGGGGTTTGGGCCACATTCTGAAAAAAAATGGGAGTAGATTGTGATCTTTATAAATGACTTGGATGAGGAAGTGGGAGCGTGGGTTAGTAAATTTGCCGATGACATGAAGGTTGGTGGAATTGTGGACAGTTTGGAGGGCTGTTGTCAGTTGCAATGGAGCATTGACAGGATGCAAAGCTGGGAAAAAAAGTGGCAGATGGAATTCAACACTGTAAAGTGTGATGTGATTCATTTTGGAATGTCAAATTTAATTACAGAATACAGGGTTAATGACGGGGTTCTCAGCAGTTTGGAGGAACAGAGGGATCTTGGGGTCCACATCAAAGTTGCGATCCAAGTGGATAGGGGCGTCTGGAAGGCGTTTGGTGTGTTCGCTTTCATTGGCAGGGGAATTGAGCTTGAGGGCTGAGAGGTGTGGATAAATTCCTAGGACCTGATCAGGTGTTTCCCAGAATTTGGTGTGGGATGCGAAGGAAATGATTACTGGTACATTGACTTACATCAATGGCAGGGAAGTGGTCAGAGAGTTTGTGAGGGACAGGATTCATATGCATTTGGAAAGGCTTGGACTGACTGGGAACACTCAACATAGCTTTCTGCAGCAAAATCGTATCCCACCAACTCGAGTGAACTTTTTGAAGGGGTAACAAAGAAAATAGGTGAAGGTATAACAGTGAGCGTTGTCTACATGGACCTCAACAATGTGTTCACAAGGTTCCACATCGTAGATGGTTAGTAAGGTTAGAGCACATGGGATCCAGGGAGAGGTAACCAATTGGATACAAAAGTGGCTTGAAGATGAGACACAGAAAGTGGTGGTGGCAGGCTGTTTCTCAGATTGGAGACCTGTGACAAGCAGTATGCTACAGGGATTTTTATCTCTTCCTCATTTTTTGCCATTTCTATAAATAATTTGGATGTGAATATATGAGGACTGGTTACTAAGTTTGCAATTGACACCTAAATAGGAGGTGTAGTGGGCAGTGAAGAAGAGGATTATTTCAGAGTAGAACAGGGCCTTGATCACATGGGCCATTTGGCTGCGGACATGGGTGGGGGGGGGGGGGGAAGCACAGACTGAGATTAATTTAGATAAATGTGAGATGCCACATTTTGGTGAGGCAATCCAGGGCAGGACTTACATAGTTAATAGTAGGGCCCTGCGGAGTGTTGCTAAACAAAAGGCCCTCGTATAGTAGGGTATAGTTGGGTATTTCCTTTGAAAGTGGAGTTTCAGGTGGACAGTTTGGTGAAGAAGGCATTTGGTGTGTTTGCCTTCATTGGTCAGAACATTGAGTGAAGGAGTTGGAATCTCATATTCTGGCTGTTCATGACATTGGTGAGGTCATTGTTAGAATACTGTGTACAATTCTGGTTACCCTTCCATGCAAAGGATGTCACTAAACATTAGAGAGTTCAGAAAAGATTCACTGAGATGTTACTGGGGTTGGAGGGTTTGAGTTATAGGGAGAGGGTGAATAGGCTGAGCCTTTTCTCCCTGGAGCATTGGAGGCTGAGGGGCGCAATTGTAGAGGTTTTACAAATCATGAAAGGCATGGATAGGGTGAATAGTCAAGTCCTTTTCCCAAGGGCTAGGAGAGTGCAAAATGGCAGGGCATAGATTTTAAAAACCAACAGAACTACGGATGTTGTAAACCAGGACCAAAAACAGAAATTGCTGAAAAATCTCAGCAGGACTGGTAAAGAGAAATCACAGTTTGTGTTTCATGTCCAGTGACCCTTCCTTAGAACCAAGCCGAACTATTCTTTCCTTATAGATCAATTTCTCCATCCCAGACAACATCCTGCTGATCCTCCTCTGTACTCCCTCCAACGCGATCACATCCTTCCTGTAGTGAGATGAGCAGAACTGCACACAACAGTCCAGCTGTGGCCTGACCAACACTCTGTACAACTCGCCGGTTTCACATCCATTTCCATGTGTGCAGTTGTGTCTGTCAGTGAGCAGGGAGCAGTGTCACACCCCTGTTATCTCCACGCCAGAATCAGGATTGAGGGTGAAGCAATCATCGCCATTTCTCAATCTATTTTCATGTTTGCCTCTCCCTCTGCCTCATGTGCATGTTCCCTATGAAGCTGGTCCCATGGTGTAATGGATAGCACTCTGGACTCTGAATCCAGCAATCTGAGTTCAAATCTCAGTGGGACCTCTAATTTTCATGTCCCTGCCAGTTGTTTTATTTGGGCACAACAATGAAATCTGTTTCTAACCCAGACCGTACAGTACTCACCTGTCAGAGCTCGCCAAATTTCAGCCAGAACAGGAATCACAGTACGATCCAAAAGCTTCATTGGGGACTCAGCAGTTTAACCTGCCTCCGGACCAAGTGGAAAGCCAGTCCTGTGCGTGTGGCCACCACAGATTTGCAAGTACCTTTTATCATCAAAAACCCGCAGCGTGGAAATTTTCCCCCTCCATTCCCAGCCGTATCTTTTGGGAAAGTCTTTTGAAGCTGAGATAATGGGAACTGCAGATGTTGGAGAATCGAGATAACAAAGTGTGGAGCTGGATGAACACAGCAGACCAAGCAGCATCTTAGGAGCACAAACGCTCATGTTTCAGGCCTAAACCCTTCATCAGAAAAGTGGAATGGGGAGAGGGTTCTGAAATAAATAGGGAGAGAGGAGGAGGCGGATTGAAGGTGGATAGAGGAGAAGATAGGTGGAGTGGAGACAGACAAGTTAAAGGGGTGGGCATTGAGCCTGTAGAGGTGAGTATCGGTGGGGAGGTAGGGAGGGGATAGGTAGGTCCGTGGCAAATGGACAGGTCAAGGGGGAGTGTTGAGGTGGGGAGGGAGGGAGTGAAGGTGCCGCTTGAGGTGGGAGGAGGGGATAGGTGGGAGGAAGACCAGGTTTGGGAAGTGGAGGTGAGCTGGGCTGGTTTGGGATGCAGTGGAGAGCGGGGAGATTTTGAAGCTGGTGAAATCCACATTGATACCATTGGGCTGCAGGGTTCCCAGGCAGAATATGAGTCGCTGTTCCTGCAACCTTCGGGTGGCATCGTTGTGGCACTGCAGGAGGCCCAGGATGGACATGTCATCTAATGAATGGGAGGGGGAGTTAAAATGGTTTGTGACTGGGAGGTGCAGTTGTTTGGTCAGAACCGAGCGGAGGTGTTCTGCAAAGCGATCCCCAAGTCTCCGCTTGGTTTCCCCGATGTCGAGAAGGCCACAACTGGTACAGCTTGAAGCTGATTACTTTTTTGCTGGCGGAAGGAAGGTTCCACCGAAATTTAGACTCAATCTCCACCTGGTGAGTCAAGAGAACCCCTGTTTTGCAGTTTGTTAAAACTCACAACTGAAAGAATTGCCTCCCTGATCAAATTTTCATTGGAAAGCTCTCAATGAGCTTCACAAACCCCCCTGCAGTTTGCATTGAAAGCCCTGGAACTGTCTTTGTCTGTCTCCTCCACTTCAGCAGGATTTCAAACACACTTTACGCTGTCTCTTTAGTTTTGTGATTCCGGTTGTTCTGATACAGCAGCGATGTGCTGAATTGCTTTGTTGCTGCCTCATTGCTTGTGTGATCCTTAGTAGCATGAGACAAACTGATCTTCTGAGTTCAGTTTACCGGTGCCCTGTACTCTGGTGCGCAAAGAGAACTTATCTTGTTTAAACTGTTCACCAGTTTCTCACACCTTTCAAATAAAACTGACCCTTTCTATTTCCCCAGCTTTGTCAATGAACTGCCCCACATAGTTTCCATCCATCAACTCCATTGTGGCAGTTTATCGACTCTGTCAGGGTTTATATTTAAACTTCATTGAGCTTCTTCAAAGCTGCTGCAACTTTAGGTGTTGTACGTTTCCCTTTTTCCACCGTCCTGTCTCTCTCCCTTCAACTTGTCGTGTCACCTTCATGTTGATTTTGACCAAAACTGCCTGATGAATCCATCCCTGATTTCACCTCCGTGTGCACAGTTGTGTCTGTCAGTGAGCAGTGTTACACCCCTGTTATCTCCACGCCAGAATCAGGATTGAGGATGAAACAATCACAGCCATTTCTCAATCACTTTTCACTGAAACATTTTCATCGTTTCCTCTACCTCTGCCTGATCTGTTCACAAAATGACCCATCTCTTTTATTTTCCTGACTACAGCCCTCAGCGGGGCCTCTGTTGCCTGTGAAATGTTTTATCTGGCTCTGATGTCAGGTAGTCACAGGGTAAACTACGATGAGATCATACAGGGTTAGAAATAACAGCAGGACGAGCCACTTGGCCCCTCAAGGACAATCCAGCAATCAATAGGATCATCGATGCTGCCTTTCCTTAGTGTAAACCGAAACAAAAAAACTCATTTAGGGCTTCCCCTATCTGCTCAGACTCCACACACAAGTTCCCTACGCTGTCCCTGATCGGCCCTGCCTTTTCCCTGATCATTCTCTTATTCCTCACGTATGAGTAAAATGCCTTCGGGTTCTCCCTAATCCTTCCTGCCAAGCCTTTTTTGTGCCCCCTCCTGGCCCTCCTCAGTCCACTTTTGAGCTCCTTCCGAGCAAGCCTGTAATCCTCTAAAGCTGTGCTAGACCCTTGCTTCCTCCACTTTACGTACGCTGCCTTTTTCTTTTTGACAAGAAGCACCTCTGTACCCGTCATCCAAGGCTCCTTAATCTTATCCCTTCTTACCTGTCTCAGATGAACAAATTTATGCATCACTCACAACAACTGCTCCTTAAACAGTCTCCACATGTCTGTTGTGCCCTTTCCGTGGAACAATTGCTCCCAATCTGTACTTCTCAACTCCTGTCTGATAGTGTCATAGTTTCCTTTTCCCCAGTTAAATATCTTCCCCTGGTAACTGCTCCTTTCCCTTTCAATAGCTATGTGCACTTGTAGAGGTTTATAAAATCATGAAAGACATGGGTAGGGTGAATAGCCAAGGCCTTTTCCCAAGGGCTAGGGGAGTGCAAAATGAGAGGGCATCAATTTTAAAAACCGACAGAACTGCAGATACTGTAAATCAGGAAGAAAAACAGAAATTGCTGAAAAAGTTCATTCGGTCTGGCAAAGAGAAATCAGAGTTCGTGTTTCGTGTCCAGTGACCCTTCCTTGGAACCAAGTCGATCTGATCTTTCCTTATAGATCAATTTCTCCATGCCGGACAACATCCTGGTGACCCTCCTCTGTACTCCCTCCAGTGCTATCACATCCTTCCTGCATTGAGGTGACCAGAACTGTACACAGTACTCCAGCCCTGGATTTACCAACACGCTATACAACTCCATCACTATCTCCTTGCTCTTCTACCTATGCCATGGATCACAAAAACATGCGTCCCATATGGCCGCATAACAATTCTATTCAAGTTCTCAGCTGACTTTGGGGACCTATGAATAATTACCCCAAAATTCCTCTGTTCCTCCTAGTTACCCAGTGTCCTGCCATTCATTAAATACTCCTTCACCTTATTTCTTCTTCCAAAGTACATCACCACACACTTATCAGGGTTAAATACTATCTGCCACTGCTCTGCCCATCTGACCAACCCATCTACATCTTCCTCCAATCTGCAACCATCTTCTTTGCTACTAACCACTGTACCAACCTTGGTGTTGTCTGAAAACTTGCTTCACACCCCCGACACATTTTTATCAATATCATTTCTGTATATAACAAACAACAACGGTTCCAGTACCGATCCTTGTGGAACATCACCAGACACCGGCCCCTAGTTACTCAAACAACCTTCTCCCACTACCCTTTCTGTCCGACTATGAAGCCAGTTTCTGATTCATTTTGTCAGATTTCTCGAAATTCGATGTGCCTTAGCTTTTTCAATCAGTCTCCCACGTGGAACCTGATCAAAAGCTTTGCTAAAATCCATAAAAAAAACTCCAGCAACTGAAGTTCTCTCATCCACACACCTGACACTTTAAAAAAAAACCTCACAAATTCGTCAGGCATGCCTTCCCTGTGACAATGCTGTGCTGACGATCCCTCGTTAACCCATGCCTTTCCAAGTGGGTATTAATTCTCTCCTTCTGAATTTTCTCCAATAGTTTCGCTACCAGTGATATGAAACTCACTGGTATGTGACTTCCTGGTTCATGTCCACCATCCTTCCGGAAAATTGCAACCACATTAGCCGCCCTTCAGCCCTCTGGCACTCCCCCCTTGCCCCATGGCCCGGAGAGGAATACAAAATGTGTGTCAGAGCCCCTGAGATAGTTTACCTCGCCTCCCACAGCAGCCTGGGATGCAATTCATCCAGGCCAGGAGATTTATCTGTGATTCAGTCTGACACAGCCTCCAGTACCTCCCCATTTCCAAGTTTCTCATTGTCCCTTTTCCTGAATTCCATATCCAGGTTCTCCTTTTCCAGTGCGAAGACTGAACAGAAGTATCCATTTAGCTCCCTTCCAATATCCTGCAGCTTCACACACCAGTTGTCACCCTGTTCCTTAATGGGGCCCACTCTTTCCCCAGTTAACTTCTTCCTTTTAATGTAATGGTAAAATATCTCAGGATGCTCCCTCATCTTGTTCATAAGTCCTTTCTCCTGTCCCTTTTTGGCTCTTTTAATTGGTTTCTTATCTTCCCTCCTGCACTTTCTGTATTCCCTAGGTTTGCAGCTGAATTGTTCCCTTTAGACTTGCTAAAAGCCCGACTCTTCTTCTTTATCCAGTCCTGAATTGTACTGACATCCAGGGTTCTTTGAACATTTTAGACCTACATTTTCTTCTAAAGGGTACATGTTGGACCTGTACTCACCTTTCTGAATGACCTACGCTGCCCAACTACAGATTTACTCGCAAAGAGCTGTTCCCAATTGACTGTGGCCTGTTCTGCCTTTCACCCCAATCCAAATCTATCTTTTCCAGGCCATCTTTTTCCCTGCCCAAAACAAATCTGAACTGTACTGCGCTGTGGTCACTACTGCCTGACTCTTCCCCCACTGCCACATCGAACACTCGCCTGGCTTCTTTCGCCAGAAACAGATCCAACACTGCGCTGTCACAGCTCGTTCTTTTAGGTACTGATACCAGAAACCCCCCTCGTTACCTTTCAGGAAATATGCTTCCTCCAGTCCCTTCACACTGTGACTATCCCAGTTTATGTTGGGAATGTTGAAATCCCCAATTATTACTCTTACACAACCCTCTGAACTGTTTACACATTTGATCCTCGATTTCCGACTGTCTCTCTATAACGCATGCTGAGTAAACGAGCGTCCCCTTAACATTCCTAAGTTCTACTCACAAAGCCTCATTTGAGGCGCTTCCATGATATTATTTCCCAATATCATAGTAATTAACTCCCTAATTAATAGTGTCACACCACCACCCTTTTTACACCCTCTTCTGTCTCACCTAAAGACCCTATTCCCTGGAATGTTGAGTTGCCAATCCAGCCCTTCCCTCAACCATGTTGCTGTGATCACCACAACATCACATTCCCAAGCATCAATCCACAGCATTAACTCCTCAGCCTAAACTATTATACTCACAGCATTAACTCCTCAGCCTTACCTACTATACTCACAGCATTAAAGCAAAGAACACCCAGCCTTGTGTTACTGTCTTGATGCTCAGCCTGGCTGAACTCACTCTGACTTGCTTCCTGGGCGGTAGTGTGATGAGGCCCCTCCCCCCTGTCGGGCTAGCTTAAATTCCCCCCCAACAGCACCAGCAAACCCACCAGCAAGGATGTTGGTCCAAGTGTTATTCAGGTGCAGACAGTCACAGTTGTACATGCCTCACCTTTCCCAAAAACGGTCCCAGTGATGCAGGAATCTAAAACACTCCCACTTGCACCATCTCTTGAGGCTCACATTCACCTGTCCTCTTTTCTCACTTCTACACTCGCTAGCACGTGGGAGTAACCCAGAGATTGCAACCATCGAGATCCTGCTTTTTCATCTACTGCCTCGCTCCTCGAATTGTTGATGCGAGACCTTCATTCCTCACTTTGCCCATGTCATTGGTACCAACAAGTGGCCTCTCGCTCATCACCCTCCACTTTCGGGTAGCTCTGAGGCTGTTTTGTGACATCCCTGGCCCTGGCACCAGGGAGGCAGTAGAGCTTCCTGGGGTCATGTCTTTCTCTGCAGAAACGCCCGTCTGCTCCCGTGACTAAAGAATCCCCAACTGCTGTTGCTCTTCTTTTCTTCTCCCTCCCATCCTGTACAGTGAAGCCGCTTGTGGTCCCAGAAGCTTGGCTCTGTCCGCACTCCTCCAAGGCTCCAGTATCCACATCAGCTTCCGAAAGGTCTTTAGTGAGTGGTACCCCAGGGGACCCATTCACTCCCTGCCTGATCTTTCTGGGTTGGTCACCTATTCCCTTCTTTCCTCTAGCCCCTTGAGCTGCATGAGATCAGCCCCTAAATGTGCTCTCCAAACAACTCTCAGCGTCGTGGATGTGCCACAGTGTCTCCAACTGCTGCTCATGCTCCAAGACCCGGAGTTCCAGTTCTTGCTGCTGGGAGCACTTCCTGCACACGTGGTTATCCAGGACACCGGCAGCGTCCAGGGCTCCCGAAATGTGCCAAGCGGCACAGTCTGCTCAGGTGGCCTCTCTTAGCTGCCTTCACATTTACAATTACCACCTTAGACTAGAATGATTAGTCTTAGTTTGTTAGACTTCCTACCCTCCCACTGAGGTTTTGCAAAGGTAACTGAGTTCCCACTCGTCTAAATCTGTCAGATAAGAAAGGTTTAATCAGTAATTGTCAGGCGCCCAGTGCTCACCCATCCAGAGCTTTTCTCACCTTTTGAAGTCAACAATAACTGCACTGAAGTTTCTCGAGGTGTTCCTGCAACTTACTGATTACTTTGTTCCCACCTTCCAGCTGCTGCTCCTCTGAGGTCAGTGTCCTGCAAAGACTAGGCCCAAATCCGTACTGCACTAGACTTATAGGCTTACCAGTTACAGTGTCCCTCTCTGCCTCCCAACTGCTGTTGCTACTCCAAGCCAAGTGGCCAGTAACTCCTATGCCTAAACACATATTGTGCTAGCTTTGAAGGCTGACTGGTTACTGTGTCCCTCTCTGCCTCCCAGCTGCTGCCACTCCAAGGTAACTGCCCTGTTCCGACTGGAGAGGCAAAAGACATTTGGACATGTCCAACATCGATGGGAAAGGGTTAGAGGGATAAGGGCCAACACAGGCAGCTGGGGCCAGTTCAGGTTAGGAAACCAAATGGACATAGACTAATTGGGCTGAAGGATCTGTTTCCATGCTGTATGATGCTTTGACTCTGTGCCTGTATTTCCAGCATCTGCAGTTCTTTGCTTGATTTTTATGCCATTTACAATCCAAATTGTTTGCTGAACCTCACTTCTGGCTGTGACCATCCCACCTAACCTCCCCACGCCACCCCTCCTCTCTTTATTTATTTCTGAGCTCCCTTCCCCCTCTCCATTTATGAAGAAGGGCCCCCATCCAAAACATCAGCTTTCCTACTTATCTGATGCTGCCTGGCCTGCTCTGTTCCTCCTTCTCCACACTGTGTTATCTCTGACTCCAGCATCTGCAGTCCTCGCTGTCTCAGTGGTAGTGTTGGAGTTGTACAGAGTGTGGGTCAGACCACAGCTGGAGGACTGTGTGCAGTGCTGGTCACCTCACTCCAGGAAAGTTGTGATAGCACTGGAGGGGACAAAGAGGAGGGTCACCAAGATGTTGCCAGGGATGAAGAAATTGAGCTTTAAAGAGAGACTAGACTGTTTTCTTTAGAGTAGACAAAAAAACTGAGCGGGGTGGGGGTGTGCATGACTAAGGCGGATAAGATTATGAGAGCAATGGACATGATGAGTGACGTTTTGGGTTTTACTGGTTCAAACAAAATTGGGAGAAACATCTCGTGAGGTATTTGCATCATTATCAGAGGAGGTGTCTGGGGAGAATGAAGAGATGAAGAATTGTCTGAAATGCATATGAGCTTGTGCCAGAACCTACAGACAACATTTCATGAATCTAAGGAGGAACTCTGATCAAACATGTCTGGAGTTTGAAAAGGTCAAACAAAGTTATTTTGATCAGTGGGCAAGGGCAATAAAAATTGATCAAACATAAAATACTCTGAGAGAGATGATTATTTTGGAGGAAATCAAAAATTCACTTCCTGAAGTAGTGAGAACTCATGTGGAAGAGCAGAGAGTGAAAACTGCAAGATTAGCAGCTGAAATAGCTGATGGTTATTAGTTGGTTAATAAAACATAGTTTGGTTTCCAGCATCAAATTAAATCTGTGAGGGATAGAAACTGGGGAAAAGAGAAATCCTCAAGTGGTAAGGGAAATGGAGATCTCATTGAAGATATTAACAATAGTTACCATGGGGTAAAAAATGAAACCCATGGCGGGGATGGAGAAGTAAAAAGCTCAGGTGTTCTCACTGTGATAAAGTAGGCCGCATGTAGGCACATGTGTTATGGTTTAGAAAAAACACCAGGAAGTTGGATGTGGGAAAAAGGATAAGCCGGAAATATATCAAAGAACGAAGAAAATTACAGCACAGCAACAGGCCCTTTGGCCCTCCAAGCTAGCACCGTTCCAGCTCCTCTATCTAAACCTGTCACCTATTTTCCAAGGATCTGTATTCCTCTGCTCTCTGCCCAATCATTTATCTGCCTAGATACATCTTAAATAGCACTGTTGTGCCCGCCTCTACCACCTCTGCTGGCAATGCGTGGCATGCACCCACCACCTTCTGCATAAAAACCTTTCCACGCATATCTCCCTTCAATGTTTCCCCTCTCACCTTGAAATCGTGACCGCCAGTAACTGAGTCCTCCCACTCTGGGAAAACGGTTCTTGCTATCCACCCACCCTGTACCTCTCATGCTGTAGACTTCAATCAGGCCCCCCCCTCAACCTCCATCTTTCTCACGTTAGTAATCCTAAGCTGCTCGACCTTGCTTCATAGCTAGCACCCTGCACACCAGGGAACAACCTGGTGAATCTGCTCTGCACCATCTCCAAAGCATCCACATCCTTTTGGTAATGTGGTGACCAGAACTGCGCATAGTATTCCCAATATGGTTGAACCAATGTCTGATACAGCTATAACATGACCTGCCAACTCTTGTACTCAATACCCTGTCCGATGAATGAAAGCATGCCATATGCCTTCTTGACCACTCTCTCCATCTGTGTTGGCACCTTCAGGGTACAATGGACCTGAACACCCAGATCTCTCTGTGTATCAGTTTTCCCCAGGGCTTTTCCATTTATCATATATTGTTGAAGTGGGAAAGGAAAGCACAGTGGAATCTAACAAGCTGCATCAGAGTATCCAACCTGGTCAGGGACTGGTTGAGAAAGAAGTCCCCGATCTCTTTAAAGCATTTGTTTGTATGGGTAGGGTTTACTCATGTACTCATGGGGGAGTAGGTAAAGAAATTAAAATTTTATGTGAAATGAGAGCAGGCCAATAGACATGAAATATGTCATTCTGACGGAGTATTGCCAGGAAAAGTGGGAATATGTGGAATTCATGGTGAGAAGAATTTTATTCCATTGTATAATGTGAGGTCAGGGAGTCTGATGGAAATGAGTGAAGAGGTGGTGGGAGTAAGAGGGAAATTCTTGATTCAGGAAATTCACTTTATCCTCAGCAATGATATAGCTGGATCACAGATGAGAGTGATACCTCCTGTGGTTGAAAGGCCATTGGAATATCAGGAAACTGAAGTGTGATAGGAAGTATATCCCGGGATTTTTCCTGACCATGTGGTAACAAGGCCACAAAGGCACAGATAGAAACAGGAGGATTATTAATGTACCCAGCTCAGGCAGGTGAGAGGGAGATTGTTTGTCTGTGATTGTGGTTATTTCATGTCCCAGCAGGGGGAGGTGAAGATTAAACTCTGTGTGTGTGTGTGTGTGTGTGTGTGTGTGTGTGTGTGTGTGTGTGTGTGTGTGTGTGTGTGTGTGGTTGAAGAGTTGTATGCCTACTCGTGTTTCTATTTATTTGGTCTCATGGCCTCATGGTGTTTTCAATACTTTCAGGGACATGTGCGTTTCTGCCTGGGGCAATAGAAATGTGTATTGACCGAACCTCCGAGTCACAGATAGAGTCACACAGTAGTACATTGTGGAAACAGACCCTCTGGTGCAACCAGTCCAACCAAGCAATATACCAAACTGGACTATTTATACCTGCAAGCTCCTGGCCTGTGTCCCAACAAATCGTTCCTGTTCATATTTCCATCCAAATGTCTTTTAAAATTTGTAATTCACCCCACATCCACCACTTCATCATATTGTCCTATTTTAGCTTGTTTGGCCATTTCAGAAGCACTTAGGATTCAAATTCCTTGCAGTGAGTGTGGAGTCACATACATATCAATCAGGATATCCCTGAGAGATTTCCATATATGGGAGATATTAATGAGACATGTTTTCCCACGAGCAAAAGCAAAGCAATGTGAAGGCTGGAGATTTGAAACTGAGAAAAGAAAAACTCAACGGGTATGGCAAAACATGTGGAGAGAGATGGAAATGTAGAGGAAATGTTTGAAACCCTGTACATCTCTTCATCAGAACAAAATTTCTTCAGTATTTACCAAGACTGTCCTCCATCCCCTCACTGAACTGCTGCATTTCCACCCAGTGATTTAATTTTCGTTTATTCACTCACAGGATGTGAGCATTGCTGGCTCGCATTTATTGGCCATCCCTAATTACATGAAGGGCATTTCAGAGTCAACCATGTTACTGTGGGTCTGAGGTCCCATGTAGGCCAGACCAGGTCAGGATGGCAGATTCCCGTGAAATATTTGGGATTTTCTCCCTTAGAATTCACAATGTTCATCAGGAGAATTTCATTTATAGATTTTTTTTGAACATCTGGTTCAGATTCAAATTTGAACATCATTGTAATTTTTACTTTATTCATTCATGGGATGTGGGCATCGCTGACTTGGCAGCATTTATTGGCCATCCCTACTTGCTTGGAGTGCAGCTGAGAGTCAAACGCATTGCCGTGGGTCTGGAGTCACATGTAAGCCAGACTAGGTAAGGATAACTGTTCCATTCCCGAACGGGCATTAGTGAACCAGATGGGTTTTTCGGTCAATCACCAATGGATACATGGTCATCCTTAGATTCTTAATTGCACGTATTTTACTGAATTCAAATTCTACCAACTGTCCAATTTTTGTGGTGGGATTTGAAGCTGAGTTCCCAGAACACTATCTGCGTGTCTGGATTAACAGCCCAGCAATAATGCCATTTGACCATCACCACCCCACTAACTGTTCAGTGCAATCTCTTTAGAGCGCCATCTGGAAGTTAACAGGATGATGCTTATTCCATGAAATGTTTATTATATGTCAAGAATTAAACATCTTCAGTGTGAAATCGATTAAAAGTTTCGTACCATCCCTTAACTCCTGTCTGAACTAACTCTGGGTCCCTGTGTAATTAAATGGGTTTATACAGGAACTTAAGACCTGAAGCATGTACCCACTTTCTTCCAGAATGAAACTGGACTCACTGTAATTGGAGCCCGAGAAATAACTTACATTTTAAATTCGGACGGACAGAAATGTGAACACAAACAGCAGCCATAACAGGATGAAACTGCCTGAGATACAGAACAGCAGGATGATGGACTTTCTCCGATTGTTCACCTCTGTGTCATTCAGATTTTCCAGCTGTTTTCCAACACGGAGTCTTTTGCGAGTTTGAATGGCCTTTAGAATTTGTCTGACAGTCACAGCATTGAGCAGTAAGAGCAAAACAAATGGGAGACAAGGGGTTGAAATGCTATCAATCCAATAAAATACAGCCCATGCAGGTGAAGTATAAAATATTGCCTTAATTTTGCAATGCCATGGAATATTATCGATTGTATATAATGTCTCATATATGAAATATCAGAATGTATTTTTGAAACAGCTCATGCCACAAACTAACCCTATAACCACACCTGCTACTTTCTCTGTGCAATATCTTGTCTTCAATTTCAGGCAAGAAATGGCCACAAGCCGATCAATAGTGAATACGACAGTTGCCCAGACAGAACAATCCCTGCTTGCAGCCAATAGAGCAAAATTGACACGACAGACTTGGGTAACATACAGCACGCTGGAAGGGAAATGAATTCCAACAATACGGTTCAGTATTGTAGCCATAATAATGACTAGTAGGTCTGTCATTGCCATGGACACAAGGTAGTAAGTGATGCATCTGGAGAGACCGCACCCTCCTCTGGATAGGATCACAATCACTGCCAAGTTAGCTGCAATATGGAAAAAAGACCCACAATCCAGACAGCTTTGGAAATGGAAGAGTGAGAGAGTCAATATGTATAAAACTATAAAACCCTCAGGTTAAAACATCAGCAATCATTTCTATTGAGCGTGGGAGCAGCCTCATGGTCTCGGTAGACAATGACAAATTCACCTTCACCTCATTGAGATCCAGACATATCATTTAAGCAGCATTGTTACTGGAGCTGCACCGGAGAATTAGGATAAAGCATTTTATTAGTCACTCATCCAGTTTGAATTATATCTTTTAAGCACACATGGGAATGATCCGAATTAATGATCCTTCCTTCAGGAAAGATTGAGAGCAGGAATAATTCAGAACCTTGCCTTGGTATGGCCTTAACAATGTTCACTCAGAAACCATCAGTGTCAGATCCCTTTCAAATTCAAACTGGCACTGAACCAGGAATGGAGTTAGAGACTGAGAATGGAAACCAGGCATTATGTGGTACGGAGAAAAATAAATCTTACAAATAAAGTGGCCCTTACATTGTTACCAAGTGTCTGCAATTTTGTCAACAATTTTCCACAAAATACCATCATTTCACTGTATCATTTATTATCTTCAGTTCTGAAATTTTAATCCTCTGAATACTGAGAGTTCACATGGAACATATAATATTGGAGCTAGAAATAAATTGTGATCAAAATATCAGGACACAGCGATGGCTTGGCTGCAGCAAACAAAGAATTAATTTAATCTTTAAATTCAATATTCTTCCACCCTAATCCAGCATATAAACCTGTCGCAAAAGGCAGGAGGTTGAGAGACGTTCTGAGGACAATTATATTTCACCCAGAGGGTGGTGAGGATTGGAATGTATGGCCTGGGAGTGTAGTCAAGGTAGGGAACCTCACATCCTGCAAAGAAAGGATGTGGATGAGCACATGTAATGGTATAACATACAAGGCTGTGGGTTTGAAAGTGGGGTTGGCGTAGATTTAGACAATTTTTTGGACATCTTCAACACTATACTGCTTGACAGTCCATTGCTTAATTTCCTGTGATCCAAACGATGAAGTTTAACACTAGAAGCCCTCATAGTTCTTTTGCCTCAGTCAACACGTTCGGAAGAAATGGTGCTCCACCACAATTTGGAGGAGCGTGACTGGATTTAGATCCCATTCCAACACGGAACATATTGCTAATGCTTTAGAATGATTGCAAATCAGAGAAGTTTGCATGTTATGTGAATTTCATGAATTGCATTGCATGACAGGAACAGGACATGCAACTATTTCTGTATTATCAGTTCATGCAAGTTACGTCACACCTCAGGCACAGATGGTATTGAATACCAATCTCCATGACACAGTAATAGAGTCACGACTGTGTTGTCACAGGGCCCTGTCTGGGTTAGATTTCTGAGTTTTTTGTGCTTACTAGATGACCCACTCCCAAAACTCCCCACAGGTACAATGTTACTTCTTAAAACTTTCACCTGGACTTGAGAAGCTTACATTTTCCCAAGAAACAATTGAAGGGAAGGCTTGACTCATGAATGCAAAAACTTGAAAAAACAAATGGGAGATGTATGATCCACTGGTAGAAATGCTGCATTAAGTGATTTTTTAAAGGCAATGTCATTAAAGCAGCAAACCATTATACACAAGTCAATAAAATATTCCATGACAAGAGGGAAAAGAGAGTATAGCCAAAGCAATGATACAGTTGAATGACAGAATTGTATCTGAGGATATACATTAATATGTTCAAAGCAAATATCTTTCCTGGTAAGACTTTATAACGCTGAAGGGGAAAATGTTATACAAAACAGACTCACGATCACAGCAATTTTAATTTGGCACAGCTCAAATCAAAAGACTTTCAAAACGTACAGCAAATTCCAGTCCCGTACCTGGCACCCCGATAGCTGCAAGGATGGGATAATAGCTTGCAAAGAGCAGACCTTTTGGTGCAGCGTGCATCTTGGTAAGGTACGCTATTCCACATTCAGTGTGGGAGACATTTATACCTGATGTGAGCCTCCCAGGAGCATTTACTTGTTTTGAATTTGGAAATTAATTGCAAAATTGCAACAACTGGGTGAAATATAATTGTCCTCAGAACCTCTCTCAACCTCCTGCCTTTTGAGACAAGTTTACATGCTGGACTAGAGTGGAAGAATATTGAATTTAAAGATTAAATTAATTCTTTGTTTGCTGCAGCCAAGCCATCGCTGTGTCTCAACATTTTGATCACAATTTATTTCTCGCTCCAATATTATATGTTCCATATGAACTCACAGTATTCAGAGGATTAAAATTTCAGAACTGAAGATAATAAATGATACAGTGGAAATAAACTGTTTTGGAAAGCCTGTGGTTTGATGTCATGAGTTATGTACATTGGAACTGGGAGTTGAAGTTCTGAATCAAAGGTTCCATGACATTCATACACAGTATAACATGACCTTTTGCTATGACATAAAGAGTGACACACCAATCCAGAACTGTAGTCCCATAAGTGTGGCTTAGACCATGTTGCCCGCATCCCATAGACAATGTAATGATAAATGAGGTTGACAGTAGAATTGAGAATAAGGAGCTTTATATAAAAAAAACAGAAAGTAAACATAACGTAAATCACAGTGTCGAAGAAAAGATCATGATAATAGATAGACAGCTGACATAAAAATGTTCTAGTTATAAAAATGGAGTCCATCACACACTGAAGCAGATGTGAAATGCGCAGAAGTTCATCAAGCTGTAATACCGTGGGTTATGGGAAGAAGGTGCTGCTGGTAGCAGATGAATTATCAGCAGGAGGTTATTTGTGAGTCAGGGAAACTTAAGGCAAAAACAAAAACATTTTTATTGGCTGGACTGCATACGAATGTGCCTGAATTTTGACGAACATGCCAGGTGATTGGAAAACCTCAGGCAATGATTAAGCCAGTGCCTTTCACGCTCATTCCCTAAATTGAGTAATTTTTTGACAAGGGTCTTAATTGATTACAAAGGACCACAACCTCAAACAAAATGCTGGAATCAATATGGTTTCAACTTAATGGATGTGTCTCCGGCATTTCCAGAGGTTACTCCATTATAAATTGTCATATCTAAAAGAATTATCAAAGAGTTACAAAAATATGTGCTCGATATGGATGGCCTACAGTGATATCAGTCAGATCAAGACCCAAAATGTTGCATCAGAATTATTCAATGACGTTATTGTTAGTTTAAGATTAAAACAAATGAAACCCCAAACTGCAGGGAGCAGGAGAATATTGGCATCAATGTTTAAAGACTATACTGAGGGCTTATTGTCAAGACGATCCAGAAGATTGGGATAAAGGAATTCCATTTGTACCTTTTGCAATTAGGGATGCACCAAATGAGAAACTAAGCCCAGTCAATTTCAATTAGTTTTTGTGGCGTTAGGTGAGAGGATCACTGAAATGAATGAAGTAGAAATTGGTGAGTCGGAGATGAGAGACAGCAGACATGGATCATGAGTAAAATTTTAGGGAAAGTTTAATCTGAGTGGGTGAGTTGGCTAGACAGTATTTAAAAGTAGCACAGCGAATGATGAAACAGGAAACAGACAAGATATCAAACATTTGGAATTTTGCTCATGCGGATGAAGTGTTAGGCTGAATTCCAGTGGAGGGTGAGCATTTATAAGCAAGGTTTATGAAATCAAAAGATAATTGAAGGTGATGGATTATATGATAAGAAAGACTGCCAGAAAGAAACCTCATGGAGTGTGTCATGTGAATATGGTCAGAAGGTATTTTGAGAGGGAAGGGAAGTAATAGGAGAATGTGTCACTGGTTACAACACAGAGTAAAGAACCAAGTTCAGAGGATTCTGAATTGGACATTCCTGTATTTGAGTTGAACAACGATGAAGCTTTCAAAAATTGGGATAAATTGTGGAATTGTGGTCCGGAGGAAAGTTAAAATGACCTGAAACATTTATTGCAGTCATGTGTTAAGCCAAGTGGGAATTACTGGAAGTGTTAACCTGGTTTCCCAAGCTGTTCATGTTGGAAATGCTGTTCCAATTAAGCCACAGCCTGGCAAAATTAACCATTTGAAGTTGGCACAGGAGGAAAAATAGTTTGCATGCTTGCAAAACGATAACTTAATCAATGTAGTTGCAGCGACTGGAGCTCATCCATCATAATTATGCCAAAATCAGATGGTACACACAACGATTCTGTGTGGATGATTGCAATGTCAAAGCAGGTACAAAATCTGATACATCCCCTATTCCACATTTGGAAGACTGTATTAATAAGGTAGGACAAACAACTTATATTTCTAAGTTGGACTTACTCAGAGGATCCAAGCAGGTAGCTTTATCTGAAAGAATCAAGGCAATTTCAGCTTTTGTGACACAAAATGGTTACACCTAAAAGCTGAGGCTCTCTTACTGTTGTTAGAATTGCATATGACGCAATCTGCTTCACTGAATGTGCTTTTGCCAAGGGTGTGTTTATGGGACACTACTATATTAATTAAAAGTAGTTGATATGTATATATCGTTTTGCGAAGCCAATTCTTTTATTTTAATTTTGTCTGAACTATAACTGTTGTGTCATAATAAAGTGTGTTTTGCATAAAGTCGAGTAGCTTGAGCAACTGAAATGCATCTGGAATACAAGGCCTTTCACTTACCTTTCAAATACAAAAAGGCCAGTGTTGAGCCTCAAGTCTGGAATTTTGATATAGTTTGAGGGGATTTGGCCTAATCCATAACATAGGATCATTTCCTTTTTCTATTCATTCCATGGGATGCGGACATCTCTGGCTCTTCAGCATTTCTTGTCCATCCTTAGTGGCCCATGTGAAGCTGGTGTTGAGTTGCGTTCTTGAACCGCTGCAGTGGTCCTGTGGCCCACAATGCTCTTAGAGAGGGAATTCCAGGATATTGACCCAGCAATAGTGAAGGAACGGTGATATATTTCCAAGTCAGGATGGTGAGTGACTTGGAAGTGTACTTAGGGGTGATGGTGGTGCTCCCATGTATCTGTCACCCTTGTCCTTCCAGATGGAGGTGGTCGTGTGTTTGGAAGGTGCTGACTGAGGATATTGCCAGAGTAGATTGGGAATATTTACTTATGGATAAGCCTGCACTTGTGAAGTGGGGAGCAGTCAACGTGGGGCTGAAGAGAGACAGATCTAGGGGCAGTAACTTCAGAGAACCCTGGATATCTGGGACAATTCAGGATTGGATAAAGAAGAACTGAAAGGCTTTCAGTAAATCCAGAGAGAGCAGTTAAGCTGTGGCCCAAGAAGAATATTGAAAGTGCAAGAGGGAACATGGGAAAGTAATTGAAAGAGCAAAATGGGGGTATAAGAAAGGGATTACAATCTGAGTTTGGGAGGATCATAAGATATTGCATAAATTCATAAAAAAGAAGAGGTTAACAATGGAAAGTGTAGGGCCCATTAAGGGCTGATTAAGCAACCAGTGTATGAATCTGTGGGATATTGGAAGGGTGTTAAAAGAATATTTCTCTTAAGGTTTTATTTTTGAAAAGAAAAATGTGGGGATGGAATTCAGGAAATGAGACTCAGAGAAACGTGTATGGTTTGACAGAGTAAATGGGGAGGTGTTGTTGGCTCAGATCAATTGCCTCCCAGACTGCAGTAGGTAGTGAGGTAGGAAATTTCAGGGGCTCTGACACACATTTTTAATTCCTCTCTGGACACAGAGGAAGTGCTGGAGGGTTGGAGGATGGTTAATGTGGTTCCACGTTTTAGAGGGGTGGTAGAGATTGACTAGAAAACTGTCGAATGGTGAATCATATGTCACTGAGAGCAAAACTAATGACGAAAATTCTGAAGGAGCGAATTAATACCCACTTGGAAAGGTATGATTTAATGCGGGATAGTCAGCATGGCTTTGTCAGAGGGAAGCCATTTGTCTCACAAATTTGTTGGCATGTTTTAAAACTGTGATGGAGTGTGTGGATTAGAGAAGTTCAGAAATGTAGTTTGTACTGTGACAACGCCATGTCCTGGTGCGGTAATTTTGTTTTGATTTCTTTGATTAGGGAGACTGAAGGAGACGTGACAAGCTGGCGATGAGGGCCACATCAGTAAACGGCTTGGAGGCCTTGGGTACTTTTCAACAACGAGAATGGATAAGGGTCATTCTCACAAAACAGGATTTTTGCATTTTGATTTTGCAGAAGCATCATGAGCACTTCGGTTTTCGACAGAGTTAGAATCTTCGGGAGATGCCTCTGGGCTGGTCCAGTCTCTGGATCTTCTTTTGACAGCTTTTTCCTCCTGGATTGGAGAACTGCATGTGAAAATCTGTGTCCAAATTTTCCTTTTTGCCAATGGGTGTGTTCAAGGGATGTTACTGTATTGGAACTGTCAATTAGAATTATTACCATATTGTTCTTTTAAGTTTTCCATGAGTTAAGTTATTCTAAATTATTTTTCTTTCATCATATTCAAACTGCAGTGTCTGTATAAATTGTGTTGTGCTTAATGGTGAGTAGTTTGGCCAATACATTTGCATCTGGAACATAGCAGCTCACATTTGTCTTTGAAATAAGAAAATGTTAGGGGCTAGGCTATGTTCTTAAAGTATTTTGTGAGGGGTCTAGTCTAGACCATAACAATCTCGATTTTAGCAAAGATTCAGATAAGGTCCCAGATGGGAGGCTGAAAGCGATTTTTGAAGCTCGTTGAATTGAGGGAGGCTGGGTGAGGTGGATCAGAAACTGGGTAGAGCATAGCATGGAATGGGCAGTGATGCAAGGTCATTGAATACCTGGAGAGTGATATCCAGCTTTTCACCACAAAGATCAGTACTGGGGCCCTGACTGTTTGCTATATACAAAATAATCGAAATGAAAATGTTCATCGAATTTGTAGATGACACTGGGATTGGTAGACTGGCTAACAGGGGAAAAGATTGTCATAGGTTACATGGAGAAAAAATGGTTTGGGTAGATCAGTGACAGGTTATATTTAACAATGATAAATACGAGGTGATGTATTTTGGAATAAAATGAAACAAGAGGTGGTAATATTTAATGAATGGCAGGACACGGGGTAGCCTTGAGGAACAGATGGATCTTAGAGTAATTATTTATAGATCCCCGAAGTCAACACAGCGTGTGAATGGGACAGTTAAGACGGCATAAGGAAGACTGCTTTCATCAGACATGACATAGAGTATTGGAACAAGGAGATAATGTTGGAGTTGTACAGAGCATTGGTTAGACCACAGCTGGAGTGCTGTGTGCAGTTCTGGTCACCGCATTACAGGAGGGATGTGATAGCACTAGAGGGGGTAAAGAGGAGGGGCAATAGGATGTTGCCTGGGATGGAGAAATTGGGCTTTCAGGCAAGAATAGAAGGCTTGGAGATAGTAAGAACTTCAGATGCTGGTGTCAGAGATAAGACAGTGTTGGAGCTGGAGGAACACAGCAGACCAGGCAGCATCAGGGGAGCAGGATAATTCACATTTCTCGTATAGTTTTCTTCACAGCAGAAAAGACTGAGGGTGGACATGAGAGGTGTAAAAGATCATGAGGGTGATGGACAGGATGAACAATTATTTTGATTTGTTGACTCAAACAAAGTTGGTAGGAACAGTGAGTCAGGTATTTGCATCATTATCAGAGTACGTACCTGGGGAGAGTAATGAGGTGAAAATTGCCATTGTAAGTGTATATGAGCTACTATCAGAAACCTCCAGGAAATGTTTTTGGAATCTAATGAGGGAACCTGTTTGAATGTAATTTGTTTGTGAAAGAATCAAACCATTTAGTTCCTATCGGTAGATATGGGCATTAAAAATAGATCAAATGTATGATCCTTCTGGAGAGACAAGTACTTTGGAAGGGTTCAAAAAATCACTTCCTGAGGTAGTGAGAACTCATGTGGAAGAGCAAAGAGTTAAAACTGTAAGATGAGCAGCAGAAATGGCTGATGGTTATGGGTTGGTTCATAAAACAAAGTTCTGCTTCTGGCATCAAATTAAATCACTGAGGGATAAAAACTTGGAAAATAGAAATTCTCAGGTGGTAAGGGAAAAGGAGATCTCACTGAAGATAACAAAGATGGTTTGCTGTGGGGTAAAAAGGACACCCATGGTGAGGAAAGAGAAGTTAAAAAGCTCAGGCATTCTCATTGTAATAAAGTTGGCCGCATTTAGTCACAGTGTCATTGCTTTAGAAAAGGGACTGGGAAGATGAAAGTGGGAAAACAGGAGAAGCCTGGAATATTGATGAAGTGGAAACAAAATGAACAGTGGAAGGGAGAAATGTGAAAAAAGAATGTTCAACCTGGTGAGGGTTTGGGTTGAAAACTAAGTGCGAGATCTCTTGAAAGAATTTCCTTCAGTGGGCGAGGGGCCCTCATGTGTGGCAGGAAGGAGTGGGTAAAGAAATTAAGATTTGAAGAGATATGGGATCAGGTCAACAGTCAGGAGATATGCAGTTCAGAGGGACCATTGCCAGAAAAAAGTGGCAATATGAGGAATTCATGGTGAAAAGAGTTTTGTTCCATTATGTAAAGCTGGATCACAGGTGGGAGTGATACCTCCCGTGCTTGAAAGGCCATTGGAAAACCCAGAAATTGCAGTGTGGCCAGAAGTGTATCCGGGGATTTTTCCTGACCATGTGGTCATGAGATCACAAAGGGACAGATAGAAACAGGAGGATGACTATTGTAGCCAGCTCAGGCAGGTGAGAGGGAGCTTGTTGTTGTGCAGTGCATTATAGCAGAGGTGGATGAAGAGTTGTATATCTGCTCGTGTTTCTATTTATTTGGTCTCATGGTGCTTTTAATGCTTCCAGGGATATGTGTGTTTCTGCCCTGTACAATACAAGTGTTTGTTGATCAAACCTCGTCATCATGGATAGAGTCATAGAGTGATACAGTACAGAAACAGATACTTTGGCCCAACCAATCCATGCAAAACATTATCCCAAACTAAACTAGTCCTATCTGCCAGCTCCTAGCCTTTATTCCTCTAAACCATTCCTATTCATATTTCCATCCAAACTTTGTAATGAGACCCACATCCACCACTTTATCATACCACACTGTTTTCGCTGGCTTGGCCATTTCAGATGGAGTTAAGATTCAAACTCCTTGCAGCGAGTTTGGAGTAACATACATGTCAAACTGGATATCCCTGAAAGATTTCCATCCGTAAGTGGGAATTTTTTCCCCCTTTATTCATTTACGGGATTATGGCGTTGTTGTCCAGGCCAGCATTTATTGCCCATCCCTAATTGCTCAGAGGGCAGTTCAGATTCAAACGCATTGCTCTCGGTTTTGAGTCACATGTTGGTCAGACCAGGTGAGGTTGGTGTTTTCCTTTCCTAAACAACATTAGTGAACCAGATGGGCTTTTCCTGGCAATTAACAATGGATTTATGTCATCATTGGATTCCTAATTCCAGTCATTACATTGAACACAAATTAACCAACCTGCGGTCATGGGATTCAAATGTGCGACCCCAGAACATTAAATTACTACAGTGTGGAAACAGGGCCTTTGGCCCAACAAGTCCACAGTGATCCACACGACACCCGACCCAGATCTTTCCCCCCTCCAACTGACCTAAGCTACACATCCCTGAACACTACGGGCAATTTCCCACTGGCAATCCAGCCTAGCCTGCACCTCTTTGGACTGTGGGAGGAAACTGGAGAACCTGGAAGCAACTCACACAGACATGGGCAGAATGTGGAAACTCCACACGGACAGTCATCCAAGGGTGGAATCGAACGCGGGTCCCTGGCACTGTGAGGCAGCATTGCTAACCAGTGAGCCACCGTTGTGTCACTGAAAAGTGGCAAAGGAAAACATGAGTTCCCTGACCAGAAACATTACCAGGATCTTTAGGTTAACAGTGCAGTGATCATACCCCTCGGTGAGCACCTCTCCGATTAATGGGACACGTTTTCCCGTAAATGAAAACAAAGCAATGTGGATACTGGAGATTTGACACTAATAAAAGACAAAAAAAATGTGTCTGGCAACATGTGTGGAGAGAGAAGGAAAGGCAGAGTAAACATTTCAAGCCCGGGACATCTCTTCATCAGAACCAAATTTCTTCAGTATTTACCAAGATTGTCCCCCATCACCTCACGGAGCTTCTGCATTTCCACCCAGTGATTTAGTTTTCCTTTATCCACTCACAGGATGTGAGTATTGCTGGCTCGCATTTATTGGCCATCCCTAATTACCTAGAGGGCATTTCAGAGTCAACCATGTTACTGTGGGTCTGAGGTCACATGTAGATCAGACAGGTCAGGATGGCAGATTCTAGTGAACCAGATGTGTTTCCCCCCTTAGAATTCACAATGGATTCACGGTCATCAATACAATGTTTTTTCCAGATTCTTTTTGAATATCAGAGTCAAATTCCAACATCTGACTTCGCAGGACTTGAACACATATCCCCATAACATTGTCTGTGTCTCTGGATTAACAGTCCAGTGATAAAACCACTTGGCTATTTACCCCCTGTAATATTGCCAGTACAAGGCAGGGTTGGAGTTTGCACATCAGAACGCAGTGCAGAATAGCTGGATATGCTGGCCATCACCAATGAAAAGGTGTTAGTAAAACTGTTTGGCCTGAAGATGGATAAATCAAGGTAAGGGGTAAGGTGGAGAATGAGGGATCTTTGTGCTAACCTCAACTGGTACATGAATTGAATCTATGCTGTTGGAACCACAACCCAAATGTCTGGCCAGCTGAGCTAAACTGACCCCATATTTTGGCATGTACTGAATGTGGTTGCATCCTCAAAGTGACATTTTAGCTTGTTTGTAGCCACCTTCCCTTCAGAGTGACAAAGTGAGATCTGAAACCGTCTGTAATTGGAGAAAAAGGAAAGAGTGAATCTTTTCTGGGACGCTGCATTCATTACCAACACTGGGAGACTTACTTTCAACTTCAGATTCCTCTAATTGGAGCATACATTGTGGCATTGCTCTTGGCCTTTAGCATTCTCTTCTCAGAACAATCTAGAAACATCTTCAGCACATCAATATTTTAAATCAAAAGGCATGGAGCCATCTATTTAAAATACAATAATAATATAAGAATGGGGAATAATATAAGAACGTGTTTGAGTCATCAAATGTTGGTAACAAATGCAGTGCCGTGTAAAACAAAAACAGACACTAAGTTATGAATTCAAACTTGTTTTTTGATGAACTTAAGATCACTTATTGAAACTGAATGTGGTAATTGATCGAACCAGGGCATGATGCTCCGTTAAATAAATTGGCAACACAGGCTTCGTTGTTAGTCTATCAGCTTGATCAGACCGGAAGCAACGATTACTCGCAGACCCAAAAAATGATTTAAGCTGACTTTACATCTGACATCAGAACTGAACTATGCACCTTGTCAATTAAGATATGTAGATGAGGCCTACAACATGACAAAAGATTTTGAAATGGAGAGCAATTAGAATTTACCCAATAATGTTCTTTCGGAGCGTGAGATTAAATTCGGCCCCAGGAAACAGCAAGTTACATTTATTAGAGATGATAAAGGCACTGAACAGCAGTGTCATGAATGATCTGCCTCGGTCACTTTTAGTCTTTCATACTACTGACACGAGGTTCGATCTCTTACAGGGTAGAGACACAACTTTGCTCATTTCCCTTGGTATGAGTTAAAAGGTTTTGTGTAGTGAACAGGAGCTTGAAAAACAGCAGAGCTCAAAAAAAGGTACTTCTGTTGTAATGGGCTATGAAAATGCTTGTTTTTCAGATTGATTGGAAGTTTTCAGTCTTGAAGGTGTGGAAAATGAGTTTGTTTCATGTTTTGTTGAAACATCTTGAGTAGCTTCTTTAAAATGGCCATTGGAAGCTCTTTGTGAACATTGAGAGGCATTTTGTTACAAGGCTTCCTGTAAAGCCCATGGATGGTGATAACTGTTTGCTTTATTGCAAACCACTTCTAGCGCTGTTTTACATTGTGGGTGGCGTGGATTGTTTCATCTGATTCAGTTGGTGAAACGTCTGCTAAAAATGAGCTGCCTAACTGGACTTTCCTTTCTCTGAAAAGTAAACCGTCTACTTGAGGCCAGTGTAAGATCTAATAGTCCTTTTGGAACAGTGATCGAAAGAACAACTTGAGGCTGTATTTTCTGAGAAAGCTGTATCTGTAAAGACATCAGAGTAATTTGGCCACATGGTCCTGAACATCAGACTCTGCGCCATTCTCAGCTTTACCTTTTTTTTCCCCTTAGGAATAGCCTATTTACCAAGGTGGTACTGATTTTTTTTAAAGAATTTTAATTCCAGTGGAGATGTTTTTCAGAGATAGTAGGAACTACAGATGCTGGAGAATCTCAGATAACAAGGTGTGGAGCTGGATGAACACAGCAGGCCAAATAGCATCAGAGGAACAGGAAGGCTGATATTTTGGGCTTAGACCCTTCTTCAGAAATGAAGGGTCTTGGCCCGGATACGTTTTTCAACTATTTTTCTCTAAGAGAGAGTATGTGTGTATTTTGAAGATGCTTACGGGGATAATCATTCATAACGCTGTATTACCGAGTACATAGTCATTTTAATCAACCCGTTAAAACATACTTCTGGAGCAGGTGGGCCTTAAGCTCCTCTGGCTGTGAGGTAGGGACGCTACCACAGTCCTCCACTGACCAATATTGCATTGATATATAGAACAATTACAGTGCAGAAAGAGGCCATTTGGCCCACATTGACCCTCAAAAAACCTTCACAGGCCCACACCCCATGCTGTAATCCTGCATTTTTTGTGACTAATCCACTGACCCAGCACATCTTTTGATGCTCAAGAGCAATCCAGCACGGCCAATCCACCCAAACGTGCACATCTTTGGACTGTGGGACCACATCGCCCAGTTGAAACCAACTCAGACATGAATAAAACACACAAACTCTGACTTGCCCAAGAGAGATGCCCAAAGCTGGATTCGAACCCAGGCACCTACTGGAGTGGAACTGCAGTGCCAACCACCGAGCCCCTCTGCCACCCAGGGGTCAACACCACTTGCTTTGTTAGTCAACCTGCCAAAGTGTGGGGTGACCGAAAGACTGGGGCCTGATCAATTTCGCAGAAACATATAATCGCTACATTGTTGAAGCAGGACAATCAGCCCAACCAGTCCACACCAGCCCTCCGGAGAGCATCTCACCCAGACCCAGCACCTCAACCTCCAACCACATTTCCCATGGCTAATCTCCCCAGCCTGCACATCCCTGGGCACTATGAGCAATTTAGCACAGCCACTCCACCTGAACCTGCACATCTGTTGGTGAACAAAAACTCACAAACTTCAAATTTATTCAATCAAAGCCAACATTTAATTGACAAAATGCAAGTGACTAACACCCGTTCTAACGTACGAAGATCTATTCCTCAAAATGATGCAACATCCATCTTCCTCGGTAGGATGAGTGAAACAAGTCGAAGTATACTTGCCACAAGCTGACAGGGGCTGATTACTAGTGTTGTGGTCTTCAGTGCTTCAAACCCAGTGTTCTTCTTTATTCCTCTGAGGATGATTGTTCCTGGGTTTCTAGCCCAGGGTTCAGCCCATCAGTATATTTATTTCTCAGGGAGATGTGGGACACAGTGGCTGAGTGGGTAACCCTGCTGCCTCCCAGCCTGAGGGACCTGGATTTGTTTCTAGCCTCAGGTGACAGTCAGCGTGGGGTCGGAAATGTTCTCCCCGTGTTTGCGTGGGTGTCCACACACAGTCCAAAGGTATGTGGATTAGCCATGGGAAATGCAGGTTTACTGGAATAGGGTGAGGGGGTGGGTCTATTTGGGAAGTTCTTTGAACATTTGGTGTACACCTGATGGGCAGAATGGCCTACTCCCAAACTGAAGGGATTCTACAACAATGAACCTGCTTGTAGTAAATTGCCAAATCATTCCCCTTCAGCAGAATAAAGTTAATATTCGAGTTGCTGAGGCTATCTCCTGCTGCCTATCTGTCCAGACGAGATCCCGTTGCTTCAGTTAATTAAGTTATCTTCTGCCATTGAGCCAGTCGCTTGCTCAGCCCAGATTTTGTTAGAACCACTTGGCTCCCCAGAGCTCCCCACATTTACCAGCATGCGATAGAATCATGAGGGGAATCGATAAGGTGAGTAGCCAAAGTCTTGTCTCCAGTGGAGGGGAGTCAAAACCGAGAGGACATCAGTTTAAGGTGGGAGGGGAAATGTTTAAAAGTACCTGAGGGGTAACATTTTCCACACAGAGGTTGGCTCATGTGTGGAACGAGCTCCCAGAGGAGGCTGGTACAATGACAACGTGTAAAAGGCATCTGCATGGGAACATGAATAGGAAGTGTTTACACGGGTGTGGGCCAAATGCTGGTAAATGGGAATCATTCAGATGAGGAATTCTGGTTGACATGGACGTGTTGTATTGAAGGGTCTGTGTCTGTGCTGTGTGACTCAAGACCAGAAGTCCACACTGAGAACACACCAGGCTGAGAGCCCAGCACACTGAGTCACTGAGAGACCACTACACTCAACTGAGAAACAATAACACTGGGCCACTGAGCGACCACTATGCTAGGCTGAGAGATCACCATAGCAGGTCACTGAGAGACCACCAGGCCAAGCTGAGATACCACGTCTCTGGGTCACTGAGAGACTGCTACGCTCGACCAAGAGACTGCCATGCCAGACCGAGAGACTGCCAGTCCAGGCCAAAGGGTGAATCTGTTTGAAAAGTGTTGGGGTTCTATGGGCCCACCCCATCCAGCTGAGACAGCAATTTACCTGCAGTTCACTCAACTGGAGCAAGTGTTGCCTCTTCGGACTGTTGATAGATTAGGGATTTGGTTTTGTAATTTGGTGCCAGATGTTAAAAGTTCAAATAAAATTATGATAATAAAACTTTATTTGAGGAGTTAAATCTTCTGGTTCTGTTCACACTGTCTCACTCACTATTCCATTTCAATCATGATCTCAATTGTACTTTTTTTTTCATATCGCAGCTAATTTGGCAGTGATTGTGATCCTATCCAGAGGAAGGTGCGGTCTCTCCAGATGCATCACTTACTACCTCATATCCATGGCAGCGACAGACCTACTACTCATTATTACAGCTGGAATATTGGTCTGTATTGTTGGAATTTACTTCCCTTCCAGCGTCTTATATATTACCCCAGTCTGTAGTGTCAATTTGGGGTTAATGCATGGAAGCAGGAAATGTTCTGTCCGGTCAACTGTCGTATTCACTATTGATCGTTTTGTGGCCATTTCTTGTCTGAAATTGAAGACAAGATATTGCACAGAGGAAATAGCAGCTGTGGTTATAGGGGCAGTTTGTGGCATGAGCTGTTTCAAAAATATATTCTGGTATTTCACATATGAACCAGTTTATACAATCGGGAATATTCCATGGCATTGTAAAATTAAGTCAATATTTTATACATCACCTGCATGGGCTGCAGGTGATGTATAATTGGATCCATCGCATTTCAACCCCTTGTCTCCCATTCGTTTTAAACTTACCCAGCTCAATGCTGTGACTGTCAGACAAATCCTAAAGGCCATTCAAACTCGCAAAAGACTCCGTGTTGGAAAACAGGTGGAAAAACTGAATGACACGGAGGTGAACAATCGGAGAAAGTCCATCATCCTGCTGTTCTATATCTCAGACAGTTTCATCCTGTTATGGCGACCGAGTCTGTTAAGATTTCTCTACATCCAAATTAAAAATCTAACTTATTTCTGGGGATCCAATTACAATGAGTCCAATTTCATCCTGGAAGAAAGTGGATATATGCTTCAGATTTTAAGTTCCTGTATGAATCAATTTATTTACGCAGGGACCCAGAGTAAGTTCAGGTATTTGTGAATGAGTGGCATTAAATTTTCTGTCAATTTCATTGCAAAAAATGTTTAAATCTTGACATATAATAAACATTTCATGGAATAAACTTCATCCTGTTACCTTCCAGTTGGTGCTGTAAGGAGGCTATAGCATTCAAGGGGTCCCAATTTAAATATTTTCACTTTAAATATTTTCCAGTTGTTGCCATAAAGAGACTGCACTGTGCAATTGGTCCCAATTTAAATATTACTGACTTAAGAAGGCTTGTGCTGACGAATACAATCTCATTCACGGGTACAATTTTAAAGACCCAACCATTACTAACAGTTCCTTCTTATTTTCCGTAAGACCATTAGACCATAAGACATAGGAACAAAAATTTGGCCATTCAGCTCATTCCATCTGATCCGTCATTCAATCATGGCTGAACTTAATTCAATCATTAAGTTCCTCAATCTTGTTCTCCCACTTTCTCCCTCTAACCCTTGATCCCCTTGACAATCAAGAACCTATCCATCTCAGTCTTACATGTACTCAATGACATGCCTGCCACAGCCTTCTGTGGGAGCGAATTCCATAGATTTACCACTCTCTGGCACTCTCTCTGTTCTGAAAGCTCTTCCCTTTACTCTCAGTCTGTGGCCTTGGGTGACTTCAGTCTTCAACTTTTTCTCCCCATTTACAAAATAGTCCAAGGTTTTATTCTTCTTACCAAAGTGCATGACCTCACACTTTCCCATGTTGTTCTCCATCTGGACCTTCTTTGCCCACTCTCCCCACCTGTGCAAATCCTTCTGCAGTCTGCTCACCTCCTCAATACTACCCATCCCTCCACCTATCTTCGTATCATGTGAAAACTTCACCAGAATGTCCGCAGTTCCTTCATCGAAATCATTAATGTTTAACGTGAAAAGTTGTGGTCCCAACACGACCCTTGCCGAACATGACTTGTCACCGGCTGCCATCCTGAGAAAGCCCCCTTTATCCCCACTCTCTGTTTTGTGCCAGACAGATAATCATCTGTCCATGCTCGCACCTTGCCTCTAACACCATGGGCCCTTATCTTACTCAGCAGCCTCCTGTCGTGCATCTTGTCAAAGGCCCTCTTGAATTCCAGGTAGATAGCATCTATTGGCTCTCCTCGAGAGAAAGCCAAGAGCTTTCAGGTCGGATTTGTTTAGTTTGGGATAGCGCTTGGTACGGACTGCTTGGACCAAAAGGGTCTGTTTCCATCCTGTATCGTCCTGTGACTCTATTGATGATGAGTAGGTTTGGTCAGAACACATTTGTATTGTCCAGGGCAGTAACACACATATCCCTGGAAGTATTAAAAACACCATGAGATCATGAGACCAAATAAATGGAAAGACAAGTAGGCATACAACACTTCATCCACCTCTGCTGTAATACACTGCACTCCACACACACACACACACTCTCACACACAGAGTTTAATCTTTGCCTCCCCCTGCTGGGACATGAAATAACCACAATCACAGACAAACAATCTCCCTCTCACCTGCCTGAGCTGGTACAATAATTATCCTCCTGTTTCTGTCTTTGGCTTCAGGACATTCTTACCACATGGTCAGGAAAAATCCCCGGATATATTTCTGGTCACACTGCAGTTTCCTGATTTTCCACTGGCCTTCCAACAACAGGAGGTATCACTCCCATCTGTGATCCAGCTGTTTCATTCTCAAGGATTAACTGTATTTCCTGAATCAAGAATTTCTCTCTTACTCCCACCAGCACTTCACTAATTTTCACCGGACTCTCCAACCTCAATTTATACAATGGAACAAAACTCTTTTCACCATGAATTCCACATATTCACACCGTTTCTGGCATACTCCCTATGAACTACATATCTCCTAACTGTTGACTTGATCCCATATCTCTTAAAATCTTACATTTTTTACCCACTCCCTCCTGCCATGCGTGAGAGCCCCTCACCCACTGAAGGAAATTCTTTAAAGAGATCTGGCACTTAATTTTCACCCAACTCCTCGCCAGGTTGTTCATTCTTTTGCAGATTTTTAGCTTCCACTTTTCATTTTGTTGCCACTTCATCCATATTCCTGGCTCCTCCTGTTTTCCCACATCCATCTGCCCGGTGCTTTTTCAAAACCACCAGCACTGTGACTAAATGCGGCCTACTTTATTACAGTGAGATCGCCTGAGGATTTCAACTTGCCTTTCCATTCCCCTCCCTGCCATGTGTTTTCTTTTTAACCCAAGGTAAACTTTCTTTATTACCTTCAGTGGGATCTCCTTTTCCCTCACCACCTGAGGATTTCTGTTTTCCCCAGTTTCTATCCCACATGGATTGAAATTGATGCCAGAAGCCAAACTTTGTTTTATGAACCAACCCATAACCATCAGCAATTTCAGCTGCTAATCTTGCAGTTCTAACTCTCTGGTCTTCCACATGAGTTCTCAATACCTCAGGATTTGATTTTTAAACCCCTCCAAAGTCCTTGTCTCTCCAGGAGCATCATACATTTGATTTATTTTTAATGCCCCTATCTACCAATGGTAACTAAATGGTCTGATTCTTTCAAAATCAATATACATTCATCAAGGTTTCCTCCTTAAATTCCAAAAATATTTCCTGTAGGTTTCTGATAGTAGGTCATATATACTTAGGACGGTAATTTTCATCTCTTTACTCTCCCCAGGTGCCTCCTCTGATAACCATACAAATACCTGACCAGTTCTTACTACCAACTTTGTTTGAGTCAACAAATCCAAATACTCGCACACCCTGTCTATGGCTCTCATAATCTCATACACCTCAGTCATGTACCCCCTCAGTCCTTTCTGCTCTAAAGAAAACAATTGAAGCAACTGTACTGCCCCTCTGAAGCTGCCTGGCCTTTGTGTTCTTCGAGCTTCAACACTGTCTTATCTCTGACTCTAGCATCTGCAGTTCTTACTATCTCCAAGCCTATCTATCCTCTCCTTAAAGCCCAATTTCTCCATCCCAGGCAACATCCTGGTGACCCTTCTCTCTACCCCCTCGAATGCTATCACATCCTTCCCATAGTGCGCTGACCAGAACTGCACACAGTACTCCAGCTGTGGTCTGACTCATGCTCTGTGCAACTCCAACATTACCTCCTTGCTCTGATACTCTATGCCACGCCTGATGAAAGCTAATCTTCCATATGCCCTCTTAACTGTCCTTTTCACATACTGTGTTGAATTCAGGGATCTATAAATAATTACCCCAAGATCCGTCTGTTCCTCAAGGCTACCCAGGGCGCTATAATTCATTAAGTATTATCCCCTCTTGTCTCTTTTTCTAAAATACATCACCTCGTATTTATCCAGGCTAAATATACTCTGTAACTGACCTGCTCAACTGACCAACCCATTATATCTTCCTGTAACGTACGGCCATCTTTTCCCCTGTTAGCCATTCTACCAATATTGGTGTCGTCTTCAAATTTGCTTAACATTGCCCTCCCTAACATGTTCATTTATCGTATTTCTACATCGAGCCAACAGTCAGGGCTCCAGTACTGATCCTGATAGGACATCGTTGGATATCGACAATTTTCATTTCAAATCCGAAGTCTAAAAAATATTCTTTTAACACCCTTCTGATATCGTGCAGCCTCATGCACCGGTTGCCTGCCTTGGTGCCTAATGGGCCCTACTCTTTCCATGGTTAATCTCATCTCTTTTATGAATTTATACTATATTTTAGGCTTCTCCCTAACCCAGTTTGTAATTCCTTTCTTATCCCCCCAATTTGCTCTTCAAATCGCTTTCCGAAGTGCCCTGTTGTACTTTGTATATTCCTCTCAGGTCACAGCTAAATTCCTTCCTTTGCACTTGATTAATGCCTTTCTGTTCTTCTTTATCCAGCCCTGAATTGTCTTGGGTATACAGGGTTATATGAACCTGTTGCTCCAATATTTGCCTCCCGTCGGCTCGAGTTTGAATGCCCCCACTTCTGCACTGTAGACTACCCAACTAAGACCCACTGTAAGACTTACCCACTGTCAGACTTACCCACTTTCACACTTATTGCAATGAACAGTTCCCAGTCGACTGTGACGAGATCCTATGTTATGGATCAGACCAAACCCCTCAAAATATGTTAAGATTCCCGAATTGAGCCGAGAACCTCACCTTTTCCGATTTGAAAGGTAAATTGTATCAGGTGTTTTATTCTACAAGCAAGTCATTTGCTTAAACTACTCGAGCTTAAACATAAAACTTTTTGCACTGAGTTAAAATACAAGCAAAATAAGAAGAAAAGAATTGGCTCAGTAAACTACTAACAATGAACTGATTGAATGTAGTTGTATCCCATAAACACACCATTAACAAAGATAAATTGAGTAAAGTGGATTGTCTCATGTGAAATTCTAACAGCAGGAACAGAACACCCCCAGCTTTGAGCTCCAAATCAAAAGAGGGACCAATAGCTCCAATATCCTGCTTCACGAACCCAGCAAATGCTGAAACATTGAGAAACATTCTTGTTGTGTGGAACCTTGATCCTTTTCATGCAAGTTGCTTCTCTTGTTCTCAACTTGAAAAAATATACAAGGCCTCACAAGCTAATTACTTTATTGCATTGCAGCAGATTGTTCATCTCCACTGTCTCAATCTTTCCTCATTTAAATAAGACCAGCACAAAATGTTCCTTTCAAAGCCATAGTTTTGCCACCCCCGGAAAAAGACAACCATCAATAAACAAAGATGGCTTCATTTTTAAAATGCTTTGATCTTACTCTATGAGTACACCACAATACATAGACATTACATTGATCTGAAATATACAAACGTTGATCACTGTAGGATTCATCAGTTTGTTTTTCTCTTACCACCGAAAGCCTCTGCCTTCCTTCATGATAGTTGTGACAGCCCAATGACAACTACATTCCCTCATCCTGCGACATGTATAATTTTCAAATTGAATGACTTCAGTAGTAAACTCCATCTGAACATTCTGGAAATTTTATACAAATTCTTTTCCAAATACGCTAGTCTCGAATACATATTGTTGGCGTTATACATTTTGGAAATTTGTAATGCCAACACCAAAATCACTTGTGAAACATTTCTGTCGATGAATAATCAAATTTATGGAAAAATATCCAATAGGTCTTTTTGTATTCTCACCATCTTGTTGCGAGAGTACAGCACCAACACACACATTGCTCGCATCGATACACACCTTGAATGGCTTTGCATTGTCAGGAGTGGCATTGATTAACAACTCCCGATATGTTCTGCAACTAATAAAGTCCCTTGTAAGAAGTTTCCTCAAATGAGGGAATGAGTGCGAAAGGTGCTGGTTTTATCACTGCCTGAGGTTTTCGAATCACCTGACACGTTAGCATGTCTTTCAAAATTCAGGCAAATCCGTATGGAGTGGAGTCCAATAAAAATGTTTCAGTATTTTGGTTTCAGTTTCGCTCACTCACAAATAACCTCCTGCTGGTAATCCATCTGCTACCAGCAACATCTTCTTCCTTTAACCCACAGTCATACAACTTGAAGAACTTCTGCCCATTTCACATCTGCTTCGATGTGTGATGGACTCCATTTTAATATCCAGAACATTTTTATGTTAGCTGCCTATCTATTATCGTCATCATTTCTTAAACACTCTGATTTATGTTATGTTTAATTTCTATTTGATTTTTTTAAATAAAGCTCCTTATTCTCAATTCTATTGTCAACCTCAGTCATTTTTACGTTGTCCATGGGCTGCACTTCTGTCTAACACCACACTTATGGCACGACAGCTCTGGGTTCGTGTGCCAATCTTAACGTCATTGCAAAGGATCGTGTTATACTATGTATGAACCGTTGTGTCAGGAATTCAACTCCCAGTTCCACTGTTCATATCTCATGACATCAACCCAAAAACATTTCAAAACAGTTATTTTTGGTTGTTGCAATTTTGCAATTAATTTCCAAATTCAAATAAACCTAAATGCTTCTGCGAGGATCACATCAGGTACAAATGTCTCACACACTGAATGTGGACTAGTATATCTCACCAACATGCATTCTGCACCAAAAGTTCTGCTGTTTGGAATCTATTATCCCATCCTTTCATCTATCGGGGTGCCAGGTATGGGACTGGAATTTGTTGTATGTTTTGAAAGTCATTTTCATTTGAGCTGTGTGAAATCAAATTTGCTGTGATCACGAGTCTGTTTTGTGTAACATTTTCCCTTTCAGCGTTAGAAAGTCTTTCCTGGAAAGATATTTGCTTTGAGCATATTAATGTAACTCCTCAGATACAATTCTATTAATCAACTATATCGCTGCTTTGGCTATACTATCTTTTCTCTCTTGTCACGAAATATTTTATTGTCTCATGTATAATGGTTTGCTCCTTTAACAACATTGCCTTTAAAACATCATTTAATGCAATGTTTCTAACAGTGGATCAGCTATCTGCTGTTTGGTTTTTCAATTTTTTGAGTTCTTGTGTCAAGCCTTCCCTTCAATTGTTTCCTTGGAGAATGTAAGCTTCTCAAATGCAGGTTAAGGTTTTATGAAATAACATTAACTATGTGCTTGCAGGGAGCTTTGGATATGGGCCATCTCGTGAGCACCTAAACTTCAGAAATCTAACAAAAAAGGGCCTTGTGACAACACAGTTGGGTCTCTATCACTGTGCCATGGAGATTGGTATTCTGTACCATCTGTGTCTGAGGTGTGACCTAACCTGCATAAACTGATGGTAGAGAAATAATTGCATGTCCTGTTCCTATCATGCAATGCAATTCACGAAATTCACACAACATGCAAAGGTCTCTGGTCTGCAATCATTCTAAATGGTTAGCAATATGTTCCATGCTGGAATGGTGAGCCCTCTGGGATCTGAATTCAGTCACTCTCATCCAAATTGTGGTGGAACACCATTTCTTCTGAACATGGTGTTTGAGTCAAAAGACCTCAGAGGAATTGTGCCCTATGTTTTTCGGTTGGTCTACCACACTCATCATCATAGCAAAGGATCTTGTTTCATTCGGTGTTGCAACCTTTGAGTCAGAAGTTCAAGTCCCAGTTCCCCTGTACATGTCTCACAATCTATCCAAACAGGTTGATTTGAAATAATTATGAAGGGAAACATGTTGATACATGCCATGATGTGGAGTTCTGCAGATATCCACATGTAATGTTTCTCACTGAAATGGAAGCTAAAGTGCATTGAATATTAACTTATAGTGCTCAACTTCATAGTCTGGATCGCAGGAATGTAACCAATGAAATTTCATGCAGTATGGTGCTGAAAAGGGCCATCACATCTGCTCCAACAAAAAAACACTCTGATTCCACACCAAACCCACAGCCTTGCATGTTATAACATTTCATTTGCTGATATGCATCCTTTCTTTGCAGGTTGTGAGGTTCCCCACCTTGACTATGCTCCCATGCAGTTCTTTCCCGAGCTCAACATCCTCTGGGTGAATGATAATTGTCCTCAGAACCTCTCTAACCCTCCTGCCTTTTGTGACAGGTTGGCATGCTGGATTAGAGAGGAAGAATATTGAATTTAAAGGTTAAATGAATTCTTTGTTTGCTGCAGCCAAGGCATAGCTGTATCTCAAAGTTATGATCACTATTCATTTCTCACGCTACGATTATATGTCTCATATGAAGTCACAATATTCAGAAGATTAAAATTCCAGAGCTGAAGATAACAGGGAAATGATGTTATTTTGTGGAAAATTGTTAACAAAACTGTGTACATATGGTAACAATACAATGGCCACTTTATTTGTAATATTTATCTCTCTCCGTACCACATTATGCCTGGTTTCCATTCTCAGTCTCTAAATCCATTCCTGCTTTAGTGCCAGCTTGATCTTGAAAGGAATCTGACACTGATGGTTTCTGAATGAACATTGTTAAGACCGTACCAAGTCAAGGTTTTGAATTGTTCCTGCTCTGAATCTTTCCTGAAGGAAAGATCATTGAGGAGTATCATTCTATAAGTGCATAAAAGTGATAATTCAATTTGTATGATTGACTAAGCAAATGCCTTATTCTGATTCTCCTGTGCAGCTCCAGTAACAATGCTGCTTAAATGGCATGTCTGTATCTCAGTGAGGTAAAGGTGAATTTTCCATTGTCTATCCAGACCATGAGGCTGCACTCTCATTCAAAGAAAAAGGTTGCTGGTGTCTTAACCTGAGGTTTTATGCTTCTATTCGCATTGTCTCTCTCAATTTCCAAAATTGTCTGGATTATGTGTCTTTATCATATTGCAGCTAACATGGCAGTGATTGTGATCCTATCCAGAGGAAGGTGCGGTCTCTCCAGATGTATCACATACTACCGTTTATACATGGCCGCAACAGACAAACTAGTCATTATTACAGCTGTAATATTGAACCACATTGTTGTAATTTACTTCCCTTCCAGCGTCCTGCATGTTACCCCAGTCTGTAGTGTCAATTTTGCTCTCATGGCTGGGAGCAGCAATTGTTCTGTCTGGGTAACTGTCATATTCACTATTGATCGTTTTGTGGCCATTACTTGTGCGAACCTGAAGACACGATATTGCACAGAGAAAGTAACAGCTGTGGTTACAGGGGCAGTTTGTGGCATGAGCTGTTTCAAAAATACATTCTGATATTTCATATATGGGCCATTATATACCATTGGTAATATTCCATGGCATTGCCAAATTAAGGCAATGTTCTATACATCTCCTGCATGGACTGTATTTGATGGGATTGATCGCATTTCAAACCCTTGTCTCCCATTCGTTTTGATCTTACTGCTCAATGCTGTGACTGTGACACATAGTCTAAAGGCCATTCAAACTCGCAAAAGACTCCGTGTCGGAAAACAGGTGGAAAATCTGAATGACACGGAGGTGAACAATCGGAGAAAGGCCATCATCCTGCTGTTCTGCATCACGGGCAGTTTCATCCTGTTATGGTTACGAATTGTATTAACATTTCTCTACGTCCGGATAAAAATTGTAAGTTATTTCTCAGGTTCCAATTACAGTGAGCCCAATTTCATCCTGAAAGAAAGTGGGTATATGCTTCAGATCTTAAGTTCCAGCATCAACCCATTTATTTACGCAGGGACCCAGAGTAAGTTCAGACATGAGTTAAGGAGTGGCATTAAATTTTCTGTTAATTTCATTGCAAAAATGTTTAAATATTAACACAGAACATAGAACATTACAGCACAGTACTGGCCCTTCGGCCCTCAATGTTGTGCCGACCTGTCATACCGATCTCAAGCTCATCTAACCTACACTATTCCATGTACGTCCATATGCTTGTCCAATGATGACTTAAATGTCCCTAAAGTTGGCGAACCTACTACCGTTGCAGGCAAAGCGTTCAGTTCCCTTACTACTCTCTGAGTAAAGAAACTGCATCTGACATCTGTCCTATATCTTTCACCCCTCAATTTAAAGCTATGCCCCCTCGAGCTCGCCGTCACCATCCGAGGAAAAAGGCTCTCCCTATCCACCCTATCTAACCCTCTGATTATTTTATATGTTTTAATTAAGCCACCTCTCAACCTTCTTCTCTCTAATGAAAACAGCCTCAAGCCCCTCAGCCTTTCCTCGTAAGACCTTCCCTCCATACCAGACAACATCCCAGTAAATTTCCTCTGCACCCTTTCCAAAGCTTCCACATCCTTCTTATAATGCAGTGACCAGAACTGTACACAATACTCCAAGTGCGGCCACACCAGAGTTTTGTACAGCTTCACCATAACCTCTTGGTTCGGGAACTCAATCCCTCTATTAATAAAAGCTAAAACCCTGTATGCCTTCTTAACAGACCTGTCAACCTGGGTGGCAACTTTCAAGGATCTTTGTACATGAACACCGAGATCTCTCTGCTCATCTACACTGCTAAGAATCTTACCATTAGCCCTGTTCTTTGCCTTCTGGTTCCTCCTACCAAAGTGCATCACCTCACACTTGTCTGCATTAAACTCCATTTTCCACCTCTCAGCCTAGCTCTGCAGCTTATCTGTGTCTCTGCAATCGACAGCATCCTTCGTCACTATCCACAACTCCACGGACCTTAGTGTCGTCTGCAAATTTACTAACCCATCTTTCTACGCCCTCATCCAGGTCATTTGTAAAAATGACAAACAGCAGTGGACCCAACACCGACCCTTGCGGTACACCACTAGTAACTGGTCTCCAGGATGAACATTTCCCATCAACCACCACCCTCTGTCTTCTTTCAGCAAGCCGATTTCTGATCCAAACTGCTATATCTCCCACAATTCCATTCCTCCGCATTTTGTACAACAGCCTATTGTGGGGAACCTTATCGAACGCCTTGCTGAAATCCATATTCACTACATCAACCGGTTTACTCTCATCTACCTGTTTGGTCACCTTCTCAAAGAACTCAATAAGGTTTGTGAGACACGACCTTCCCTTCACAAAACCGTGCTGACTATCCCTAATCAATTTATTCTTTTCTAGATGATTATAAATCATATCCCTTATAACCTTTTCCAACACTTCACCAACAACTGAGGTAAGGCTCACTGGTCTATAATTACCAGGGTTGTCTCTACTCCCCTTCTTGAACAGGGGAACCACATTTGCTATCGTCCAGTCATCTGGCACTATTCCTGCAGACAATGACGAGTTAAAGATCAATGCCAAAGGCTCGGCAATCTCCTTCCTGGCTTCCCAGACGATCCAAGGATAAATCCCATCCAGCCCAGGGGACTTATCTATCTTCACCTTCTGAAGGATTTCTAATACCTCTTCCGTGTGAACCTCAATACCACCTAGTCTCGTAGCCTGTATCTCATGTATAATGTATAATAAACATTTCATGGAATAAACGTCTGCCTGTTACCTTCCAGCTGGTGCTATAAAGAGACTGTACTATACAACCGATCCCAAAATAAATGTTTCTGACTGAAGAAGGCTTGTGTTCATGAACACAATCGGGAATATATTTAAAGACCCAACCACTACGAACAGCTTCTTCATATTTTCCATAAGAGCATAAAACATGGGAGCAGACATTTGGCCATTCAGCCCATCCTGTCTGATCTGCCATTCAATCATGGCTGATAAGTTCCTCAACCCCTTTCTCCCACTTTCTCCCTGTAACCCTGGCTCCCCTTGATAATCAAGAACTCAGTCTTACATGCACTCAGTAACATGGCGTCCACAACCTTCTGTGGCAGTAAATACCATGGATTTACCACTCTCTGGCACTCTCTCCATTCTAAAGCTCTTCCCTTTACTCTCAGGCTGTGCCCTCAGGTGACTTCAGATTTCTACATTTTTTCCCCATTTCGAAAATAGTCCGTTGAATTTAACCTGAGGGTCTTATGGTTGTATTCACACTGTCTCACTCACTATTGCAATTCCATCATTGCCCGGATAATGGGTCTTTTTTCATATTGCAGCTCACTTGGCAGTGATTGTGATCCTAGCCAGAGGAAGGTGCTGTCTCTCCAGATGCGTCACTTACTACCGTTTATGCATGGCAGTGACAGACCTACTAGTCATTATTACAGCTGTAATATTGAACTGTATTGTTGGAATTTACTTCCCTTCCAGCGTCCTGTATGGTACCCAAGTCTGTCGTGTTAATTTTGCTCTCATGGTTGGAAGCAGCAATTGTTCTGTCTGGGTGACTGTCGTATTCACGATTGATCATTTTGTTGCCATTTCTTGCCCGAACCTGAAGAAAAGATATTTGCACTGGGAAAGTAGCAGCTGTGGTTTTAGGGACAGATCGTGGCAAGAGGTTTCTCAAATATACATTCTGTTATTTCGAACATGAACCATTATATACAATCGATAACATTTCATGGCATTGCAAAATTAAGTCCATATTTTATAGTTCACCTGCATGGGCTGTATTTGATTATATTGATAGCATTTCAAACTCTTGTCTTCCATTTGCTTTGATCTTACTGTTCAATGCTGTGACTGTCACACAAATTCTAAATGTCATTCAAACTTGCAAAAGATTCTGTGTCGGCAAACAGGCGGTAAATCTGAATGACACGGAGGTGTACAATCAGAGAAAGTCCATCATCATGCTCTTCTGTATCTCGGGCAGTTTCAATCTGTTATGGATGATATTTGTGTGTTCATTTTTCGATGTCTGAATTGAGAATATGTGACGTCCGAGGTTCCAATTACAATGACGCCAATTTCAACCTGGAAAAAAGTGGGTATATACTTCAGATAATAAGCTCCTGTATAAACCCAATAATTTATGCCGGCACTCAGAGTAAGTTCAGACAGGAATTAAGGGATGCTATTAAACTTTTCATCAATGTCATTCTGAAGATATTTAAATTCTGAAATATAGTAATCATTTCATGGAATAAACTTTATCCTGTCCCCTTCCAGCTGGTGTTATAAATGGACTGTACTCTCTTAGTCAGGAGGTGATGGCCGAGTGGTATTATCACTGGACTGTTGACCCAGATAATGTTCTGGGACCTTAGGTTCAAATCCCACCATGGCAGCTGGGCAGTTGGTGGAATTTGAATTCAATAAATATGCGAAATTAAGAATGTAAGAACGACCATGAATCCAATGTCGATTGTTGGTTAATCCCATCCGCTTCACGAATGTTCTTTAGGGAAGGAAAGAGCCATCCTTACCTGGTCTGGACTACATGTGACTCCAGACCCATGGCAATGTGGTTGACTGTCAGCTACACTCCAGGCAATTAGGGATGGTCAAGAAATGCTGCCGAGTCAGCGATGCCCTCATCCGACGAATGAAGGAAGTTAGAAATACAAGGTGTTCCAATTGAAATATTTCTGACTTAAGAGCGCTTGTACTTTTGAACACAATCACACTCAAGGGTATAAATTTAAAGACACAACACTTACGGACAACTTCTTTCCGTTGTCCTGCACTGGGTCCTGATTTGCAAACTTCAAACCTGCCTTGTACTGCCAATGTCACAGCGAGTAAATCGCCTCGTGGTATTTTCACAGACCTGTTAATCCAGAGAACCAGGCCATGTTCTGGTGATGTGTGTTCGAATCCTGCTAAGGCTGTTGTTCAAATGTGAATGTGAATCTGATGTTCTAAAAGAATCTGGAAATGAAATTCTCCTGTTGAACCTTGTTGATTGTAAGGGGGAAAAGCCCAAATGTTTCACTGGAATCTGCCATCCTGACCTGGCCTGGCCTACATGTGACCTCAGTCCCACAGTAACATGGTTGACTCTGAAATGCCCCCTGGTTAATTAGGGATGGCCAATAAATGCTAGCCAGCAATGCTCACATCCTGTGAGTGAATAAAGGAAAACTAAATCTCTGGGTGGGAATGCAGCAGTTCAGTGAGGTGATGGGGGACAATCTTGGTAAATACTGAAGAAATTTGATTCTGATGAAGAGATGTACCGGGATTGAAACGTGTACTCTGCATTTCCTTCTCTCTCCACACATGTTGCCAGACCCGTCGACTTTCTCTTTTCTTAGTTTCAATTCTCCAGCATCCACATTCCTTTGTTTTTACTCATGGGAAACCATGTATTATTAATATCCCTTACAGATGGAAATCTCTCAGGGATATCCAGATTGACATGTATGTGACTCCACACTCACTGCAAGATGTTCGACTCCTAGGTAGTTCTGAAATGGCCAAGGAAGCCAAAACAGTGCAATATGATGAAGTGGTGGATGTGGGTCTAATTACAAAAATCTAATGGACATTTGGGTGGAAATATGAATAGGAATGGTTTGTTGGGACATAGTACAGGAGCTTGCAGGTGGCACAAGTTTTGTTTGGATAATTGTATCAGAGATAATAGGAACTGCAGATGCTGGAAAATCCAGAGATGCCAGAGATAATGTGGGTGGCACGGTGGCTCAGTGGTTAGCACTGCGGCCTCAAAGCGCCAGGGACCTGGGATCGATTCCAGCCTCGGGCAACTGTCTGTGTGGCGTTTGCACATTCTCACTGTTTCTGTGTGGGTTTCCTTCGGGCGCTCCGGTTTCCTCCCACAGTCCTAAAATGTGCAGGCTAGGTGGATCGGCCATGCTAAATTGCTCAGAGCGTTCAGGAGTGTGGGGGTTACAGGGGGATGGGTCTGGGTGGAAGGCTGCAAGGGACAGTGTGGACTTGTTGGGGCAAAGGCCCTGTTTCCACACTGTAGGGGATCTATTCGATTAACAGGGTGTAGAGCTGGATGAACACAGCAGGGCAAGCAGCATCTTAGGATCAGGAAGACTGACATTTTGGGCCTCGACCATTCTTCAGAGAAATTCCTCACCCATTTCCTCTGACTCCATGCCTAATTGCACCCCTTTGTCTTTGAGTGAACCTACTTTTCCCCTCGTTACCATGTTGCTCGTAATATATGCATAAAATTCCTTGGAATTCGTCTTCATTCTAATTGCCAGGGACATGCTGTGGTCTCTTCCAGCCCTCTTAATTTCTTAGATAACAATGTGTAGAGCTGGATGAACACAGCAGGCCAAGCAGCATCACAGGAGCAGCAAGGCTGATGTTTCGGGCTGAGAACCGACTTGTTTTTCTGAAGAAGTGTCTCGGCCCGAATCATCAGCCTTTCCTGCTCCTCTGATGCTGCTTGGCCTGCTGTGTTCACCCAGCTCTACACCTTGTTATGTTATATTCTGCAGCATCTGCAGTTCCTGCTATCTCTGAGGCAAAGATAGTTTCCAAGCTGTCAATGCAAACAGCAGGGGGTTTTGCAAAGCTCATGGAGAGCTTGCTGATGAAAATTTGATCAGTGAGGCAATTCCCTCAATTGTGAGCTTTAACAAGCTGCAAAACAGATGGTTCTGTGGCTCACCAGGTGGAGAGTGAATACAAATTTCGGTGGAACCTTCCTTCCACCAGCAAAAATAATCAGCTTCACAAGATCCATTAATTTCCCAAAAACTCCGGCCGGGGCTGAAGGAGACAAACTTCCACCCCGCGAGTTTCTGATAGTAAAAGGTACTTGTGAATCTCTGGTGGCCACACACACAGGACCGGCTTTCCACTTCATCCGGAGGCAGATTAAACTGTCGAATCCCCCGTGAAGCGTTTGGATCATTCTGTGCTTCCTGCTCCGGCAGAAATTTGATGTGCTCTGACGTGTCGGAGCTGAAAGGCCTGTGTCAGTGGCAGAGTTCCCTGTCATGCCACAAGTTAACCAACTGGCAGAAAAACAGCAATTTGAGGTCCCACCGAGACTTGAACTCGGATCACTGGATTCAGACTCCAGAGTGCTAACCATTACACCATGGGGACAGCTTGCTGGAGAGTGTTGCGCACAAGGCAGGGGAAGAGCAAAAGATTAAAGGGGATTCAGAAATGGCTACGATAGCTTCATCCTCAATCCTGATTCTGGCGTGGAGATAATAGGGGCGTAACACTGCTCCCTGCTCACTGACAGACACAACTATGCACACGGAGGTGAAATCAGGGGTTCATCAGACAGCTTTGGTCAAAATCAACATGAAAGTGACATGTCAAGTTCAAGGTCGAGAGACAGGATGGTGGGAAATTGGAAACACACAAGACCTAAAGTTGCAGGAGCTTTTAAGAAGCTCAATGACATTTAAATGAAAAACCTGACAGAGTCGACAAACTTGGACAATAGAGTTGATAAATGGAAACTATGTGGGGCAGTTCATTGATGAAGCTGGGGTAATAGAAAGGGTCAGTTTTATTTGAAACGTGTGAGAAACTGGCGAACAGTTTACAACAGGATAAGTTCTCTTTGTGCACCTAAGTAGAGCGCACCGGTAAACGGAACTCTGAAGATGAGTTTGTCTCACGCTACTAAGGATCGTGCAAACAATGAAGCAGCAGCAAAGCAATTCAGCACATCACTGCAGTATCAGAACAACCGGAAACACAAAACTAAAGAGACAGCGTAAAGTGTGTTTGAAATCCTACTGAAGTGGACGAGATAGGCAAAGGCACTTGGGATAATAAGGTGCAGAGTTGAATGAACACAATAGGCCAAGCAGCATCAGGGTGAGATGTTATTGGGATAACGTCCAATTGATTTCTATATTCTCTATAATTTAATGCTCTTTATCTGCTTACACAGAGGTATGCAGAAACTGCATTCAAACTTCCTGCGCAATTAGAATTAGGTATAAACTTTGTAAATCCTTATCTTCCTGCACAGGGTATGTGGAAACTGTCTCAAATTAGATCAGGTGGGAAGCGTTTGTAAAGGTGTGAGACTTCTGAGGTCCTGTAAAGAATGTAACCTCTGTTTCTGCTAAAGGGGCCAGGGCACTGACTTTTGTTCAAGCTAGACACTTCAGCTTGAAATTCCATTCTGTCACTTCAGCAACTTGAAGCCACCTCCTGCCATTTGCAGTCACTTCATGAACGATCAATACTGTATCCTGCCCTCTTTATGTTTTCAATGTAGTAATTGTTTCTGTGGCATTTTATTTTCAGATGTACTGATTGTTTCATGTATCATGCCATTGTGAGATGAAGAATTGCTTTCTGTATTATGCACGCGATCAGGTATCAAAAGTGTGGACAGTCCCCTGCTCGGGGAGAATCGCTTACAAGACTCTGCACTCTGTGCTGTGTTGAGGTCAGTGATCCTCCACAGCTTGTACTTGCTTTGTAATAAATGATTTGTGTTTTTACAAACAGGTCAGTGTCTCGTTATTGCAATAAGGTCACGAGGGTCTCCAAAAACGAACCTAACATGAGATGCAGGAAGGCTAACATTTCGGGCCTAGACCCTTCTTCGGAAATAATGCTGAAGAACGATCTAGGCCCGAAACGTCAGCCTGCCTACTCTTCTGATGTTTCAGGAAAAACCCTGACAGAGTCGACAAAATATGACAGTGGAGTTGAAGGGGAAAAACAAAAAAACTACATGGTGATGTTCGTTGACAAAGCGGGGGAAATAGAAAGGGTCAGTTTTATTTGAAAGGTGTACAAAACTGGCGAGACAAAGAAATAGACATAGATAGAAAGAGAGAAAGAGAGAAAGAAAGAAAGAAAGAAAGGAAGAAATAAAGAAAGAAAGATAGAAAGAAAGAAAGAAAGAAAGACAGAAAGAAAGAAAGAAAGAAAGAAAGAAAGAAAGAAAGAAAGAAAGAAAAGTAATAAAGAAAGACAGATGGCAAGAGAGAAAAATGGACAAAAAAGAAAAACAAAACTGAAAGAGAGAAATAAAGAAAGAATGAAAGAGAAAAAGTGAAGTGAGAGAAAGAAATAAAGAGACAGAAAGACATAAATGAGAGACTTCTATTTTGCAAAGTGAGGATGTCAAATATGTTTAAAACCAGCAGAATATTGCCAAAGTCTGTCACCGTTTTGCGTGTAGAATTCAATTTCCCACTGAGTTTGGTAACAAAGGCTAAAAACTAATAATCAGAGAGCAGCCTGCAGGCCAGATCAAACTTTACAGCTCCCGTGTTTTGATATCATGCCATCAAGGAGGCAATTCAAATCTGTTCACTGATGTCCCACATCTACTGCAATTCATTTTTTCCCTACAGTTTCATAAGCAAAAGTCTTGCTCAATGGAGTTTTAGAAAGCCGAGGGGGACCCGATTAAAACTTACAGAATACTGAGTGACCGAGATAGAGTGGATGTGGAGAAGGTGTTTCTAACAGTAGGGAAGACTACAGTTTGAGGGCACAGTCTCAAAGTGAGTGTACTTAAGAGAGAGAGAATAGTTCTTGGTTAGTAAGGGGATCAAGTGTTACAGGAAGAAGGTAGAAGAATGGTTTTGAGAACCATAAAATTCCTGAATGATTTGTGGAGCTAATTGAATCGGCAAAATAGTCTAATTCTGTGCACTGCTTCCACACTGTCGGAATTCTAGGCAGTCCATGTGCTGGAGTTTGCCCCATAACATGGTGAGGGAGGGTTTCCAGGATTTTAAGCTAGTGAAAGTGAAGGAATGGTGATAGAATTCCAAGTTAGCATAGAGAGTGGCTTGGAGGGGAGCTTGCATACGATTGTGTTTTCATGTATCTGCTGCCCTTGTCTTTCCAGGTGGAAGTGGTTATGGGCCTGGAGGTTACTGTCTAAGGAGACATGGTGAAGTTCTGGGAAACATCTTGTAGATACAGTACAGTCAGTTGCTACTGAGCATCCACAGTGGAGTCAGCAGATACTTGTTGATGTGGAGCCAATCAAGTGGGCTGTTTTGGAGATATCAAGCTTCTTGTGTTGTTGTAGATGCACCCATCCAAGAGTATTCAGTCACATTCCTGACTTGTGCCTTGTGAGTAGTAGACAAACTTTGAGGAGCCACGTGGTGAGTTATTTGCTGCAGGATTCCTAGCCTCTGGATTAACGCACACTCTTAAACAACAAATGATATTAATAACCTTGAAAGGCCAATCTGAGGGACTCCCACAAGGTTAAAGACGAATTTTGTCTACTCTAGGTCCAAGGCCAAAAGGCAATGAAACACCCTTGCCACAGGTGATGGTTGAAGTGGCTGTGTGGGGTATCTCCATTTTTGTAATTTTTATTGCTGTTAGCTTTTGGTTACCACCCTGGCCTGTCAGAGATGCTCAAAATGCTTGTTGCTTTTCTGAATGTTTCATCTCAAAGTTGGGAGGTCTTGTGCAAGAGATTCCCGTGAGTTAGTTGGATTGAAGCATCTTTTTTTCAGGAATACTTTGAAAAAGTCTGTGAAGTGTGTTGTCTCCTCTCAGGGTATCTACTTGGCCATGACAGACGTCAGAGTAGGGAATTTGTTTTGGAAGTCTTGTGCCACGCTTGCTGATGGTTCAGCCCACCCAAACACGCTCATTGTCCCTAACCAGTGCCTCCACACTAATGATGTTAACCTGAGAGACACAGATGTTGGAGCTTCTCTCCCGCCAGTGGATTCGCGGGAGGTTGCAAAGCAGAGCTCAGCCTAACAGGAATGCCATGCCTCGCAGCAGCAACAAAAATAGAAGAAGATTCTGACCTTTATTGTGTTTACTTGTGGGATGAGGACATCTACAGTCCAGCTGTTATTCCCCATCCCACATTGCCCAGAGGGCAGCTAAATCTCAAGCACATTGATATGGGTCTGGAGTCAGGTATCGGACATACGAGGAGAGGATCGCAGATTTCCCTCCCGAAAGGGTGCAACTGAATTAGATCGGTTTTTCGAGCAGTTGATATGATTTGATGGTCAACTTTATACACTGAATTGCAGAATTTTTAAAAAGAATGCTGAATCCAAATGGTACAATTTGTTCTGGTAGGATTTGAACCCTACTCCAAAACATTACCTGAATCAGTGGGTTAACAATCCGATGCTAATACTGCGACAGCAGCACTTGGATATAGACTTGTCTGAGCATCAGACTGAAACAGGCGATCAGCCTGATCCACTTACAGCTCAAATCATTGATCAGCTGACTCCTACTCCAGAGATGGCTGACACTCTGAGAAACGTTCTCCTGTGCTCTATTCCACACAAGAACTCTGTGTGATCAAACCGAGACAATGTCCAGTCCTAAGTGGTTGGTCAGCTGTCACCTTGTCCAGTCAGGTGATCTTTCATTCATTCATTTTCTCTGGAAACAGGCTAAACTCATGGTTTTAAAAGACCTTGAATACACACTTTGCTTGTTCAGAAATGCTGCCATTTTCCTCTCACCCCATTAACAATGTATTGACACAGCACGACCCTGTGATCAGCCACAACTTTGCTTTTCCTGACAAATGGAGCTTCACACCAACCGCGTTGTGGCTGTTTTAATTAACATTGAGTGCACTGGAGCTTAGGAGGTTGAGGTTTGACCTTATAGAGGATTATAAAATCATGAGAGATATAGATAAGATGAATGGTGGGCATCTTTTCCTTCGTTGGAGGGTATTTCAAGAGGAGGGGGGCATACATTTAAGGTGAGAGGAGAAAGATTTTAAAAAGACATAAGGAGCATTTTTATGCACAGAGAGCAGCTTGTGTGTGGAGTGAAATTCTGGAGAAAGTGGCAAATGCAGGTACATTTAGAATGTTTTAAAGATATTTAGACACTACGGAAATAAGAAATGTTTGGAGGGATATGAGAAAAAGGGTCTGTTTCCTCGCTGCAAGGCTGTATGACTCTGTGATTAGTATTTGTCTTGTTTAAAATCACATCCAGTGCACTGTGCCTGTGTTTAATCACGTCCAGTGGACTATATCTCTTTTAATTCACATCCAATGCAATGTTTCTCTTCAAATCATTTTAATAATTCAGTGAATGGATAATCTAAAAGACAGAAAATTGAAATGGTGTATAAACCATGAATATTGGCATGAAGTCTCATCAAATTATCTTGACTAATTTAGTGAAGGGACACATTATTCCATTTTTCAACTCTTCTCTGAATTTCCTCCGAGTAATAGCATAAATAAAGGTGTTGATGCAGCAACTCAGGAGCTGGAGCATGAAGCCAATCTCCCTCACGAGAGTTAAGACCATAAGACCATAAGACATAGGAATGGAGGTAAGGCCATTCAGCCCATCGAGTCCACTCCGTCATTTAAATCATGACTGATGGGCATTTCAACTCCACTTCCCTGCACTCTCACCATAGCCCTTGACTCCTTGTGAAATCAAGAATTTATCGATCTCTGCCTTGAAAGCATTTAACAACCCGGCCTCCGCTGTGCTCCATGGCAATGAATTCCACAAGCCCACCACTCTCTGGCTGAAGAAATGTCTCCTCATTTACATTTTAAATTTACACCCTCTAATTCTAAGGCTGTGCCCATGGGTCCTCGTCTCCCCACCTAACAGAAACAACTTCCCAACAACCACCCTTTCTAAGCCATACATTATCTTGTAAGTTTCTATTAGATCTTCCCTCAACATTCTAAACTCCAATGAATATAATCCCAGGATCCTTAGCCGTTCATCGTACGTTAAACCTACCATTCCAGGGATCATTCGTGTGAATCTCTGCTGGAAATGCTCCAGTGCCAGTATGTCCTTCCTGAGGTGTGGGGCCCAAAATTGGACACAGTATTCTAAACGGGACCTAACGAGAGCTTTAAAAAGTCTCAGAAGCACTTCACTGTTTTTATATTCGAACCGTCTTGAGATAAACGACAACATTACGTTTGCTTTCTCAATCATGGGCTCTACCTGCAAGTTAACTTTTAGAGAATCCTGTACCAACACTCCCGATCCCTTTGTACTTCTGCTTTACGAATTTTCTCACCATTTAGAAAATAGTCCATGCCTGTATTCTTTTTGCCAAAGTGCAAAACCTCACATTTGTTCATGTTGAATTTCATCAGCCATTTCCTGGACCATCCTCTAAAAACTGTCTAAATCTTTCTGCAGCCTCCCCACCTGCTCAGTACTACCTGCCTGTCCACCTATCTTCGTATCATCAGCAAACTTCGCCAGAATGCCGCCAGTCCCTTCATCCACATCATTCATAAATAATGTGAACAAATGCGGCCCCAACACAGAACCCTGCAGGATACCACTCGTCACCGGTTGCCATTCCAAAAAATAGCCTTTTATCCCAACTCTCTGACTTCTGTCGGACAGCCAATCCTCAATCCAAGTCAGTACCTCACCTCGAACATCATGGGCCCTCACCTTGCTCAGCAGCCTCCCGTGAGGCACCTTATCAAAGGCTGTTTGGAAGTCTAGACAGATAATATCCACTGGGTTTCCCTGGTCTAACCTACTTGTTACCGCTTCAAAGAAATCTAACAGGTTTGCCAGACACGACCTCCCCTTACTAAATCCATGCTGACTTGTTCTAACCCGACCCTGCACTTCCAAGAATTTAGAAATCTCATCCTTCACGATGGATTCTAGAATTTTATAAACAACTGAGTTTAGGCTAATCAGCCTATAATTTTCCATCTTTTGCCTTGATCCTTTCTTAAACAAGGGGGTTACAACAGCAATTTTCCAATCACATGGGACTTTCCCAGACTCCAGTGGCTTTTGAAAGATCACAGCCAATGCCTCCGCTATTTCCTCAGCCACCTCCCTCAGAACACTAGGATGTAGCCCGTCGGGGCCAGGAGACTTATCAATTTTTAGACCTTTCAGCTTTTCTAGCACTTTCTCATTTGTAATGCCTGCCATACTCAACTCTGTTCCCTGGCTCTCCTTAATTGTTGGGATACTACTCATGTCTTCCAAGAGTAGACTGTGAAGACTGACACAAAGTACTTATTAAGTTCTTCAGCTATTTCCCTATATCCCACCACGAGCCTTCCAGCATCAATTTGGCGCATCCCAATATCTACTTTTGCCTCTCGTTTGTTTCTAATGTATTGAAAGAAACTTTTACTATCATTTCTAATATTACTAGCTAGCCTACCTTCATATTTGATCCTCTCCTTCCTTATTTCTCTCTTTGTTATCCTCTGTCTGTTTTTGTAGCCTTCCCAATCTTCTGATTTCCCAGTGCTCTTGGCTGCTTTATAGGCTGTCTCTTTTTCTTGGATGCATTTCCTGAACATCCTTTTTCAGCCATGGCTGTCTAATCCCACCCCGGATAATCTTTCTTTTCTTTGGGATGAACCTCTGTGCTGTGACCTCAATTACACCCAGAAACTCCTGCCACTGTTGGTCTACTGTCTTCCCCACTAGGCTCTGCTTCCAGTTAATTTTCATCAGTTCCTCTCTCATGCTCCTGTAATTACCTTTATTTAACTGTAACACCATTACATCCGATTTTGTCTTCTCTTTTTCAAACTGCAGACTGAACTCTACCATATTATGATCGCTGCCTCCTAAGTGTTCCCTTACTTTGAGATCTTTTATAAAGTCTGGCTCATTACATAGCACTAAATCCAGAATAGCCTGCTCCCTTGTGGGCTGCATCACAAGCTGTCCCAAAAAGCCACCCCGTAAACATTCCATGAATTCCCTTTCTTTGGATCCACCAGCAACATTATTCACCCAATCCACCTGCATATTGAAGCCCCCACGATCACCGTGACCTTGCCTTTCTGACATGCCCTATCTACTTCCCGGTGCATCTTTCGCCCGTGGTCCTGATCACTGTTAGGGGGTCTGTACATAACTCCCATTATGGTTTTCTTGCCTTTGAGATTCCTCAACTCCACCCACACAGACTCCACATCCCCTGACTCTATGTCATTCAGTGCCGTAGATTCAATTTCATTCTCAACTAACAAGGCAACTCCTCGCCCTCTGCCCACCTCCCTGTCTTTTCGAAAAGTTGTGAATCCTTCGATGTTTGACTACCAGTCCTGAACCCCCTGCAACCAAGTCTCTGTGATGCCTACTTCATCATAATCATTCAAGATGATTTGTGCTGTTAATTCACCCACTTTGTGGCGAATACTATGAACATTGAGGTAAAGTGCCTTAATGCTAACTTTCATGTCATTATTAGAGATATCGGAAATCCGAAGAAGTCTTAAGCTGTCCTGCATTCGATCGTGCAGTTACCCTCCGGCTCTCCGGGTGATGAAAGCTGGGATCCGGCTGCAGGGCCCTTGGAAGGAAGCATGTCCTTGGCTCGGGCAACAGCAAAACTAGGCAGTGTGCTGTGCTGTGCTGTGTGAGCTGTAAACCTGCAGCTTCGAGTCTCGGTGGTGCATTGGTGACGCTGACAAACTGTTCGAGGCTGGGCACTGCCTTCACCGAGCCCTGACGGGCCGGAGCTAAAATGCCCGGCTTTGGGCTCGGCCCGCAGGCGGATCTGACTGTCGTGTCCCAAGTTAAAGGTCTCGATTGGCAATGAGAGGTTCCATCGAGATTGGTTCTGGAATCTCTGGATTCAGTGCCCAGAGCGCTAACCATTACACCATGGGACTGACTGCGACGCTCTCCCTCGGAAATAAAACATCAGTGGGTGCCGTTGGTCCCCCAGTGAGCTGGTCAGCGCTCCAGACTCTGGATCCAGCAATCTGAGATTGAATCTTGGTGGGTTCTCTAATTGCTGTGTCCTTGCCAGTTGTGCACATTGGGAGACTTTGGTGAAATCTGCCCACGGTCTGTGTCCAAGGCCAGGCTGTTTATCCCCGAAACGTCACATGTCACCGCATTTCTGCCAGCACAGGAAGCACAGCAAGATCCAAATCCAGGCGTGGGGAATTGAGCTCGGGGACTGAGAGTGCGAGACGTTCTCTTGTTGTCTGAGCTGCCCCCAGTGTTGGACACAGAGCAGGTGAGAAAGAGACACCCTCGGGAATGGGACGCGTGCTGCAAAGATGCTCTTAAACACCATCCATCAGAGACCGCGCTTTGGTGACTCGCACGTCGCTTCACAGTCGGAGTTATGTGTGTTCACACGGCGCTGGATGGTCAGGGAATGAACCAGCAGATGTGCTATTTGAATGGACAGCTATGCTGTACTTCTTCCTGGAAGCTGTGTTTTGTGAAGAGGAAGGGATCTCTGAAATGACCCCGAGCTGCTTTCGAAGGCATTGACAAAGTGGATTGCACAGGATTTCGGTGATGTGACGGAATTTGCAGAGGCGTGGGTTGAGAGAACATTGTTGCACTTCTGAAAGATGGGTAATGTGAGCCAATGGATTAGTGATTTTTGTCCTTAATGTTTGCACGCTTCTGTTGCACACAAAGAATCTGCTCTTGTTTCGGTTCTTTAAAGTGTTTGTTCAATGCTCAGCACCATATCGCAATAATATGGGCCCCAACGAGTCCAGATCCATTGAGATATATGCAAACAGTAAGTTTCCAGTTCATATTTATTTTACCTATACATGACATTTTAATAATGTGGTTGCGCAAATCTCAATTTCGTTCACTCAACAATAGATTTAATTTGTCTGGTCTGCTCTCGGATGCTTCATTAATAGGAACACACCTGGTCTATGTCTGAAATGTCAGCTTTTGTGCTCCTAAGATGCTGCTTGGCCTACTGTGTTCATCCAGCCTCACATTTTATTTTCTTGGAATTCTCCAGCATCTGCAGTTCCCATTATCTCAGATTCTGTGCCATTCTCAGGTTTACCTTTTTACCCTTTAGAATTGTCAATTAACCAAAGTGGTTTTTTTTCAGAATTTTAATTCCGGTGGAGATGTTTTTCAGAGATCACAGGAACTGCAGATGCTGGAGAATCTGAGATAACAAGTGTGGAGCTGGATGAACACAGCAGGTCAAACAGCATTAGAGGAGCAGGAAGGCGGACGTTTCTGGCCTCGCCCCTTCTTCAGAAATGAATGGTCCAGGCCTGGAGATGTTTTTTTTCAAATACTTTTCCCTCAGAGAGAGTATGTGTGTATTTTGAAGATAGTTATGGGGATAATCAGTTATAATACTGTATTACAGAGTATGTACGCATTTTATTCAACTGTGAAAACATATTCCTGGAGCAGGTGGGCCTTAAGCCCTCCTGGCTTAGAGATAAGAACACTTGCACAGTCTTCTGCTGACCAGACAACAAAGTGTGAAGCTGAATGAACACACCAGGCCAACAGGATCTTAGGGGCACAAAAGCTGACGTTTCAGACCTCGACCCTTCATCAGAGCATCTACTGACCAATATTGCATTGATATATAGAATCATTACGGTGCAGAAAGAGGCCATTTGGCCCACATTGACCTCGAAAAAGCTTCACAAGCCCCCACCCGATGTGGTAACCCTGCATTTCCTGTGAATCATCCACTGAGCCAGCACATCTTTAGATACTCAAGTGCAATCCAGCATGGCCAATCCACCCAAACGTGTGCATCTCTGGACTGTGGGACCACATCACCCAGTGGAAACCAACACAGGCATGAATAAAACATACAAACTCCGGTTTGCTCAAGCGATATTCCCAAGGCTGGATTCAAACACAGGTCCCTGGTGCTGTGGAGTAGCAGGGCTAATCACTGAGCCACTCTGCCACCCAGGGCTCAATACCATTTGCTTCGATAATAAACCTGCCAACGCGTTGGGTGACCAAAACACTGCTGCCTGAGCAACTTCATAGAAGCATTGAATGTCTACAGTGTGGAAGCAGGCCATTCAGCCCATCCAGTCCACACCAGCCCTCCAAAGACGCAGTACCACCCACCTCCAACAACATTTCCCAAGGCTAATCTACCCAGACTGCACATCCCTGTACACTATGAGCAATTTAGCACAGCCACTCCACACTCACCTGCACAGCTATTGGTGAACAAAAACTCACAAAATTCAAATTTGTTCAATCAAAACCAATCTTTAATTGACAAAATGCAAGTGACTGACACCCGTTCTAAAGTACGATGATCCATTACGCAAAACTACGCAACACTCATCTTCCTCAGTAGCATGAGTGAGCCAGGTCTAAGTTACATTTGACACAAGCTGACAGGGTTTCATTCCTAGTGTTGTGGTCTTCAGTGCTTCAAACTCAGTGTTCTTCTTTATTCCTCTGAGGGTGATTGTTTCCTGGGTTTCTAGCCCAGTGTTCAGTCCATCAGTACATTTATTTCTCAGGGAGGTGTGGGACACAGTGGCTGAGTGGGTAACCCTGCTGCCTCCCAGCCTGAGGGACCTGGATTTGTTTCTAGCCTCAGGTGACAGTCAGCGTGGGGTTGGGAAATGCTCTCTCCGTGTCTGCAAGTGTTTCCACCCACAGTCCAAAGGCATATGGATTAGCCATGGGACATGCAAGGTTTCTAGGATTGGGTGAGGGGGTGGGTCTGTTTGGGACATTCTTTGAAGGTTTGGTGTACACTTGCTGGGCAGAATGGCCTTCTCCCACACTGTAGGGATTCTATGACAGTGAACCTGCTTGTAGCAAATTGCCAAATCCTTTCACTTCAGCAGTAAAAAGTTAATATTCCAGTTGGTTAGGCTATCTCCTGCTGTCTATCTATTCAGTCGAGATGCCGTTGCTTCACTTAATTTAGTTATCTTTTGCCATTGAGCCAGTCGCCTGCTCTGCCCAGATTGTGTTAGAACCACTTGGGTCCTCAGAGCTCCCAACATTTACCAGCATGCGATAGAATCATGAGGGGAATAGATAAGGTGAGTAGCCAAGGTCTTGTCTCCAGTGGAGGGGAGTCAAAACTGAGAGGACATCAGTTTAAGTTGGGAGGGGAAATGTTTAAAAGGGACCTGAGAGGTAACATATTCCACACAGAGGTTGGCACTTGTGGGGAACAAGCTGCCACAAGAGGCTGGTACAATGACAACATTTAAAAGGCATCTGCATGGGAATATGAATAGGAAGGATTTAGAGGAATATGGGCCAAATGCTGGAAAATGGGAGTCATTCAGATGGGGAATCCTGGTTGACATGGACGTGTTGTGCTGGAGGGTCTGTTTCTGTGCCGTGTGACTCTATGACTTACATTTGGTCTGACGACAGTGTTTGTTGAGGAGCCTGTTGATTGAACTTGTTGTTTGAAAACTAATGTACAAAAGATACTTAACTGGTCACCTTGGTAACTGTAAAAAAACATTTTTATTTGATGTTACAATCTGTGAAATATTTGATTTGATTTGATTGTCACATGTCCTCGTGTACAAAAGTAGGGAAAAGTGTATGAGATAACAAGGTGTGGAGCTGGATGAACACAGCAGGCCAAGCAGCATCAGAGGAGCAGGAAGGCTGATGTTTCGGGCCTAGAGTGTATAATGTCACGGCGCAAGGCACCATCTTCGGTACAAATACCTAATTCCAGAATCTTAAGGACAAGGGAGAAAGAAATAACAAAGTTAACAGGTAAACTTTTCAGGAATTATAGTCCAGCGTAAAACATAGGAAATAGGGTTAAAAGTTACACATTGCAGAACATCTTGGGTTTAATTGAAAATAAATAAATAAAGCTGTGAGTTCAATTGTCACAGTCTTTCTAAAGTGTTTCACTACAGTGGGACCACACTGCAAGGAATTACCTCGAAACCAGAAGTCCACGCTGATACTATGCCAGGCTGAGAGCCCACCACACTGGGCCACTGAGAGACTACTCTGCTCGACCGCGAGATCACCACACTCGGTCACTGAGAGAATACCATGCTAGACCAAGAGACCACCACACTGGTCCACTGAGAGACAGCCGCAGTGGGCCATTGTGAGACAGCCACACCAGGCTGAGAGACCACCACACGAGGCCACTGAAATACCGCCACAGCAGACTGAGGGACCACCACACTGGGCCACTGAGAGACAGCCACGCTGGTCCACTGAGAGGTGGACACATTGAGTCACTGAGAGACTACTACGCTTGACCAAGAGAACACCCCATTTGGTCACTGAGCGCGCCAGCCAGGACGAGAGATTACCTCTCTGCGTTACTGAGAGACTGCCAGCACAGACCAAAGGGTAAATCTGTTGGAAATGTGTTGGGGTTCCATGGGTCTACCCCTTCCAGCTGAGGCAGCAATTTACTTGCAGTTTACTCAACTGGATAAAATGTTCCCTCTTCCGTCTTAAAATGTGTTCAAAACTGTGAAACATAAATATAATATCCATGTTGAGAAATCCAACGTGCAATTTTTGAGAAACTTGAAAAGCAAAAGATTTCATTGTAAATATTTAACATTTTAACTCACATATTGTTTGAGTAAATTATAATGAAGAAGCACAGGGTCGCAGGAACTTTATTTTCAGTTCAAACAAGTAGAGGCAACTTTATGCTGTATTTCAACCTTGTCTTGCCCCTATCCCAGGGAAGTTTCATGGGCTCAGAGTCGAGGGAAATCATTGAAACGCAGCAGTGTGGAAACAGGCCCTTCAGCCCAACAAGGTTACAGTGATCCCTGAGAATCCCACCCAGACCCATTGCCCTTTCACCCACAAAGTCGATCCATCCCTGAGCACTCTGTGCAATTTAGCATGGCCTACCCGCCGATCCAGCACATTTTTGGAATGTGGGACAAAACCAGAGCACCCAGTGGGAATCCACTCGGAGATGCAGAGAATGTGCAAACTCCCCGTGGACAGTCACCCGAGGGTGGAATTGACCCTGTATTACTAGTGCTGTGAGGCAGCAGTGCTGACCACTGAGACACTGTGCTGTCCCATGTCAATGTTATTTTAAAAGAGTTGCAGGAACTTTATTTTAGGTTCAAAAGAGTCCCGCGGCCTTTGGTGACAGAAGAGAAATTGAGGTGTTTAATGGGTGCAACGTAAGGTATGAGAGGGTGAAAAACAGATCCTGTCTGCTCACAACAGTGTTAACTAGACAAGGCTGTGAGGGGACAGACAAGAAAAATGGGGAACCCACATCATGCGGTCTGGCTCTGAAGTTGTGGGATTCAATGTTGAGCCCTCCAGGCTGTAACGTGTATCCATGGAAAATAAGCTTTTCTTGCTCAAGTTTGCTTTGTGCCACGTTGGAACATTGCAATGGGCCTAGGACGGAAACAGTGAGAGAATAAAATGTGATGTTATGTTATGGGATATCCCTGCTCTTCAGATAAACATTAAACTCCATACTTTTAATCAGAGCATTGCAAAGCTGAGGCCTACCTCACCATTGAGGCGATGTTAAATACAGATCTCTCTCACTGGCAGAGTTAGGGCAGACCAAGGCCCCATCATTTCTTTCATAATCACTGATTGGGTTGTTTTGATATTTCTCATGACCAATCCTGGTCATTCTACGTTAGAAAATACCCTTGGCCTTGTAAATTTTATCAGGAGATTAATTAAAACGCTTCCTTAGGACGAGCAATGTCAGTTGGAGCAGGGAAAGATGGACTTGATTTTCTGTTTGATGAGGCTAAGAGAGGTTTTAGTGAGAAATGCAGGGGCAAGTTTCCAGAGGACAGAAATATCAAGAAGCAGAGAACAGCAGTTTAAAGCCATTGCCAGCAAAGCCTACAGAGTAGATGTAGAGATTTGTGAGTCAGAGTGTGAGTGTTTGTGCGTGTGTGTGTGTGTGTGTGTGTGTGTGTGTGTGTGTTTGTGCGTGTGTGTGTGTGTGTGTGTGTGTGTGTGTGTGTGTGTGTGTGTGTGTGCGTGTGTGAATGAGTGCGCATGTGGGTGTACGTGTGGATGTGACATAAAGCATGAAAACAGGACCATGATCCAACAATGTCCCTGCTGACCAACAAACACCAAACCACACTAACCCTTTTCACCTGCATTTGGTCCTCTGCCTGTGATACCCGGGCATTTTAATTGCCCATCTCAATGTCTGTTACATGCTGCGAGAACACGTATCTCAGCACCCACTCAGGGAGCAGCTTCTGTGTATCTGACATCCTCTGGGTCAAATAGCTTTCTTCTCAGATCTCTTCTCAGCCACTTTCTCCTCACCTTAAACTCATGCCCTCTCATCTGCCTTGGGGAAGAGCCTTCCATGATCTACTCAGTCTATGCCTTCAAACAACTTTGTACGACCCATTCAGATCCCACCTCAGCCATCCCTGCTGCTGGGAAGACAAAGCCGGCACATCCAGTCTCTCCTCATAAATGAGAGTTTTCATTCCAGGCAACATCCTGGTGAATCTACTCCGCAACCTCCCCAGTGCTATCATGCCCTTTCCAATCATTTGGCAACCAGAATTATACAGACTATTCCATCTGTGGCCCAAGAAATGTTTAATGAAGTTGTAACAAATCCTCCTTGCTCCTGTGTTCTGTTTCCTGGTTAATGAAGACTAGCAGCTCCATGTGCCAACTTAACCATCCTGTCTACCTGTGCTAATAGTTCAGGGATCTCTGGACATGTCCCACAAGGTCACTTTGTTCCTCAGTAATCTACAGGATCTACCATTTATTTTGTCCTTCCAGCCTGCTCCAGCATTCCACAGGACCATGGCTGATACAACATTCCTCACATCCACTTACCTGCCTATTCCCCGACGAATCAAGGATCTATCTCTGATGAAGATAAACTCAAAACTTTATCTTGATCTCTTTCCATGTAATTTCGAGCATTTCTTTTTTTTTTTCAGTACAGATTCCAGCTTTGACAAGGATCTATCGATCTCAGTCTTAAATATATACATGTACTCTGTTCCTAGAGGTTTTAGTGTGCCCATGACGTCCTATTAATCCATTAAACAAAGCTTAATTTCTCATTTATTAACTCCGCTCGGTAGGAATTACCTACATTTGCAATTTTGGTCCATAGACAACCCTCCAAGAGCCACAACATTTTTCTCTGTACCAGGTATGATTGTAACTAGCGGCGAGCTTTCTCCCTGATTCCCCTTTGCTCCAGATTTGCTGGGGCTCCTTGAAACCAGACCCAGTCTCATGTGGCCTTGATGTTATAGGTAGTCACCGCTGGAATTCACACAATCTTGACTTTACAGTCAATCAGTCTTTCCCAATGCGTAATTTATTTTTCACTAAATGCTGTCTGTCTGTCCTATGCTGAATTGGACCACCATGTAGACTGACCACAAGGTGTACCATCCAACAGACTCACTGCAGTAACTCATTGAATCTGTTCAAAAAAAATACTCATTTCAGAAAAAAGTGTTATACCAGGTTCAAAACATTAACTCTGTGTCCAGATGCTGCCAGGCTTGCTGAGGTTCTTCAGCATTTCCTGTGTTTGCAAAGTAACATTTCCATTCTACGTATCCGAAATTATTTTCCTGAGGATATGTGACTGGGATCAGACAGGTGTGTTTTGCATTTCACCTTTGGTGCATATGATGTCGACCCACAGGCATTTCAAAACAGCTTCTTTTCGGTTGTTGCAATTTTGCAATTAATTTCCAAATTCAAAACACCTAATTTCTCCTGGGAGGCTCACATCAGCTATAAATGTCTCACACACTTAATGTGGAGTAGTGTATCTTACCAACATGCATGGTCCACCAAAAGGTCTGCTCTTTGCAGTTTATTATCCCATTCTTGCAGCTATCGGGGTCCCAGGTACAGTACTGGAATTTGTTGTTTGTTTTGAAAGTAATTTTGATTTTAGCTGCCTCAAAATAAAATTGCTGTGATCGCGAGACTGTCTCTTCACCTTTCAGCATTATAAAGTCTTTCCTGGAAAGATACTTGCATTGAACATATTAATATACCTCTTCAGCTTCAATTCTATCGTTCAACTATACCATTGCTTTGGATATGCTACTATTTCTCTCTTTCAACTGAATATTTTACTGACTCGTGCATAATAGTTTGCTGCTGATAACAACATTCCCTTTAAAATATCATCCAATGTACTATTTCTTCAGTGAATCATACATCTCCGAGTTGGGTTTGCAATTTTTTGAGTTAATGTGTCAAGTTTTCTCTTCAGTTGTTTCCTTTATCATTCTTAATAGTGTGACTGCAGATATTTTTTCCAAGTTTTGAAGCACCAATTTGAGTGAATGATGACCACCAGCTACAAGTTGCCATTGTGTCACTTGTAATGTGTTGAGATGATGCTGTCACTTTAACAGGTTACTTTCTCCTCTATTTTTTGAAGAGAGGCTCGAAGGCAGAGGTAACATGCTAGCTGTGGGCAACAGCTTAAGTAAACAGCATGAGAGGCCTTGGGATTTTTTTTTCAATTTAGAACAATGGAGACAGCCTGCACAATTGTGGCCAGCTGTGACAGGTCAGGATTTCTAGTATTTCAAGCGTGAAGCAGCAAAAAGCCATTGGATTCGAGGTTCAGTGAATGCCTTTTCATTGCTATTGTCTCTGAACCTTCTCTTGACGATGAGTCCTCCTGCACTGGAGAACTGTCTGCCATAATAGATTTCAAATTGTTGTCACTACCTTTTAGCTTCTGATTTAATGTTGTTTTGCTGATGTTATTTTCTGACCGAAAACCTTCAATGCATTTACGCTCTTATCCATAACTCTCATATTGAATATGAACAATGCAATATAATTTCACATTGTGACATCTTTACTCGATCTAAGTTTGTCCTTTTGATTGTTTTAATCATACAACTGCTGTTGATAGAATTGGGATGCGGTTTTTTAATTCAGTGCCAGATGTCAAAAGTTCAAATAAAATTATGGTGATAAAACTTATTTCAGGAATCAAATTCTGTTCTGTTCACATGGTCACACCCACGATTCCATTTCAATCATTATCTCAATTGTACATTTTTTTTCATATTGCAGCTAATTTGGCAGTGATTGTGATCCTGTCCAGAGGAAGGTGCGGTCTCTCTAGATGCATCACATACTACCTCATATCCATGGCAGCGACAGACCTACTACTCATTATTACAGCTGGAATATTGATCCGTATTGTTGGAATTTACTTCCCTTCCAGCGTCTTGTACATTACCCCAGTCTGTAGTGTCAATTTGGGGCTAATGCATGGAAGCAGGGAATGTTCTGTCTGGTCAACTGTCGTATTCACGATTGATCGTTTTGTGGCCATTTCTTGTCTGAAATTGAAGACAAGATATTGCACAGAGAAAGTAGCAGCTGTGGTTATAGGGGCAGTTTGTGGCATGAGCTGTTTCAAAAATACCTTCTGGTATTTCAGTTATGAACCATTATATACAATCGACAATATTCCATGGCATTGCAAAATTAAGTCAATATTTTATACATCACCTGCATGGGCTGCCTATGATTGGATACATCGTATTTCAACCCCTTGTCTCCCATTCGTTTTGATCTTACTGCTCAATGCTGTGACGGTCAGACAAATTCTGAAGGGCATTCAAACTCGCAAAAGACTCCGTGTTGGAAAACAGGCAGAAAATCTGAATGACACGGAGGTGAACAATCGGAGAAAGTCCATCATCCTGCTCTTCTGTATATCGGGCAGTTTCATCCTGTTATGGCTACCGAGTCTGTTAACATTTCTCTATGTCCAAATTAAAAACTTTAGTTATTTCTCAGGTTCCAATTACAACGAGTCAAATTTCATCCTGGAGGAAAGTGGGTATATGCTTCAGATCTTAAGTTCCTGTATGAACCCATTTATTTATGCAGGGACCCAGAGTAAGTTCAGACAAGAATTTAATGAGTGGCATTAAATTTTCTGCAAATTTCATACTGAAGATGTTTAAATTTTGACATATAATAAATATTTCATGGAATAATCTTCATCCTATTACCTTCCAGCTGGTGCTCTGAAGGGAATGTTCTGTACAACCGGTCCCAATTTAGGTATTACTGACTTCAGAATGCTTGTGTTTCCGAAGACAATCTCAATCACGGGTATAATTTTAAAGACTCAACCATTACTAACAGCTTCTTCATATTTTCCATAAGGCCATAAGACATAGGAGCAGAAACTTGGCCATTCAGCCCATGCTGTCTGATCCACCATTCAATCATGGCTGACAAGTTGCTCAACCCCGTTTTGCCGCTTTCTCCCTGTAACCCTTGATTTCCTTGATAATCAAGAATCTGTCTGTCTCAGTCTTACATATACTCAATGGTGTGGCCCCCACAACATTCTGTGGCAGTGAATTCCATAGATTTACCACTCTCTGGCACTCTCTCCATTCGAAAACCTCTTCCTTTTACTCTCAGCCTGTGCCCTCGGGTGACTTCAGACTTCAACGTATTCTCCCCATTTACGAAAATAGTCCATGCTTTTATTCTTCTTACCAAAGTGCATGGCCTCACACTTTCCCATGTAGTTCTGCATCTGCCACTTCTTTGTCCACTGTCCCCACCTGTGCAAATCCTTCTGCAGCCTCCCCACTTCCTCAATATGACCCGTCCCTCCACCTATCTTTGTATCATCTGCAAAACTGTCCAGAATGTCTGCAGTTCCTTCATCTAGATCATTAATGTTTAAACTGAAAAGTTGTGGTTCCAGCATTGACACTTGCCAAACACGACTTGCCACCAGCTGCCATCTTGAGAAAGACCGCTTTATACCTACTCTCTGCTTTCTGCCAGACGGCCAATCTTCTATCCATACTAACACCCTGCTTCTGACACCATGGGCCCTTATCTCACGCAGTTCCCTCCTGTGTGGAACCTGGTCAAAGGCCTTCTTGAAGTCCAGGTAGATAACATCAATTCACTCTCTTTGGTCTGCCCTGCTCATAATTTCTTCCAAGAATTCTTGCACATTTGTCAGGCATGACTGCCCCTTGATGAATCCATGCTGACTTTGCCCCATTTTACTGTACACTCCAAAATATTCAGTTATCTCATGGATTTCTTGCAATGGACTTCACAATCTTACCCACGACTGAAGTTAGGCTAATCGACTTGTAAATTTCTGTAATTTGCCTTACTGTCTTTTTAAACAGGGGTGTCATATTAGCAATTTTCCATTTCTCAGGGACCCTCCCAGACTCTCGCAATTCCCGAAATATCACCACTAATGCTTCCATTATCTCTTCAGCTACCTCCTTTAGAACTTTGGGGTGCAGCCTATCTGGTCCAGGTGATTAATCCATCTTCAGGCCAATTAGTTTTACTCGCATCTTTTCATTGGTGATGGACACCATACTCAGCTACCCTGCACTGTGTTCTGATTTCCAAACTCCAACCCTGCATGGTACTGGTAATATTACAGGGGGAAATAGCTGAGTGGTTTTATCAGTTGTCTGTTAATCCAGAGACACAGACAATGTGTTCAAGTCCTACTAAAGCAGATGTTGGAATTTGAATCTGATATTCAAAAAGAATCTGGAAAAGACATTCTATTGATGGCCGTGAATCCAGTGTGAATTCTAAGTGGGTCAACCCATCTGCCTCACAAGAATCTGCCATCCTGACCTGTCTGGCCTACATGTGACCTCAGACCTGCAGTAACATGATTGACTCTGAAATGTCCTCTAGGTAATTAGGGATGGCCAATAAATGCTAGCCGGCAATGCTCACATCCTATGAGTGAATAAAGGAAACGTAAATCACTGGGTGGAAATGCAGCAGCTCAGTGAGGTGATGGGCGCCAATCTTGTTAAATACTGAAGAAATTTGGTTCTGATGAAGAGATGTACCAGACTTGAAACATTTACTCTGCATTTCCTTCTCTCTCCACAAATGTCGCTAGGCCTGTTGCATTTCTCTTAGCTTCAAATCCCCGGCATCTACATTGCTTTGCTTTTACTAATGGGAAAACATGTCTCCTGAATAGGAGAGGTGCTAGCCTAGTGCTATTACTGCTGCCCTGTTAATTTACGGATCCAGGTGATGTTTCTGGTCAGGGCACTCATGTTTTCCTTTGCTCGTATTCAGTGGCAGCACGGTGGCTCGCTGGTTAGCACTGTTGCCTCACAGTGCCAGGGAACCGTGTTTGATTCCACCCTTGGGTGACTGCCTGTGTGGAGTTTGAACATTCTCCCCATGTCTGTGTGAGTTTCATGCCTGTGCTCTGGTTCCCTCCCACAGTCCAAAGATATGAAGAGTCGGGTGGATTAGCCATGCTAACTTGCCCGTTGTGTTCAGGGATGTGTAGCTTCGGTCAGTTGTTGGGGGGAAGGATCTGGATGATGTGTTGTGTGGGTCATTGTGGACTTGTTGGGCCAAAGGCCCTGTTTCCACGCTGTAGGAATTCAATGTTCTGGGGTCCTGCAATTGAATCCCACCGCCTCAGATGGGGGAATTTGAGTTCAATGTAATGTCTGGAATTAGGAATCTAATGATGACCATGAATCCATTGTTTATTGTCAAAAAAAGCCCACCTGGTTCACTAATGTCCTTCAGGAAACGAAAATACCACCCTGACCTGGTCTGGCCTACATGTGACGCCAGACCCACAGCAATGTGTTTGAATCTTAACTGCCCTCTGAGCAATTAGTAATGGCCAATAAATGCTGGCCTAGACAACAACGCCCTCATGCTGCAAATGAATAAAGGGAAAAAAAATCCACTTTCGGATGGGAATCTCTCAGGGACATCCAGATTGACATGATTGTGACTCAACACTCACTGCAAGGAGTTTGAATCTTAACTACATCTGAAATGGCCAAGGAAGTGAAAACTGTACGATATGACGAAGTGGTGGGTGTGGGTATAATTACAAAGTTTAAAAGAAATTTGGATGGAAATATGAATAGGAACGGTTTGGAGGGATATAGGCCGGGAGTTTGCAAGTCGGACTAGTTTAGTCGGGGATAATGCTTGGCATGGACAGGCTGAACCGAAGGGCCTTGTTTCCGTACTGTATCACTCTATGCCTCTACCTGTGACGAGGAGGTTTGGTCAACAAATACTTGCATTGTCCAGGGCAGAAACACATTTCCCTGAAAGTATTAAAAACACCATGAGGCTCTGAGAACAAATAAATAGAAGCATGAGTCGGCACACAACTCTTCATCCACCTCTGCTATAATACACTGCAACACACACACACACACACACACACACACACACACAAATCTTCACGTCCCCCTGCTGGGCCATGAAATAACCACAATCACAGACAAACGATCTCCCTCTCACCTGCCTGATCTGGTCCAATAATAGTCCTCCTGTTTCTATCTGTGTCTTTGTGATCTCGTGTCCACATGGTCAGGAAAAATCCCCAGATATACTTCCTGTCACACTGCAGTTTCTGGATTTTCCAGTGGCCTTTCAAGCGCGGGAGGTATCACTCCCACCTGTGATCCAGCTTTATCATTGCCAAGTATTAACTGTATTTCCTGAATCAAGAATTTCTCTCTTACTCCCATCACCACTGCACGAATTTTCACCGGATTCCCCTCCCGCCATTTATATAATAGAACAAAACTGTTTTCACCATGAATTCCACATATTCACATTGGTTCTGGCGATATTCCCTCTGAACTGCATATCTCCTGACTGTTGACTTGGTCCCGTGTCTCTTAAAATTTTAAATTCTTTCCCCATTCCCTCCTGCCATAAGTGAGAGGCCCTCACCTGATGAAGGAAATCCTTTCAAGAGATCTGGCGCTTAATTTTCAACCCAACCCCTCACCAGGTTGAACATTCTTTTTTACGTTTCTCCCTTCCACTGTTCATTTTGTTTCCACTTCATCAATATTCCTGGCTTCTCCTGTTATCCCACTTTCATCCTCCCAGTGCCCTCTCTAAACCATTAGCACTGTGACTAAATGTGGCCTACTTTATTACAATGAGAATGCCTGAGCTTTTTAACTTCTCTTTCCCCAGCATGGGTTTCCTTTTTACCCCACAGTAAACTATCTTTATTATCTTCAGTGAGATCTCCTTTTCCCTTCCCGCCTGAGGATTTCTCTTTTCCCCAGTTTCTATCCCTCACAGATTTAATTTGATGCTGGAAACCAAACTTTGTTTTATGAGCCAACTAATAACCATCAGCTATTTCAGCTGCTAATCTTGCAGTTGTCACTCTCTGCTCTTCCACATGAATTCTCAATGCCTCAGGAAGTGATTTTTTGAACCCTTCCAAAGTACTTGTCTCTCCAGAAGCATCATACATTTGATCTATTTTTAATGCCCTTATCTACCGATAGGAACTAAATGGTTTGATACTTTCAAAATCAATTTACGTTCAACAGGTTCCCTCATTAGGTTCCAAAAACATTTCTTGCAAGTTTCTGATAGTAGCTCATATACACTTAGGACGGCAATTTTCACCTCATTACTCTCCCCAGGTACGTACTCTGATAATGACGCAAATACCTGATTCACTGTTACTCCCAACTTTGGTTGAGTCAACAAATCAAAATAATTGCTCACCCTGTCCATCACCCTCATGATCGTTTGCACCCTCTCATGTCCACCCTCAGTCTTTTCTGCTCCAAAGAAAACTATACAAGAAATGTGAACTATCCCGCTCCCCTGATGCTGCCTGGTGTGCTGTGTTCCTCCAGCTTCAACACTGTCTTATCTCTGACTCCAGCATCTGCAGTTCTTATTATCTCCAAGCCTGTCTATTCTCTCCTTAAAGCCCAGTTTCTCCATCCCAGGCAATATCCTGGGGACCCTCCTCTCTACCCGCTCTACTGCTATCATATCCTTCCTGTAGTCTGGTGACCAGAACTGCACACTGTTCTCCAGCTTTGGTCTGACCCACGCTCTGTACAACTCCAACATTACCTCCTTGCTCTGATACTCTATGCCACGCCTGATGAAAGCAAGTCATCCATTTGCCCTCTGAACTGTCCTATTCATATGCTGTGTTGACTTCAGGGATCTGTAAATAATTTCTCCAAGATCTGTCAGTTCTGCAAGACTTCCCAGTGTCCTACCATTCATTCAATGTTACCACCACTTGTTTAATTTTTTCCCAAATACATCACCTCGTATTGCTCATGTTTAAACATAATCTGTCACTGATCTGCCCAAACCATTGAATCTCCCTGTAATCTGTGACAATCTTTTCCCCTGTTCGCAATTCTACCAATCCCAGTGTCATCTACAAATTCACTTCACATTTTCATTTCAATTATTTTGTATATAGCAAACAGCCAGGGCCCCAGTACTGATCCTTGTGGTACAAAGCTGGATATCAATCTCCAGGCATTCAATTGCTTTGCACCACTATCCATTCCATGCTATACTCTACCCAGTTTCTGATCCACCTCACCGAGCTTCGACCCTGACATTTTCTTATTTCAAAGACAAGTGTGAGCTGCTATGTTCCAGATGCAAAGCTACTGGTCAAACTAGTCGACATTAAGTGCAACACAATTTATATAGACACTGCAGTTTGAACAAGATCAAAGAAAGAAGAATTTAGAATAACTTAATTCATGGAAAACTTACAAGAACAAATATGTTAATAATTCTAGTTTACTGTTCGAATACAGCAACATCACTTGAACACACCCATTGGCAAAAAAGGAAAACTTGGACTCAGATTTTCACATGCAGTTCTCCAATCCAGTAAGGAAAACTATCAAAAGAAGATCCAGAGACTGGAGCAGCGCAGAGACATCTACTGAAACTTCCAACTCTGTTGAAACCCGAATAACTCATGATGCTCCTGCAAAATCAAAACCCAGAAACCCTGATTTGTGAGAGCTACCCTTATCCATTCAGGTTGTTGAAAAGGATCCAAGGCCTCCAAGCCGTTTACTCACGTGGCCCTCATCATCCAGCTTCTACGTCTCCTTCAATCTGCCTCTTCAAAGATATCAGAACAAAATAACCATGTCAGGTCACTGTGTTGAAGCAATATAAACTACATTTCTGAACTTCCCTCATCCACACACTCCATCACATTTTCCAAACATGCTAACAAATTTGTGAGACAGATGACCTCCCTCTGACAAAGCCACGCTGACTGTCCCTAATTAACCCATGCCTTTCCAAGTGGGTATTAATTCGCTCCTTCAGAATTTTCATCATTACTTTCCCTCTCACTGTCATATGATTCACACTTCGATAATGTTCTGGTCATTCTCTACCACCCTTCTTAAAAGTGGAACCACATTAACCATCCTTCAACCCTCTGGCACTTCCTCTGTGCCCAGAGAGGAATTAAAAATGTGTGTCAGAGCCCCTGAAATTTCCTTCCTCACTACCTACTGCATTCTGGGAGGAAATTGATCTGAGCCACCAACACCTCCTCATTTACTCTGTCAAACTGTGCAAGTTCCTCCAAGTACCTTTTCCTGAATACCATCCCCTCATTTTACTTTTCAAAAATAGAGTCTCTATAGATATAGACAAATATAGATCCTATATTCTTTTAACACCCTTCGAAAATGCTGCAGCTTCACACACTGGGTGCCCCATCAGTCCATAATGAGCCCTACACTTTCTATGGTTAACATCTTCTCTTTTATTAATTCAGAATATGTCTTATGATTCTCCTTAAATCTGTTTGTAATCCCTTTCTTATACCCATATTTTGCTCTTTCAATTGCTCTCCCAAGTTCCCTCTTGCACTTTCTATGTTCTTCTCGGGCCACAGCTGAACTGCTCCCTCAAGACTTGCTGAAAGCATTTCAGTTCTTCTTTATCCAATCCTGAATTGTCCCAGATAGCCGGGGTTCGCTGAACTTACGGACTCTGGATTTGTCTCTTCCCAGCTCCACATTGAATGCTCCCCACTTCTCCAGTGTAGACTTAATTGGAAGAAAATTATCCCAGTCTCCTGTGGCAAAATCCTCAAACTGCACCTTCCAAACACAAGACTACCTCCATCTGGAATGACAAGTGCAGCAGATATGTGGGAGCACCACCATCTCTATAATCACTTCCAAGTCACTCACCATCCTGACTTGGAAATACACCACTGTTCCTTCACCGTCACTGGGGCAAAATCCTGGAATTCCCTCCCTCATAGCATTGTGGGTCAACCCACAGCAGGACGACTGCAGTGGTTCAAGAAGGCAGCTCACCACCACCTTCTCAAGGGGCAATTAGAGATGGGTAAGAAATGCTGGCCAGGCAGCGATGCCCACATTCCACAAAACAAACCAAAAAGTTAAAAGATCCTATGTCATGAATCAGACCAAATCCACTCAAACTCCACCAAGGTTCCAGGTTTTAGCCTCAACACTGACCTTATCTTATTTGAAAAGTAACTGTGAGGTGTTGTATTCCAGATGCATATCAGTTGCTCAAGCTACTCGATATTAAGCATAACACGCTTTATTATTACACCTTCATTTAAAGGACAGACAAAATAAAAACGAAAAGAATTGGCTCAGCAAAACGAAATATATATTAAATATTATTAATTAATATGGTAGTATCCCATAAGCACACCCTTAGCAAAGGCAAATTCAGTCAAACAGATGGTCTCACATGCAAATCTAACAGCAGGAAGAGAACCCCAGCTTTTAGCTGTCACAATTTGGTGTCACTGAAGTTGAAATTGTCTTTGCTTTTTCCGGTAAAGCTACCTGCTGGGGTCCTCTGAGGAAGTCCAACTTAGAAACACACGTTGTTTGTCCTACCTTCTTAATACAGTCTCCCAAATTTGGAATAGGATATGAATCAGATTTTGAAACTGCTTTGACATTGCAATCATCCACACAGAATTGTTGTGTGTGCCATCTGATTTTGCCACAATTACGATGGATGAGCTCCTGTCGCTGTAATTACATTGATTAAGTTATCTTTTCAAAAACATACAAACTATTTTTCATCCTGTACCAACTTTAAATGGTTAATTCTGACAGGCTGTTGCTTAGTTGGAACAGCATTTCCGAAATCATCAGTGTGTGTAATCGGGTTCGTACTCCCAGCGATTCCCACTGAGCTCAACACTTGACTGTAATTAATCTTTCAGGTCATTTTAATTTTCCATCAAAACATAACTCAACAATTTATCGCAATTTTTTTATTTCCAAAAAAAAATCCTCATTCTTTAATTTACTTTGAGGAATGTCCGATTCAAAATCGTCAGAACTTGGCTCTTCACTTTCTGTCATAACCAGTGACACAATCTCCTTTAATATCCCTTCCCTCTCAAAATACCTTCTGAGCATATTCACATGATACACCCTGTGAGGTTTCTTTCTGGCTGGCTTTCTTATCATATAATTCATCTCCTTCAACGATCGATTGATTTCATAATGTCCGCTAAACCTTGTTTATAAATGCTCACCTGCCACTGGAAGTAAGACTAACACTTGATCTACATGAGTAAAATTGTAAACGTTTGATGTCTTGTCTGCTTCTTGTTTTATCATTAGCTGAGCTGCTTTTAACTGCTGTCTAGCCAACTCACCTGCTCAAATTAAACTTTCCCTAAAATTTGACATGTTGTCCAATGTGTGGGCCCTGGGCTCTGACTGTCCAATTTCTACTTAATTGATTTCAGTGGTCCTCCCACCTCATGTCCCAAAACTAATTGAAATTGACTGGATTTAGTTGATTCATTTGGTGCATCCCAAATTGCAAAAGTTACAAATAGAATTCCTTTATCCCAATCTTCTGCATAGTTTTGACTATAAGCCCTCAACATCATCTTTAAACTTTGATGCTAATATTCTCATGCTCCATGCATTTTCGGATTTGAATTGCTTTAAACCAAAACTGCCAGTAAATTCCTTGTGCAATTCTGATTCAAAATTTGACTCTTGATCTGTCTGATATCTCTGGAGGCAGTCCATATCAAGTAATTTTTTTTTGTAACTCTTCACCAATCCTTTTAAATATGATACTTCACAATAGAGTAGCCTCTGTAAATGCAGGAGATACATCTATTATAGTGAAACAATATTGATTCCCACCGATTGTTTGAGGTAGGGGTCCATTGTAATCAATTAAGATCTTTGTCAAAAAATAATTCCTCGATTTAGGGAATGAGTGTGAAAAGCGCTGGGTTTATCACTGTCCGAGTTTTTCCCATCACCTGACACGTGTGGCATGTCCCTCAAAATTCAGGCAAATCCATATGTAGTCCAGTCCAATTAAAATGATTTTGTGTTTTGCCTTTAGTTTCCCTTCATCACAAATAACCTCCTGCTGGTAATTCATCTGCAACCAACAACATCTTCTTCTTATAAACAACAGTATTACAGCTTCATGAACTTTTGTCCATTTCTCATCTGCTTCGATGTGTGATGGACTCCATTTTTAGAACCAGAACATTTTTATATCGCCTGCCTATCTATTATCATTATGTTTTCTTCGTGGCTGTGTTTTACGTTATGTTTACTTTCTATTTGATTTTTTAATAAAACTCCTAATTCGATATTCTATTGTCAACCTCAGTCATTTTTACTTTGTCCATGGGATGCACCTCTGGCTAACACCACACTTATGGCACTGCAGTTCTGGGTTGGTGTGCCACTGTTAATGTAACAGCAAAGGGTTATGTTATGCTGTGTACGAACCATTGAGTCAGGAATTCAACTCCGAGTTCCACTGTACATATCTCATGACATCAACCCACAGGCTTTTCAAAGCACTTTCCTTTCAATTGTTGCAATTTCGCAATTAATTCTCAATTCAAAACACTGAAATGCTCCCGGGAGCCTCACATCAGGTATAAATGTCTCACACACTTAATGTGGAATAGTGTATCTTACCGAGATGTATGGTGCACCAAAAGGTCTGCTCTTTGCAATCTATTATCCCATCTTCGCAGCTATCAGAGTGCCAGGTACAGTACAGGAATTTGTTGTATGGTTTGAAAATAATTTTGATTTTAGCTGTGTCAAATGAAAATGAGTGTTATCACGAGTCTGTTTTGTGTAACGTTTTCCCTTTCAGCATTAAAAAGTCTTTCCTGGAAAGTTATTTGCTTCGAACATATTAATGTATCTCCTCAGATCCACTTACTTCATTCAACTGTATCATTGCTTTGGTTCTGTTATCTTTTCTCTCTTGTCATGGAATATTTTATTCACTCGTGTATCATGATTTGCCCCTTTAACAACATTGCCTTTAAAATATCATTTAATGCAGTATTTCTGCCCATGAATCATATATCTTCTGTTTGGCTTTTCATTTTTTTGAGTTCTTGTGTCAAGCCTTCCCTTCAATTGTTTCCGAGGAGAATGTGAACTTCTCAAATGCAGGTGAACGTTTTTTGAAATAACATTAACTCTGTACCTGCAGGGAGCTTTGGGTGTGGGCCATCTCATGAGCACACAAACTTCAAAAATCTAACACAAAAAGGGCCCTGTGACAACATAGTCGAGACTCTATCACTGTCCCATGGTGATTGGGATTGAGTCCCATCTGTGACTGAAGTGTAACGTAACTTGCATGAACTGATGGGACAGAAATAATTGCATGTCCTGTTCGTGTCATGCAATGCAATTCATGATATTCACACAACATGTAAAGGTCTCTAATTTTCAATTATTCTAAACAGTTAGCAATAAGTTCTGTGCTGGAATGGTGAGCACTCTGGGATCTTAATCCGTTCAGTCTCATCCAAATTATGGAGAACGCCATTTATTCCGAATACGGTGACTGAATCAAAAGACCTCAGAGGAATTGTGCCATACGGTTCCAGGTTGGTCTGACACTCTGATTGTCATTGTTAAGGATCATGTTATATATAGTGTTGGCAACCTTTGCATCACAAGTTCAAGTCCCAGTTCCCCAGTACGTATCTCACAATCTATCGAAACAGGTTGATTTGCAATAATTATGAAGGGAATCGTGTTGAAACTACCATGAAGGAGAGTTCTACATGTATCCACATGTAATGTTTCTCCTGAAATGGAAGCTAAAATGCATTGAATATTGACGTATCATGCTAAACTTCATTGTTTGGATCACAGGAGTGTCGCGAGTGAAATGTAAAGCAATACAATGTGACGAGGCCCATTAAGTCTGCTCCAGCAAAAGCTACTCAAAATCTACACCTAACCCACTTTCAAACCCACAGCCTTGCATGCTTTAGCATTACATGTGCTGATCCACATCCTTTCTTTGTAGGTTGTGAGGTTCCCCACCTTGGCTATGCTCCCAGGCCGTTCATTCCAGACCTCTCCACCCTCTGGGTGAAAGATAATTGTCCTCAGAAGCTCCCTACACCTCCTGCCATTTTTGACAGGTTCCGTGCTGGATTTGAGTGGAAAAATATTGAACTTAAACATCAAAATAACTCTTTGTTTGCTGCAGCCAAGTCATAGCTGTATCTCATAGTTATGATTACTAGTTATTTCTCACTCTAATATTATATGTCTCATATGAAGTCACAGCATTCAGAGGATTAACATTTCAGACCTGAAGATAACAATTGATGCAGTGAAATGATGTTATTTTATGGAAAATTATAAACAAAATTGCAGACACATGGTAACAATGTAAGGGCCACTTTATTTGTAAGGTTTATTTTTTTACTGTACCACATAATGCCTGGTTTCCATTCTCAGTCTCTAACTCCATTCCTGGTTCAGTGCCAGCTTGGTGTTGAAAGGGATCTGAGACTGATGGTGTCTGAGTGAACATTGCTAAGGCCAAACTAAAGAAATGTTCTGAATTGTTCCTGCTCTCAAACTTTCCTGAAGGTAAGATCATTGTCGTATCATTCCAATATGCGCTTAAAAGTTATAATTCAATTTGCATGAGTGACTGAGCAAAGACCTGATCCTAGTTCTCCTGAGCAGCTGCAGTAACAATGCTGCTTAAATGGTATGTCTGTATCTCAATCAGGTAAAGGCGAATTTGCCATTGTCTATCGAGACCATGAGACTGCACTCTCGTTCAAAAAAAAAGATTGCTGGTGTTTGAACTTGAATGTTTTATAGTTCTACTCACACTGTCTCTCTCACTCTTCCATTTCCAACATTCTCTGGATTATCCATCGTTTTCCTATTGCAGCTAACTTGGCAGTGATTGTGATCCTATCCAGAAGAGGGTGCGGTCTCTCCAGATGTATCACTTACTACCTCGTATCCATGGCAACGGCAGACTTACTAGTCATTATTACAGCTGCGATACTGAACCATGTTGTTGGAATTTAGTTCCCTTCCAGCGTCTTCTATGTTACCCCAGTCTGTAGTTTCAATTTTGCTCTATTGGCTGCAAGCAGGGATTGTTCTGCCTGGGTAACTGTCGTATTCACTATCGATCGTTTTGTGGCCATTTCGTGCCTGAAATTGAAGACAAAATATTGCACAGAGGAAGTAGCAGCTGTGGTTACAGGAGCATTTTGCGGAATGAGCTGTTTCAAAAATACATTCTGGTATTTCATATGTGAGCCTTTATATATAATTGATTATATTCCATGGATTGCAAAATTAAGGCAATATTTTATACTTCACCTGCATGGGCTGCATTTGATTGGATTGATAGCATTTCAACGCCTTGTCTCCCATTCGTTTTGATCTTACTGCTCAAAGCTGTGACTGTCAGACAAATTGTAAAGGCCATTCATACTCGCAAAAGACTTCGTGTTGGAAAACAGGCGGAAAATCTGAATGACACAGAGGTGAACAGTCGGAGAAAGTCCATCATCCTGCTGTTTTGTATCTCGGGCAGTTTCATCCTGTTATGGCTGCTATTTGTCTCAATATTTCTCTATGTTCGAATTAAAAATGTAAGTTGCTTCTCGGGTTCCAATTACAATGAGTCCAATTTCACCCCGGAAGAAAATGGGTCTGTGCTCCAGATCTTAAGTTCCTGTATAAACCCATTTATTTACGCAGGGATGCAGAGTAAGTTCCGACAGGAGTTCAGGGTGGGTATTAAACTTTCCATCAATTTCATTCTGAAGATGATTAAATTGTGACATATAATAAATATTTTTATGGAATAAACTGTATCGTGTTCCCTTCCAGCTGGTGCTGTAAAGAGATTGTAGCGTACAGTTCGAGGGGGGTGATGGCTGAGTGGTATTATCACTGGACTGTTGACCTAGATACTGTTCTGGGAGCTCAAGTTCAAATCCCACCGTGGCAGTTGGGCAGTTAGTGGAATTTGAATTCAATAAATACATGCAATTAAGAAATCTAAGGATGACCATGAATCCAATGTTGAACGTCAGAAAATCCCATCTGGTTCACTAATGTCCTTTGGGGAAGGAAACTGCCATCCTTACCTGGTCTGGCCTACATGTGACTGAAGACCCATGGTGATGTAGTTGACTCACTGCTGCACTCTGGCCATTTAGGGATGGGCAATAATGCTGCCAAGTCAGCGATGCCCAGATCCCATTCATGAATAGAGTGAAAAATAGAAGATGCCCAGATTTAAAAATTTCTGACTTAAGTAGGTTTGTACAGATGAACGCAATCGCATTCGCGGCTATAATTTTAAAGACTCAACACTTCATAACAATTCCTTTCCATTGTCCTGCACTAGGTCCTGATTGGCCAACTCCAACCCTTCTGTGTACTGGCAATGTGACGGGGAGTAAATCACCTTGTGGTATTATCACAGACCCACAGTAACATGGTTGGCTGGGTAATGAGGGATGGCCAATAAATGCGAGCCAGCAATGCTCACATCCTGTGAGTGGATAAAGGAAAACTAAATCTCTGAGTGGAAATGCAGCAGCTCAGTGAGGGGATGGGGGACAATATTGGTAAATACTGAACAAATTTGGCTCTGATGAGGAGATATACGGGACTTGAAAAGTTTACTCTGCATTTCCTTCTCTCTCCACACATGTTGCCAGACTCATTGAGTTTCTCTTTAATTAGTTTCAAATCTCTAGCATTCCCATTGCTTTGCTTTTACTCATAGGAAAACGTGTCCCATTAATATCTCTTTCCAGATGGAAATCCCTCAGGGATATCCAGATGGACATGTATGAGACTCCACACTCACTTTAAGGTGTTTGACTCTTAACAACATCAGAAATGACCAAGCAATTCGGCACGCACATACACACACACACACACACACACACACACACACACACACACAGTCACACACACAGTCACACACACAGTCACACACAGTCACACACAGACACACACAGACACACACAGACAATTTAATTTTCACCTCCCCCTGCTGGACCATGAAACAACCACAATCACAGACAAATGATCTCCCTCTCACCTGCCTGAGCTGGGTCCGATAATAATCCTCCTGTTTCTATCTGTGCCTTTGTAATCTTGTTACAACATAGTCAGGAAAACTCCTCGGATACACTTCCTGTCACACTTCAGTTTCCTGATTTTCAAGTGGCTTTCAACCACAGCAGGCATCATTCCCACCTGTGAGAAAGACAGAGTAGTTGTCAAGGGGGATTTCAACTTTCCAAATATAGACTGGGAACACTTAGTTCGAGCACTATAGATGGGTCAGTTTTTGTCCAGAGTGTGCAGGAGGGCTTCCTGACACAGTATGTAGATAGGCCAACAAGGGGCGAAGCCACATTAGATTTGGTACTCGGTAATGAGCCCAGCCAGGTGTTAGATTTGGAAGTAGGTGAGCACTTTGGTGATAGCGATCACAATTCTGTTATGTTTACTTTAGTGATGGAAAGGGATAGGTGTATACCACTGGGCAAGAGTTGTAGCTGGGGGAAAGGCAATTACGATGAGATTAGGCAAGATTTAGGGAGCATAGAATGGGGAAGGAAACTGCAGGGGATGGGCACATTAGAAATGTGGAGCTTATTCAAGGAAAAGCTCCTGTATGTCCTAGATAAATATGTACCTCTCAGGCAGGGAGGAAGCTGTAGAGAGCAGGAGCCGTGGTTTACGAAGGTGGTGGAATCTCTGGTCAAGAGGAAGAAGAAGGCTTATGTTAGGATGAGATGTGAAGGCTCAGTTAGGGCACTTGAGGGCTACGAGGAAGCCAGGAAAGACCTAAAGAGAGAGCTCAGAAGAGCCAGGAGGAGACATGAGAAGTTGTTGGCGGATAGGATCAGGGTAAACCTTAAGCATTTCTATAGGTATTTAAGGAATAAAAGAATGACGAAAGTAAGATTAGGCCCAATCAAGGATAGCAGTGGTAAGTTGTGTGCGGAGTCAGATGAGATAGGGGAGCGCTAACTGAATATTTTTCAACAGTATTCACTCTAGAAAATGACAATGTTGTCGAGGAGAATACTGAGATACAGGCTACTAAACTAGGTGGGATTGAGGTTCACAAGGAAGAGGTATTAGAAATCCTACAGAGGGTGACGATAGATATGTCTCCTGGGCTGGATGGGATTTACCCTCGGATCCTCTGGGAAGCCAGGGAGGAGATTGCCGAGGCTTTGGCATTGATCCTTAACTCCTCATTATCTACAAGAATAGTGCCAGACGACTGGAGGATAGCAAATGTGGTTCCCCTGTTCAAGAAGGGGAGTAGAGACGACCCTGGTAATTATCGGCCAGTGAGCCTTACCTCAGTTGTTGGTAAAGTGTTGGAAAATGTTAAATAGGATAGGATTTATAATCACCTAGAAAAGAATAAATTGATTAGGGATAGTCAGCACGGTTTTGTGAAGGGAAGGTCGTGCCTCACAAACCTTATTGAGTTCTTTGAGAAGGTGACCAAACAGGTAGATGAGAGTAAACCGGTTGATGTGGTGTATATGGATTTCAGCAAGTCGTTCGATAAGGTTTCCCACAATAGGCTATTGTACAAAATGCGGAGGAATGGAATTGTGGGAGGTATAGCAGTTTGGATCGGAAATTGACTTGCTGAAAGAAGACAGAGGGTGGTAGTTGATGGGAAATGTTCACCCTGGAGACCAGTTACTAGGGGTATACCGCAAGGGTCAGTGTTGGGTCCAATGCGTTTTGTCATTTTTATAAATGACCTGGATGAGGGTGCAGAAGGATGGGTTAGTAAATTTGCAGACGACACTAAGGTCGGTGGAGTTGTGGATAGTGATGAAGGATGCTGTCGATTGCAGAGACACAGATAAGCTGCAGAGCTGGGCTGAGAGGTGGCAAATGGAGTTTAATGCAGACAAGTGTGAGGTGATGCACTTTGGTTGGAGTAACCGGAAGGCAAAGTACAGGGCTATTGGTAAGATTCTTAGCAGTGTAGATGAGCAGAGAGATCTCGGTGTCCATGTACACAGATCTTTGAAAGTTTCCACCCAGGTTGACAGGGCTGTTAAGAAGGCATACAGTGTTTTCGCTTTTATTAATAGAGGATCGAGTTCCGGAACCAAGAGGTTATGGTGAAGCTGTACAAAACTCTGGTGCAGCCGCACTTGGAGTATTGTGTACAGTTCTGGTCACCGAATTAAAGGAAGGATGTGGAAACTTTGGAAAGGGTGCAGAGGAGATTTACTAGGATGTTGCCTGGTATGGAGGGAAGGTCTTATGAGGAAAAGCTGAGGGACTTGAGGCTGTTTTCATTAAAGAGAAGAAGGTTGAGAAGTGACTGAACTGAAACATATAAAATAATCAGAGGGTTAGATAGGGTGGATAGGGAGAACCTTTTTCCTAGGATGGTGACGGCGAACATGAGGGGGCATAGCTTTAAATTGAGGGGTGAAAGATAGAGGACAGATGTCAGAGGTAGTTTCTTTACTCAAGTGTAGTAAGGGAATGGAACGCTTTGCCTGCAATGGTAGTAGATTTACCTACTTTAGGTACATTTAAGCCGTCATTGGACAAGCATCTGGACGTACATGGAATAGTGTAGGTTAGATGGGCTTGAGATCGGTATGACAGGTCAGCACAACATCGAGGGCCGAAGAGCCTGTACTGTGGTGTAATGTTCTATGTTCTATGTTCTATGATCCAACTTTACCATTCCCGACCATTAAGTGAATTTTGTGAATCAAGAATTTCCCTCTTACTCCCACCACCTCTTCACCCATTTTCATCAGACTCCCCGACCTCACATCACAGAATGGAACAAAACTCTTCTCACCCTTACTTACACAAATTCCCTCATTTTTTTCTGGCAATATTCTCTCTGACCTACATATCTCCTGACTGTTGACTTGATCCCGTATCTCTTAAAATCTTAATTTCTTCACCCATTCCCTCCTGCCATATGCGAGAGCCTCTCACCCACTGAAGGAAATGCTTCAAATAGATCTGGCACTTAATTTTCAAACAATCCCTCACCAGGTTCTTCATTCTTCTGCAGGTTTTTAGCTTCCACTGTTCATTTTGTTTCTACTTCAGCAATATTCCTGGCTTCCCCTGTTTTCCCACATCCATCTTCCCACTGCCTATTCTCAACAACTGACGCTGTAACTAGCTGTTCCTACCAACTTTGTTTGAGTCAACGAAACCTACGTAATCGCTCATTCTGCCCATCGGGCCCATGGTTTTATACGCCTCAATCATGTCTCCCTTCAGACTTTTCCTACTCTGAAGAAAGCAATTCAAGAAATGTTAACTTTCCTGCTACTCTGATGCTGCCTGGACTGATGTGTTCCTCGAGCTCCAACAGTGACTTGTCAGTGACCCCAACATCTCCAAGACTGTCTATTCTCTTCCTCAAGCTCAATTTGATCAGGGAGGCAGTTCTTTCAGTTGTGAGGTTTAACAAGCTGCAAAACAGGGGATTCTGTGACTCACCAGGTGAAGATTGAATACAAATTTCGGTGGAACCTTCCTTCCAACAGTGAAAATAATCAGCTTCAAAAGATTTATTACTTTCCCAAAAGCTATGGCCGCGAATCAAGTGGGAAAACTTGCCCCCCTCGAGTATCTGATGGTAAAAGATACTTGAGAATCTCCGGCGGCCACACACACAGGACCGGCTTTCCATTCGGCCCAGAGGCAGATTAAACTGCTGAGTCCCCAGTGAAGCATTTGGATCGTACTGTGCTTCCTGATCTGGCAGAGGTTTGACGAGTTCAGATGTGCCAGTGCTCAAAGGTTTGCTTTAGAGGCAGATTTCACTGTCGTGCCTTAAATTAAACAACTGGCAGAGATACAGAAGGTAGAGGCCCCACTGAGATTTGAACTCAGATCGCTGGATTCAAAGTCCAGAGTGCTAACCATTACACCATGGGACCACCGTCACTGAGAAGATGCACATGAGACAGAGGGAGAGGAAAAGATGGAAAGTGATTGAGAAATGGCTGCGATAGCTTCATCCTCAATCCTGATTCTGGCGTGGGGATAACAGGGGTGTGACACTGCTCCCTGCTCACTGACAGACACAACTGCACACACGGAGGTGAAATCAGGGATTCATCAGGCAGCTTTGGTGAAAATCAACATGAAAGTGAAACGACAAGTTCAAGGTAGAGAGACAGGACGGTGGGAAATGGGAAACACACAAGACCTAAAGTTGCAGCTGCTTTGAAGAAGCTCAATGTACTTTAAAGTAAACCCTGACAGAGTCGACACACAACGACAATGGAGTTGATGAATGGAAACTATGTGGGGCAGTTCATTGACAAATCTGGGGAAATGCAAAGGGTCAGTTTTATTTGAAATGTATGCAAAACTGGCGAGTTGTACAGAGTGTTGGTCAGGCCACAGCTGGAGTATTGTGTGCAGTTCAGGTCACCTCACGACAGGAAGGATGTGATTGCGTTGGAGGGAGTACAGAGGAGGGTCACCAGCATGTTGTCTGGGATGGAGAAACTGATCTATAAGGAAAGCATAGATAGGCTTGGTTCCAAGGAACGGTCACTGGACCCAAAGCGTCAATTCTGATTTCAATTCACCGATGCTGCCAGACCTGATGAGCTTTTCCAGCAATTTCTGTTTTTGTTCCTGACTCACAACATTCGCAGTTTTGATGGTTTTCAAAATCTATGCCCTCTCATTCTGTACTCACCTAGCCCTTGGGAAAATGCCTTGGCTATTCACCCTACCCAGGCCTTTCATGATTTTATAAACCTCTATAAGTGCCCCCCTCAGTCTCCAATGCTCCAGGGAGAAAAGCTTTATCCTATTCACCATCTCCCAATAACTCAAACCCTCCAACCCCAGTAACATCTCAGTCAATCTTTTCTGCACTCTCTAAAGTTTAGTGACATCCTTCCTATGTAAGGGTGACCAGAATTGTGCACAGTATTCTAAACATGCCCTCACCAATGCCCAGTACAGCCAGAATATGAGATTCCAACTCCTTCACTCAATGTTCTGACCAATGAAGGCAACCATGCCAAATGCCTTCTTCTCCAACTTGTTCACCTGAAACTCCACATTCAAAGGAAATATACAACTAAACCCTACTATACTAGGTCCTTCTGTTTAGCAACACTCCCCAGGGCCCTACCATTAACTGTGGAAGTCCCTGCCCTGGATTGCCTTACCAAAATGTGGCACCTCACATTTATCTAATTTAATCTCAGTCTGGCCTCCCCCCGACAGGTCCTCGGCCAGTTGGCCCATCTCATCAAGGTCCTGCTCTACTCTGAAATAATCCTCTTCTTCACTGCCTACTACACCTCCTATTTGGGTGTCAACTGCAAACTTAGTAACCATGCCTCGTATATTCACATCCAAAATCATTTGTAGAAATTGCAAAAAACGGAGGAACAGGTAAAAAATCCCTGCAGCGTACTGCTTCTCACAGGTCACCAATCTGTGAAGCAACCTCCCACCACCATTCTCTGTGCTCCATCTTCAAGCCACTTTTGAATCCAATTGGTTACCTCTCCCTGAATCCCATATGCTCTAACCTTATGAACAATCTACCATGGGGAACCTTGTGAACACTCTGCTGTGGTCCTTATAGGCAACGTTCATCATTTTACCTTCACCCATTTTCTTTGTCACCTCTTCAAATATTTCACTCGAGTTGGTGGGATATGATTTCCCTGCAGAAAGCCATGTTGACTCTCCCCAGTCAGTCCCAGCCTTTCCAAATGCATATGAATCCTATCCCTCACAATCCCGTCTGAGCACTTCCCTGACTTTGATGTAAGCCTGACTGGTCTCAGTGTCCCCTGGCTTTTCCTTACAGCACTTCTTAAACGATGGCACCACATTAGCCAACTTCCAATCTTGTGGCAACTCGTCTGTGGCTTTCAATGAAATAAATATCTCAGCAGGGGGACCAGCAATCTCACCCCTCGCATCCCACACAAAATTCTGGGAAAGACCTGATCAGGCCCTGGAGGTTTATCTACACCTCACAGACCGCAAGCTCAATTCCCCTGCCAATGAAAGCAAATACACCGAATGCCGACTTTACAATCCTATCCACTTGGGTCACAACTTTGAGGGATCTAAGGATGTGGACCCCAAACCTCTCTGTCCCTCCACACTGCTGAGAATCCTGCCATAACCCTATGTTCTGTATTCAAATTTAACCTTCCAAATGAATCACATCTCAGTTTTCTCGGTTGAATTCCATCTACCACTTCTTTGCCCAGCTCTGCCTCCTGTCAATGTTCCATTGCAACCGCCAACAGCCCTCCACGCTGTCCACAATTCCACCAACCTTCACGTTTTCAGCAAGTTTACGAATCCAACCTCCCACTTCCTCATCCAAGTCATTTATTAAGATCACAATCTGCTCCCATTTGCCAGCATTTGCCCCATATCCCTCTAAATCCTTCCTGTTCATATACCCATTCAGATGCATTTTAAATGTTGTAATTGTACCAGCCCCCACCACTTCCTCTGGCAGCTCATTCCATACACACACCACCCTTTGTGTGAAAATCTTACACATTATGTCCCTTTTAAATCTTCCTCTCTCACCTTTAACCTGTGCCCTCCAGATTTGGACTCCCCCGACTCAGGGAAAAGATCTTATCTTTTTACCCTATCCATGCCCCTCATGATTTTATGAACCTCTCTAAGGTCCCACTCTCCCACCCCCAGCCTCTGGTGCTCCAGGAAAAGCAGCGCCAGCCTATTCACCCTCTCTCTGTAGCTCCAACCCTCCGATTCTGGCAACATCCGTGTGAATCTTTTCAAAACCCTTTTAGGTTTCACAACATCCTTCCTAGAGCAGGGAGAACTGAATTGCACGCAGTAGAACAAAGAAAATTACAGGACAGGAACAGGCCCTTTGACCTTCCAGACCTGCACTGACATGCTGCCCATCACAACTAAAACCCACGTCACTTCCGGGGACCGTATTCCTCTATTCCCATCCTCGTTACATATTTGAAACCATTCTATTCATGTATTTGAAAGTAGCAGTATTCCAAAAGAAAGCCAACCAATGTCCTGGACAGCTGCAACATGACATCCGAACTCACATACTAAATGCTCTGACCAATAATGGCAACCATACCGAATACCTTCTTCACTATCCTTTCCACCTGGGACTCCACTTTCAAAGAACTACGAACCTGCACTCCAAGGTCTCTTTGTTCAGCAACACTCCCCAGGAAATTATCAGAAAGTGCATATATTTTGCCCTGATTTGCCTTTGCAAAATGTAAATCTCACAAATATCCTGTGATTGCACATGTAGACAGCCACATTGATTGTGTAAGGGGCCCTATTTGCTCCCTTGGTGCCCCTTTGCCTTTTATGCACTGATGGTCTGTCTTTGGATTCAGGTCTGGCAATATCTGCGGAGAGAGAAACAGAGTTAACATGTAAAGTCCAGTGACACTGCTTCAGATTTCACTCACTGCAAAAGAAATGCATGACGTTTAGAGCAGGGGGAGCCGGACTGCTAAAGTAACGAAGTTGAGCTCCAATTGAGCTGAGACCACATGAATGAGCAAGGAGAGGAGTCATGCTGTGAATGCTTGCTGCACTAATGCATGGGATGAAACAATAGTTCATCTTTCGGTGTCTGCAACAGGCGGGAATCCTGCAATGAGTAACTCACCTCCTGACTCCCCAAAGCCTGCTGACCATCCGATGAAGGCTTTTGGCCTGAAAATTGAATTTCCAACTCCTTGGATGCTGTCTGATCTGCTGTGCTTTTCCAGCCTCACACCTACAAACTCTGGCTCCCAGCGTCTGCGGTCCTCACTGTCTCCATTATCTATGCTTGGCCCATTGAGCCCATGTTCTTTTCTGGAGACTTTGTGCTGGGTTTGATACAACTGATTTGGCTTGGTGTGACATGTCCGAGGGCAGGTAAAAGGCACGACATTGCTGTGGGATTAACAGTACCTCACATCCAAAACAGGATGGGGCAGCATTCTTTCCCTGAAAGGAGTCAGATGGTTTTATTTCGAAGAAAAGAGTTGAGAACAAACTAGCATTTGATTGTAAAATCAATGCCTGTTTTCAAATTTTCACATTTAAAACATATTTGAACCCATCTGCTCAGAATATTACTGGCAGCTATCGAGGGAATGACCAAGAGAGAGCCACCAACTTGTTAAGAGCACTGCGTCTTCACTCACAGATGTTCAAACACAAGACTATAAAATATAGAAGCAGAAGTAGGCCATTCAGCCCATCAAGTTTGCTCTGCCATTCAGTGAAATCATGGCTGGTCCGATAATCCTCAGCTCCATTTTCCTGCTTTTTGCTCATTCCCCATTTCCTTACTGATTAAAAATCTGTCTTATCTCATTCTTGAACATACTTAATGATCCAACCTTGACAGTTCTTTGCAGTAAAGAATTCTACAGATTCAAATTCTTTGGGAGATGAAATTCCTCCTCATCTCTGTCTTAAAGGTGCAACACATTTCTCTGAGATGGCGTCCCCTGATCTAAGATTTTCCCACCAGGGGAAACAACCTTCCACATCTACCCTGTCAAATCCTCTGGGAATCTTGAATATTTCGATAAGGTCACTTTTTATTCTCGAAACTCCAATAGGTACAGGCCCAACCAACTCAATCTCTCCTCATTAGGCCTCCTGGGTAGGCATTGGCCCAGTGGTATTATCGCTATGCTACGCTAGTAATCCAGAAACCAAGGTGATTTTCTGGGGGCCCAAGTTCAAGTCCCACCACTGCAGATGGTGGCATTTGAATTCCAAAAAAAATGTCGACAATTAAGAATCTGCTGATCACAATGAAATCATTGCTAATCATCAGGAAAATCCCATCTGGTTCACTGATGTCTTCAGCGGAGGAAATCTGCCGCCGTCACCTGGTCTGGCCTACATGTGACTCCAGACCACAGCAATGCCGTTGACTCTCAACTACACTCTGAAATGGCCAACCATGCCCTGCAGGTGTACCAACTGAGGAGGAGCAGAGGGATCTTGGGGTTCATGCCCACAGTTCCCCGAAAGCTGCCACGAGGTGGATTGAATTATTAAGAATGTGCATGGTGTGTTAGCTTTCATTAATAGAGGGATTGAGTTCAAGAGTGGTAAAATTATGCCCGAGCTATACAAAACCTTGGTTCAGCCATATCTGGAGTATTATGTTCAGTTCTGGTCACCTCATCACAGGAAAGATATGGAAGTGTTGGAAACAGGGTTGAGGCAATTTACCAGGATGTTGCCTGTAACAAAGGGAAGGTCTTATGAGGAAAGGTTGCAAGAACAAGGGCTTTTCATTTAGAATGATGAAGGATGAGTGTGACTTGATAGGGGTGTACAAAATGATCAAAGTTGTAGAAAGAGTGAACAGCGAGAGACTTTTTCCAAGGTTGGAGGCACCTATGATGGGGGGGCACAGGTTTAAAGTGAGTGGAGTTAGATATCAGGGAGATATCAGAGGTAGGTTCTTTACTCAGGAGGGACATAGAATGCATTGCAGGAGAACGTAGTGGAGTCAGCCCCATTTGGGGCATTTAAGCACCTATTAGACAGGCATATGGATGATATTTTAAGGTAGCGGTAGGGGTTAGATAGACTTTAGGTTTTGGGTAAAGGCTTGGCACAACATCATGGGCCGAAGGGCCTGAACTGTGGTGTACTGTTTTATGTTACATGTTCTATGCTCTATGTTCTATATTCTATGTTCTATGTTGTATGAATTGAAACTGGACGGATCAGCTGGCATCAACCTAGGCACCGGAAAAGACAACGGCAGAAACAGCCCTGATGACAATGCAAAGTCCTCCTCACTAACATCCGGAGGTTAGTGCCAACATTGGGAGGGCTGTCTCACAGACTATTCAAGCAACAGCCTGACATAGTCATACTCACAGAATCATACCTTACAGACAGTGTCCCAGACACCACCATCACCATCCCTAGATAAGTCCTGTCCCAACAGCAGGACAAACCCAGCAGAGGGGGTGACACAGTGGTATCCAGTCGGGAGGGTCATGCTTGAGAAGTCCTCAACATTGATGCCGGACCCCATGACGTCTCATGGCTTCAGGATAAACATGGGCAAGGAATCTTCCTGCTGATTACCTCAGTTGATGAATCAGTGCTCCTCCATGCTGAACAACACTTCGAGGGCATTAAATGTACTCTGGGAGGGGGATTTCAATGTCCACCACCAACAGTGGCTCAGCAGCAGCACGACTGATTAAGCTGATTGGGTCCTAAAGGACATAGCTGCTCGACTGGGTATGCAGCAGGTGGTGAGGGAACCAACAAAAAGCAACGAGTGATCGACAGAGCTAAGCGATCCCATAACCAACGGATCGGATCTAAGCTCTCCAGTCCTGCCACATCCAGTTGTGAATGGTGGTGGTCAATTGAACAACTCACCAGAGGAGGAGGCTCCACAAATATCCCCACCTCAATGATGGAAGAGCCCAGCACATCAGGGCATTAGATAAGGCTGAAGCATTCGCAACAATCTTCAGCCAGAAGTGCTGAGTGGATGGACCATCTCGGCCTCCTCTGGTGATCCCCAGCATTGCAGATACCAGTCTTCAGCCAATTTGATACACTCCACGTGATATCAGGAAATGGTTGGAGACACTGGATACTGCAAAGGCTACGCACCCTGGCAATATTCCGGGAATGGTGCTGAAGACTTGTGCAGCAGAACTTGCTGCTCCCCAAGCCAAGCTGTTCCAGTCCAATTACAACACTGGTATCTACTTGACAATATGGAAAATTACCCAGGTCTGTCCTGTACATAAAAAGCAGGACAAATCCATCCCGGCCAATTACCACCTCATCAGCCTCTTCTCGATCATAAGTAAACTGATGGAAGGTGTCAGTAACAGTGCTATCAAGCAGCACCTGCTCCGCAATAACCTGCTCAGTGACGCCCAGTTTGGGTTCTGCCAGGGCCACTCAGCTCCTGGCCTCATTACAGCCTTGGTTCAAACATGGACAGAAGAGCTGAATTCCAGAGGGTGAGAGTGATAGCCCTTGATATCAAGGCTGCATTTGACAGAGTGTGGCATCAAGGAACCCGAGCAAAACTACTACTAATGGGTATCAGAAGGCAAACCCTCCGGTGGGTGGAGTCATACCTGACACATAAGAAGATGGTCGTGGTTGTGGGAAGTTAATCATCTCAGCTCCAGGACATCTCTGCAGGAGTTCCTCAGAGTGGTGTCCTAGGCCAAATCAATTGTTAGGGAAAACCCATCTGGTTCACTCATGCCCTTTTGGGAAGGAAAATGCCCTCCTTGCCTGATCTGGTCTTCGTGTGACTCGAGACCCTGACCAAGAACAGCTGCTTCATTCTAGACCAGACTGAGCAGAAACACAGGGCAAATGCAACAATGGCTGGTTAGTCAACCTTGAAACACTGCCAAAAATGTAATAAATGTCACATTGATAAACTTAGCAAAGTGAGAGAAGGCAGTAAGGATTTACTTGATGCATTGACTAATCCAGGGGCACACTCCTTTCACAGCCCACTCCCATCCCATGTCATCAAGCTCAATAC